>NC_139219.1:247856729-247859229 GCF_055691185.1 Crinia signifera | reverse complement strand
GCGCATTCCTGTGCAGTACAGAGTATGTACTGTATGTGCTTTGCACTATGAGACAGAGCAATGGAGAATAGAGAACAAACACGAACCTTGATGTCCATTGGGGGGACCATCCTCATTGGTCAGCACAAAGATAAGATATTTTACAGTGCCCAGTACTGTAAACATGAGACCAGTTGTGTATAACTGACAGCTCAGCTTTTAGACTCTGATTCTGAGTCACATGCAGTCCTTGACATTTATATTTTTTTATCGCAGTTATGTCTGGGACTTTATACTACAGCTCCTACATTGTCCTTCCCTGGTGTACATCCATATTGTACATCAAAATGTCAAGTGACTGACACGCCCACTCCATATCTTATATAGGAGCTGCATTACCTTTGGACGTTCCATTGCTTGCACCATCTAAACATGCGTCAGCCCCATGGCTGGTGCATTTTTCCATCTGCTTATGGCCTCCTATGTGAGCAGCTGTGCTTCTCAGTACACAACTGTTTTCAGTGACGTGCCGACAACACTTGCCACACTTTCATAATACGCAGCATATTCATGTATCTTTTTTGCCATACAGTAGCTCTGGTTACTGCTATTCACTGTCCAGGAATGCTCCTTACATTTCTCCCACCATGTGACTCTCTATACAGTATGTACACAATCAGGATGCATGCATGGTGCAAATCACATGCAAGGATGAAAATCCTTGCTCCAATGTTCCCAACATCAAGGCTGCATCTGACGCGGTACCAGGCCCAACAGGCCAAATGAAGGCTGAGTTCATCAACTGTGCGGAATGGTGACCAAACATTTTAAAGGGGCAATCATTTACAAGGGAAGACAATGCTTTTTAAATGATTGCTCCTTTAGTAAAACATCCTACTTCAGCCGGCATCCCAGACTGCTGTTGAACCCGGGCTTTATCGCATTAAGTGTTCATTAATGAGACATGAAATATATTTACATTATTTAATAATCCTCAAGAGCACTTATGAATTTAAGGATAATTGGGGTTATGATTATTTTGGTTTGTACTGTATGTTTAAATTTATTTAATTGAGGAATATTTCACTGTATTTTTTAATAAATGTATGTAATTTTTCAGAGGTCCTTACTTGATCTTTGCCTTTTATATGGAATACAGGAATAGCTACAGTGAAAAAATAATTTCTATAAGAGCATGCAAAGTGCAACTCATGATGTTTTTCACATTACTGTTTAAGCAGCTCGCTTACGCAACTTTGAACCAGAGTTTGACACATTGCAACCTTCACCTTTATTGTGTGTTACGTCAAGGTTGTGAATTAATTAGAATTAATATTCTCAGTTGACTAAAATATGCTTCATTTAACACATATGTGAACGCATGTAGAATATGTTATTCAGAAGTAATTCTGGATGAGACTTGAAATAAGAGTTCCAAAGGAAGCTGCCAATACTAGTGTCCTTCTGGGAAATGCATAATGAAATAGAGGAACATCAGTATAAAAGTTTCACAAGGCACAGTCAGTAGTTCTCAAGTTAATAATTAAATATTTTTTTATTTCATTTTAATCATGCACCCGTGGATTTTTGTAAATCACTGGGTTATAATAATTAGGTTTCTAAAAAGGGATTAAGAGACTCTGGACGAATATAGTTAGGAGACCTGTTAGCACAATTTGCTAAAATATTTTTAAATATTTGCAATGCCTAAAAAAGATTTAAACAAGTGTCGCCCACAAAGCCTGAGCTAATGGCTGCTAGTGTGATGGAAAAAAAAGTAGACCCTAAGGGAAGGGTGTGGGGTTACTGTGTCATAGTGAGATAGAGCCCCAGCCTGTTCAGCATATGGCTGGATTACCTTTCCCCTTTTTCTCCATCCTCTTACAGTACCATTCTGATTGGCTATTTGCATATAAACCTCACAAGGCAGTTATCATCATCAAGCTGATGATAACGATGTAGACTAGAATAACTAGTATGTAGCTAAATAAACATACCGTATATACTCGAGTATAACTCGACCCGAATATAAGCAGAGGCACCTAATTTTACAACAAAAGACTGGGAAAACTTATTTACTCAAGTGGGACCCTCACTCGAGTATAAGCCGAGGGGGGGCTTTTTCAGCATAAAAAATGTTCTGAAAAAGTAGGGTTATACTTGAGTATATATGGTATGTACTGGTCAGTAACCGAGTGTGCAAGATTTTGCTATGGGAACTACAATGGGCCCTTGGCACTGAGATTACAATATATTATGCAGAACATATTATAATGACTGGTTTACAATGCAGACCCCTTTTAGTTGACATCATACAATGAATAATCTGTTTTGGGTGAAAAGGTCATAGTGCACATTCTATACTTTGTGTCTTGTAAACAAAAATGCTGAGCAAAAATGAAAATGCAATGCATAGTTCTTTCTGGTGACTAAAATATTGAAGCAAAGCCCCTGTCAGAATCAAAGGAATTTGTGTTTCCAGATAAGTAAGTCTCTGGGAAACTAGTGTTACAGTTGAATG
>NC_139219.1:247686729-247854229 GCF_055691185.1 Crinia signifera | reverse complement strand
TCGATAGATCTTCCATCTCAGTAAATTTACCCCTCAATGTCTGCCCACAGATTGGAAGGCATAAGAGACTGCTGCCTGGCTGCACAGCCTTCCCTACCTGCCTCCCAATAGAAGATCTGATAGCACCATGCCACCAGTGCTCAAAGTACCCTATACTAACTTGTGGTACCCTAAGCAGCTGCCCAGTATATCTACACATTAAGATGGCTGTGAATGCCTACAGAGTATAAAGTGTTGCTCTTAATTTAGATGAGTACATGAGTTTGACAGTAAAGATTTCTGAGTTGATGTGAATACTGTATGTATTAACAATGCTAATATTTATTTATTATTATTTATTTACAGTTTCTGGTACTTGTTTCCTAGCACGGCGCCTGTCGTGGGTCATGGCATACCTTAAGTTAATTAAAAGTATGCGATGGACGCGACCGACGCGATTTCAGGGCTATTTTTAGCCTTTTCCCCGACAATTAAAAAATCGCGTCCATCGCATGCCTTAAGTTAAGGCATGCAATGCGACCGATGCGATGGACACGATTTTACAGAGGGAACAATGTTAAATGGGCCAATAGACCCGATTTTTCATTGTATACCCACCCTTATGGGTATTTTACATGAGAAATTGCCCCCCCCCCTTGTTAAGGCCACCCCACAATATATTCTTATATAGCGCAGCATATTCCATTGACCTTTACAATTGGAAACAACAGTGATTAAACAAACTGACATGGAGGTAGGGGGGCCCTGCTAACAAGCTTACAATCTATAGGGATAATAGGGATACATAAGGATAGAATTCCATAGCATGGCAGTCCCATCAGATTACTAGATTACTAGATGGCCCTGATGGGATGCAATTAGATATGAATGCTACTGGAGGTTATGTGGGGGTTCTGGAATTTGATAAGCTTCCCTGGAGAGGTCAGTGTTCAGGGAACGCTTGAAATTTTGGAGGCTAGAGGAGAGTCTTAGTGTGCGTGGAGGGGCATTCTATAAGGTGGGTGCAGCCTGCCTGATATAATGACGCAAATATATATATATATATATAGACACATGTTGACTTTTGATGTACTTATCCAAGTGCACACTGGTATACAGTCTTATTTTTTGCACTCTATGTTGCACTTCTATGGATGCTGCTATATTGTTGGATTTACCAAACTGTCACTCAGTAATAATGCATTTAGGTGATGTGACTTTCAGCACTAAGAAATTGCTAAAATAGGGAGAGCTAACCACATATCATAATAAATATGACTCTAACTAAATATGTGTCAAACTAAGCACCACCTTCTTAAATCCCTCCAAGCACTGCCCACTTTGGACAATGCTAAACCTGTCCTCCTGCAGGGGTAGTAGAAGTAAGACCATTTTAATCAACAAATAACTCAAATTGGATCTACACCTCTATCTAGCCAGGATAATCACACAAGGAAACATCTGACTGACAAACATAGATTTTTTTGCCTGAACAAGAAAAAAACATTTATCTGTCATGTATTATAACTGCCCTTTCCCCCAGTATAACTGCCCTTTTCCCCCAGTAGCAGTTTGCGTGCCTTGATTAATCAATATGTGAATTTGTATATATTTCTGTATTTATGCTCTGTCAAAGGAAGAAGTAGAATCCAATTGGCTGCTAGGGGCAACATGACACCTTCAATAGAACTCCCATTTTAGTCAATGTGCCCTTAACATACAAAGCATATAGGGCATTATTCTGGTTCACTCTCAGAGGCAAAATCCTTCTGAAATGGACAAAACCATGGCCCTTATTCTGATTGACGCGGACTTTACCGCGTACTTACGGATCGCGTCTTTACGACGTCTGCGCATGCGTGGAGAACGCTACGCGCATGTGCCACGCCTTGACTCGGTACCAGTTCGGGCAAATCCCGTCCAAAACTGTTCACCGCTATCAGTCTGGAAATAGGGGCGTATTATGGGCGTCATGCGGAATGACACATGGGCGTAGTTTCAAAGTGGGCAAAACGGGGCGGAAACATGGGCGGACACGGGGGAGTACACTTATGTTGGGGGGCGTACATTCGGAAACCACTCCGAATGCACGCGATTAAAAAAGGGCAGAAATGTGCGGTGTCCACAAGTGTACTATTGCTTTGCGGACACCACTCGTTCATGCGGTAGGCGAACGTACGCCTAATGACTACAACCATTAACACCTGAACCCAATAGAATCTACTCCTTTACTCATTACTCACTAATAGGCCGCTTGTCAGTGCTTTAATTGAAACCATTGCTGCTTCAAGGAACCCGTACTAAACACCCACATATGCTGTACTTGTCAGACACTTTAAAACTGCTAACAATGGACATGACAGAATATTAATACTAGCAATACACATGTGTATTTGACATGTACTCATGAAACCACACATTTTGGGTAAAGTAAACACATTTATTTATATTCATGTCACAGTCAATGGCAGTGTGATGCAATGACCATAAAATAATACATACAAACAATAATCAACATGGCAGGAATGCCGCAAAATAAATAATAATACAAAACAAATATAATTGCACACAGATGGACTCCAGCACCTCCTATGTGCCACTGCACATGCAGCCAGTGGGAAATGATGAGGCTGCTGGCCCTTCTACAGCAGGGCAAGCTGCACCTGACCATTCAACAGCAGGGCACCCTACACCTGGCCCTTCTGCAGCAGGCCAACCTGCAGCTGGCTCATATGCACCATCAGCAGAATCATTTGGAACACAACCGGGGACTTCACAAGATAGTACCATGGCCATCACTTCAAGTACAGCTGACAGTAATGCCAGGCAAAAGAGGGCAACAGGGGAACCACAAAGGACATATGAAGCAAGGCCTCAGCTGGTTCCCCTCAGCACGTGATTGGACACAAGAAGCTGACACACACAGCACAATGGAAGATTTGGGAACACATAACGGCAGAGATTAATGCAGCCACAAGTTCATTTCCGACCACGTTTGGCCTTGGTAGGCTCCTTGGCCTGTGCAGCAGCTCTTCGGGGACGGCCAGATGCTGGGGCAGGTGGAGCAGATGATGTGGAGGGGTTGGCTGGTCTACCCCTCCTGCCAGCAGGGAGTGTTGCCGCTGGTAATGCACCAGAAACGGATGCCATTAGGACCCTGTTGCTGGTAACCAGCTCCACCATAAGCTCATTATGGTGGAGGAGGAGATCATTTTGGCGGGTGGCTTGCTCGGCCAGCACCTGAGCACTTGCAGCCATGGCCTGCATGCTCGCAGCCATGGACTGCTGGGTGCTGACCAAGCTCGCCAGGATCTCCTCGGTCCTACGCACCCGTTCTGATGCCAAGTCTCCCTGCTGGTTGATGTCCCCAAGCACCTCGGCCAAGGCGGCCAAATCGGCTTGGCCCGATGCCTGCTGCTGCACAGGCCTACCTCTGGGGCCAGGTGGCACGGACTCCTCCACCTCCTGAACAGAGTCGTCACCAAGCGGTGGGGTGTCTGTGGGCAAAGATAAACACAATTAGGAGACATTCTACGATAATTACTTGCACAAGTTTATGGCATGACCAATATTTACCTTCCAGAAAAGACGCAAACACTTCAGCTGGGGCCTCGCTATCCATAGTGCTCACCCCCCGGATCTCCTCAACTGATATGCAGCTCTCGGCCATCACCTCCAGGGGGGTGAGCTCTAGCCCTGATGGCATGGGGCCGGCCCCAGATGTCTGGCTGTGGTCCCACCGCTTGGTCAGCTTCCTCTTCAGGTTGGTTTTGAAGTCCTGCCACCTGCAATGTAAGTTGACATATTAATACATGTCACTCCCAATGTTAGCTGTTGCAGCCATTGCTCTGTGCTACATATTACAACATGTGATTATTGTCCCATATATAATATTACATGCAACTATGATATCAACCGTTACAATACACATTCACAATCACCGTACTCTAACTCACAATGAAATTACATGGCAATAATGTATGTGTATCGTAACAACCTCACGGGCCATTTGCTAAATGCATCTAAGCATCAATTCAATCATTACTTGGCTATTACTGGCCACATGTATCACAAAACAACTTGCCTCTTCTTCACATGGTCCGTCTCACGAACTTGTGGCGCTACTTCATTAATCTCTGCCGTTATCTGTTCCCAAATCTTCCATCTGCGTGTGTGTGTCAGCCTCTCGGATGGACACTCTATCCAATCACGTGCTCGGGGAACCAGGATGGCCAGCTCCTGTGCTTCATATGCCTTATTTTTTTTGGGTGGTTCCGCTGTTGCCCTGGCTCGACCCTTGCCACGTCCCTGGCCACGCCCCCTGGCACCAGTCGCTGCACTTGAAGTGCTGGCCATGGTACTACCTTGTGAAGTCCCCTGTTGTGTTCCAAACAATTCTGCTGATGGTGGATATGAGCCAGCTGCAGGTTGGCCTGCTGCAGAAGGGCCAGGTGTAGGTTGGCCTGCTGTAGAATGGTCAGGTGCAGGTTCCCCTGCTGGAGAAGGGCCAGCAGCCTCCTCATTACCCACTGCCCGCATGTGCAGTGGCACATAGGTGGTGCTGGAGTCCATCTGGTCAAATAGTTGCTGCAGCACTGGGTCCACCTCTGGTTGGGATCCAGCCATGTTAGCAACAACATTGTCACCTTCTAATACCCCTTTATATACTGTTTGTGTAATCTGTTTGGCGGACATCAGCGGCAGCTGCGTTCCGTGCGTGAGCGTACGTCGCTGGTTTTTCGCGCCGCATACGGTGGCGGAAATTCCATTGTGTAAAACCTGGCGAAAGTTCGACATGAAATACTGGTCACCAATGCTAACATTGCATAGAATCTTCTGATACACCTGTGACTATTGCTCAATACACATGCTATTTGCTAGCATGACATGACATTTCATTCATGACTACTGTGGTATTGTGGCGTTTTAGTGCAAGCTAAAAGTAGCCCATTCCCTTAGAGAATCCAGGCCACAAGTCATGCAATACTCATCTCTACTGTTATAGACCACACATGTGAGAGCCCTATAAATAATGTCTTCCTGCTAGAATCATTTGTCTTCAGATCTGGACTTGTCAGGGTCTAAGGTAAGCTCTTCCATGCTCCTTGTAGATATGATATCCATTAACAATGTAAGTGTATGAATGTATGCACTATTGCCTCACTGACTACAGATTGTTGGGCCAGCAAAGTGGTGTATTATTATTGCAACATGTCACATGTTCACTATTTCACTCACAGGGCTTAAACCTGTGTGGGTTCATCTATTGCAGGACAACATGTCCCAGCAATAGATGAAATGTGTCATAGTACATGATGTCGGCAAAAAATGCTGACACCTTTATCTGTGTGTTTTGGACGGTGTGTATTGAGTTCATATTATTGTGTCATCATTAGAGAGTCAAATGGATCTGCGGGATTTCATGGGGCGGCCATCTATTGTACGTATTGAAGGCTACAAATCTATTTGTAGTGGGATATGGCCATTATGTGCATAGGTGCATCAGTATTTATGTTCATTTCTTTATAGGTTGCAGAAGCTATTATGCGCTACATGGAGAGGAGGCTAAGGGCACTTGCGGCTCTCCCCACTCGTCGGCCAAGGAGGCCAGGACGTGCTAGAATCTATCGCACACGGGTGACTCTGTTTGCTATGCCCGATGATGAGGTACTTACTAGGTACCGGTTACCGCCACATGTCATTCTGGATCTGCTCACCTTAATTCAGAGCGATCTGGAACCTCTACACGGGATCACGACAGCAATTCCGCCTCACACACAGCTGCTGGCGGTGTTGCATTTCTGCGCCTCAGGATCATTCCAACAAGTAGTGGCAGTACTTGCTGGAATATCTCAGCCGGCCTTCTGCCGAATCCTGAGGCGTGTGACGTCGGCCATGTTCAGGCGCAAGGGGCACTTCATGGCCATGACATTTGCCACCGAGACCCTGCGCAGAAGCCAGCAGGCCTTCCATCAAATTGCTGGCTTCCCTAATGTGATAGGGGCTGTGGATGGCACCCATGTACCATTTGTGCCTCCATCTCGAAGTGAGAAGATATATAGGAACCGCAAATTGTTCCACTCACTGAACGTGATGGTGGTATGTGGCCCATCCATGGAGATTCTCGCCTTCAACTCGAAGTTTCCCGGAAGTGCCCATGACTCTCATGTCATCCGACAAACCGGGATATGGCATAGACTCCAAGAGCTGGAAGGCCGTGATGCGTGGGTTCTGGGTGACTCCGGTTACCCATGTACGCCCTGGCTACTTACGCCGTACAGCTACCCAGCACCGGGCCCACAGGAGGCATTCAATCGGGCGCATGTTGCCACCAGGCAAGTGGTGGAGCGCTCAATTGGCCTTTTAAAAGGTCGATTTAGAGTGCTCCACCGCACTGGTGGTGACTTACAATATGCGCCTGAAATGGTGTCGAGGATCGTGGGCCTGTGTATATTTTTCCACAACATTGCTGTGCGGCGTGAGATACCCTTTGATGAGTGGGAGGTACCATCTGAGCCGCAAGATCCGCCCATGCGCCCATCCCGCGCCCCTGAATGCCGGAGGGGATACCAGCTGCGGGACTCTGTGGCGCAAAGATACTTCAGGTACATGTTATTGAGTTGACACAACACACCAATTATTGTACAAATCACCCCTTCAAATAAGTACAGTGTGTTAGTTGTCAGTGTTACAACACGAAAATTAGCCAGCCTGCCCTCCTAATGGCAAAGAAATAGGAGATATTTATCATATGTGCTTAGTTTGGGGGGAAGTTCAATATAGGTGCTAATTATTATACTTTGGACAAGGGATCTTATGTGTTTGTTATATCTTCATTATTGTAGTTGATACTATCCCTGATGACTGGTGAGTACATTGATTTATTCTATCATGTGTTGGTGATTATTTCCTGTGTTGATGTATGATTTGTTTGCATATATAGATATATATCTATATATGATGTTGGAATTTATTCACATGTTTCAACATTTCAAGGAGCATGCAGGCAGGCAGGCAGGCAGGCAGGCAGGCAGGGCTGGTGTATAATGCTGGTTTCAGGATACCTGCAAGTGTGTGTATGTGTCTTTTACACATAAATGTACGCATACACATATATGCATAGAGTAAGTAATGCTAACTACAGCTATGCCTTGCTAAGCTATAGCACGCGTTGCTTGGCGGAGCGCGGCCTTATTGGATTTGCTAAGGGCATACACACTGTGTTTTATATATATCAGATTTGTTCATTGGCATACATCAACACTACGGTTTTGAAGGCATGCGAATTTTTCACCATTTGTGTTGGCGCAGAGACGCTGTTAATGTAAAAATGAACAATAAAGTTATTATCACAAATAACTGTGATCAACCAATGCCACCACCTGATTGGTTGATAGATGCCATTGTCAACATGGCGGAGACACGAAGGGCAGAACCCTTCACGCATGAGGAGCTCAAGGTTCTTGTCTCCGTCATGGAGACAAGGCTGGGCCGTGCGGGGCCCTTCATAACAAACCGCCATAAGCGGAGGGCGTACAGAGCGGCAGGGCGCCGAATTTACGCCCGCACTCGGGTGCGGAGGTCCCTCGGGCAGCTGGAGAGGCGGTGGTCGGACCTCCGCAGGCGCCAGCCCCAGCTGCTCACACAAATAAGGGGCGAAATTGCTGAATGTGAGTATTTTAGCTATGAAATTTCGCACTTACAACATAGCATATATAAGCAATAAAATGTGTCTCATGATAAGTGGGTGTCCATGGGTTTAAAAGTCCATAGACTCTTATGTGTGCTTCTTCCTGGTTAACATGCAGTCATGTGCCTTTTATATGTCATGCCATAGCATTGAGGATTCTGATGCATACAATGTGCCCAATCTAATATGTGTTACACATTGATAAATGCCTGGGTTGTAATGTGTGAACAAATGACTAACAATCACATAATAATTTAAATGTCACAATTTGGAGTCCATTAACAGTAAGGAGCTACTTTCCTGCATCGTTTGCCATCATTATCACCCTTCCATGTATGTCTTGTTATGGATGAATAAATGTGCCCCAATGAGCCGACATTGACCATGATGTTTTTTTCTACCACACAGCACGAGCCCGAGCCCGACAGGCCCGTGAACAGGCGGAGGCAGGCCTGGCCCAGGACGAGGCCCAAGACCCCCAGGAGGAGGTGGCGGCAAGGGTGGAAGAGGAGGAAGTGGAGGAGGAGCAAATGGTGGAGGAGGAGGTGGTGCGTGAGGAGGTGGAGGAGGAGGAGGTGGAAGAGGAGTTTGTGGCGGAGGAGGAGGTGTTGGTGGCGGAGGAGGAGGTGGAGGAGGAGGTGCTGGTGGTGGTGGAGGAGGAGGTGGAGGAGGAGTTGGAGGAGGAGGTGGAGGAGTTGGAGGAGGAGGTGGAGGAGTTGGAGGAGGAGGTGGAGGAGGAGTTGGAGGAGGAGGTTGTTGTGGTCGAGGAGATGGCGGAGGAGGGGGCTGAGGAGGCCACGGTTGCCCCGGACACATCAAGTTCCGAGGGGGAGGAGGCGTGCCAGGCACCGGACTCGCCGCAGATCGGTATGTTTACATAATGCATCATTCATGAAGTAGTTGTACTGGTATATGTTATGTAGCACTGTTGATTAAAAATTTTGGCCACATACTAATCATATAGACCCCAAAGTGGGTAGCTACAGATACAGGTACGGGTTAGATGGGGAGTCCAAGGCATCACTTTCATCCAGGACACCTCTCAATTACACAGGTTTGTGGGATGGGTTGGAGGTCCATTTGGACTGCCACATAACCGTTGAAGTTAAACAGGATCCAGGAGTAAAGGGATGAGTGGATCATTTGTGGATTAAAATCACCTGCTGCAAGCGTAGATTATGACCCATCAAATAGTGGCATCGATATTGTTGGTGAATGTTATTTATAAACTGTAGGATGTATGCTCGAAATGGAGTATGGGCCGGCCTACCTTGGAATGGCGTCACAAGTTGGCAGTGTCCCCGGAGCCTCCTCTACCTAAACCCCCCCTGTAGTTCTGATTTATTTTTGTCACTCACAGAATTGTAGGTTGGTTTAGACAGAATTATGATTTAGAGGATGTGTATTGTGCATTCCTGACATTTGCATAACTCCCATGCCACCAACCATCACTGAACTTAGATTGAGCAGATTGTGACAAGTTGTTATTGACGTAGGCCATGACCTGCTTGACATTGGTTAGTCATGGGTGGGTTGTGACTGAGAAGAAACAATATGACTGTTATGTCTTCTGCAGAGTTAAGGGTCGAGGGCAAAATAGACAGTATGTAGTAAATAAGTTTGCATGTATGTATATATGTATGTGTCATATATATTTATCTATGTGTGTCTCTATCTCTCTACATAGATAGATATATATCTCTATATATATATATATACACATGTCACCTAGCATTTGTGCAATTTATGTCGTAGTATGTGAAATGTATGCATGAATAACATGACTAATTTTTGCCCCTTTGACATGCCCACAGATGACACCACACCGGCAGATGAGGGGGTGCGTGGGGCCCTCCTGCGAGCAGAGCACCATCTCCGGCTCCTTCAAGCCGACTTGCAGGACCTAAAAGACCTGCTCATTTAATGTTTCCTTTTTTTTTTTTTTTCATTATGTTAAATAGATATTTTAATAAATTCTTTATGCAAGTTCACAGTTGTTGGTTTTATTAGCACTTTAAATAGTATATGTGTAGAATGTTTATAATGTTTGACACAGGGTGTAATAGAAACCATTGCACTTACATTGCTGTAAGGGTTAATGTGTGCTATGCATGTGTTAGGCATGCTTGTAAGGATATATTGGAATCTAATTGATTCCAATTCCAAATAAGCTGTTTTTTATGAGGGTAGGTAATTGAATAAGTGGGTCATGTGATGTATTGCAGAAGATACTTCATAGTGGGTTGTTTGGCGGAAATCCTCCGCTTACGTGCGGTAGCACCGCTTGGCTCCCGTTCGGATGCGGTATTCCCGAGCATACTCTGTAATACTCTGTAATACCGTGACGAATCGGAGTGTTTCTCCCGCACACGCATGATTTGTATGTCGTCCGTAAACACGCCCTGTTCTTAAAGAGTGAGTCCGTCCGAATGCGGAGGACACGTGGGCGTTTCTACGGACGATGGCCGCATGCGGAAAAACACCGTGGCGTGCGGACCGCTCCGTAAGAATGCGGGAATTTCCGCACAGATCAGAATAAGGGCCCATGTGCACTGCAGGTGGGACACATATAACATGTGCAGATAGAATTAGATTTGGGTGGAGTTTTGCTTCAAAGTGAGATCTAGATTGCAGTGTCGAAATAAAGTAGTCAGTATTTACCCTGCACAGAAACAAAATAACTCCTCAAAATCTAATTATCTTTGCACGTTACATCTGCCCCCCCCCCCCCCTGCCGTGCACATGGTTTTGTCCATTTGAGAAGGAATTTGCCTCTGAAAGTGAACCAGAATAAGGCCCCTCTGCCCCTTTGTGTACATTTCATCCAGCTGCATTGTCTATAAAATATATTGGTGATAGCTCCCTTTTGTTTTCATTCATGAATAACTAGAAATGAGCAGTTCAGATTTTAGAGAATCTGAATGAGCTTGAACTTTCCACCAGGCTCGGATTCCTAATGAAGGAAAAACATCATACTCCAGACTTTGTATTCTAATGAGTTTTGAATTCTATATAAGAGACCAACAGTGGTCACTTGGCACCATTTCACACTCTCCTCAGCATGTACACTATGCTGCACTACAGGGGCATAACTGGAACTTTGTGGGCCCCATAGTATAATCTTGAAACCCCCTTCCCCTGTGTTGTCCCTAGGGAAAAAGACAGATATAATGATGGGAGTGAGTTATAGACAGTGTCAAGGATAGAGGGGAGAGTGGAGTCAGAGAAAGAGAGAAAGTGACCAAGAGAGAGAGTGAAACGTGATCAAGCAATAGTGAGAGTGTCAGGAAGAGAAAGAAGAAGAGACAGAGAGGGGAGTTTGGGAGAGAGAGAATGAGAGAGTGTGTCAGGCAGAAAGAGACGGTATTAGGGAGAGAGAAAGAGAGGTAATGTTAGCGAGAGAGACAGTATCAGTAAAAGTGAGATATTATTTACTAAGAAATATAAATAAGACCCATGCCGGTCGTATCCATTGGTATCCAGCCATATTCCCTGAAAAATACAACTCATAAATAGGGCAATTTATTAATCTGCCATATTTACAGGATTCATATTTTGTTATGGCTGGTCGTATCCAGTAGTATTCGTATTTGGAGGCTGTATATACAGCAAGCAGGGTATTCCCACAGCCAAAAAACTATTTACACTAGTTCTCCCAGCCAAAGCATTATACCACCTGAATGTTCAGCACAGGCAGGTATCCTGGAGGAGTGGGGACCCCCAATCAAAGGGTACCTCCTTCCATTATACCCTTGCCTAGGGTGAGGCCCAGGCTGTCCCCGGTTCCCCAGAGCGGTGGACAACGGGCTGATGATTTCAGTGTAAAATTAGATATAAAACGACTTGCAGGGACTTGGAGGACCACAAGTCCCAGCTGCAGGGCATTAATGGGCCCACTGGGACTTGTAGTCCTACACAGAACAAATAGTTTATTAATACACAGACACATAGAGAATTTATAGTTTATTAAATGCTAAAAACATTCACACTATACTTACCTATGGCTTCCAACGATGGTCAGTCCCCTTCTTCATTAGAACTCCATGTGGATACCTGTGGAAGTAAAGAATACTTATCAAGGCCTCCGGCAATGATTGCATCTGCTTCATTCCATAGTAGCATCCATGGCAGGTAATATAACTGAAGGACATTCATGACCAGCAGACCGGGACAAGCGTAGAATGTTTTGTTACATTATCGGCTAGTTCCCCGAGCTGCAGGATTGGCTTGCCCCCAGCCAATCAAGTTTTGCTGAAACTGTTAGAGAGGAGGAAACTGTATAGAGAGAGGAAAATAGAGAGTATCAAGTAAAGCTAGGAGTAGAGAGAGAGGAGGAGAGATCAGGAAAACACATCCTGGGCGGGATGCACTAACATCCACGCCACCACTTTGCCGCACATTGCAGGCTATCGCATAGATATTTATCGCATATGTCCTAACATATTACTGCAAAGGACAGCTCTTGCATTAAGAGCTGTCCTTTGCGATATTGCTGGCGAAGTGCAGTGGGTCCAGGCAGCTCCCCCCTCCCTCCCTTACCCAGCTGGATGATGCTGCTGCTGCAGGCAGGCTCTCCTCCTCCTCCCTGCACCCGGAAGAGGATTTACAGTGCAGGGAGGAGGAGGTCACTGGTCCGGGCAACACAGCGCTGTGCTGCCTGGACACAGGTGAGGTCGGCGTGAGGCGGCGGGGGTCTATGCGGGGCAGCATGGGTGTCATTAACCCCTTCATGACAGAGCCAGTTTGTGCCTTCATGACAGAGCCCTTTTTTTCAAATCTGACATGTCTCACTTAAGTGGGGATAACTTTTTTTTGCTTTTACTTATCCCAGTGATTTTGAGATTGTTTTCTCGTGACACATTGTACTTCAAATTAGTGGTAAATTTGGGTCGATACAGTCTGTGTTTTTTTGTGAAAAATACCAAAATATCGTGAAAAAATGGAAAATTTAGCAATTTGCAAAATGTTAAATTTTCTGCTTGTGAGACAAATAATCATACCACTCAAAATAGTTAATAACTAACATAGACCATATGTCTACTTTATGTTTCCATCATTATTTCAACTTCCTTTTAATTTTTTTGGACACTAGGAGGCTTACAATATGAATAGCAAATTCTCAAATTTTCATGAAAATTTCAAACACTGATTTTTTTAGGGACCAGTTCAGTTCTGATGTGACTTTGAGGGACTTGTATGTGAGACACCCCCATAAATGATGCCATTTCAAAAACTGCACCCCTCACAGTATTCAAAACAGCATTTTGGAAGTTTGTTAACCCTTTAGGTGTTTCACAGGAATTAAAACAAAGTGTAGGTGAAATTTCAAAATTTCTTTTTTTTTGCAGAGTTTCAATTTTAATACATTTTTCTAACGAATACAGTAGATTTTACTAGAGAAATGTGACTAAAAATTGATTCCCCCAATTCTTTTGTTTTCAAAAATATCCTATATGTGGCCCTAGTGTGCACGTTGACCAAACCACAGGCTTCATAATAGAAGGAGCACCTACTTGATTTTGGAGCCTCCTTTTTATGAGATTTTTTTTTAGGCACCATGTAGGTTTCTAGGCACCATAAGTGCTAAAAGTTAGGAACCTCCCCCACAAGTCACCCCATTTTGCAATCTACACCCCTCAGGGAATTCATCTAGGGGTATAGTGTACATTTCAAACCCCCAGGGGTTTCACCAATTTTGGTACAACTGGGATGTGAAAATGAAAAATTACATTTTTTTACACAAACATGCAGTTCTGGCTCAAAATTTTTCATTTTCACAAGGAATGAAGGAGACAAAGCACCCCAAAATCTGTGCCCCAATTTCTCCCGAGTACGGCAATGCCTCACATGTGACCAAAAAATACCAGTTGGGTGCATGGCAGGACTCAGAAGGGAAGGAGTGATTTTTGGATTTTGCAGCAAAGATTTTGGTGGAATGAATGGTGGGTACTATGTTGCATTAGCAAGACTCCCAAAGCACCAATACAGTGGAACCCCCCACAAGTCACCTCATTTTGCAAACTACACCCCTCAGGGAATTCATCTAGGGGTATAGTGTATATTTCAAACCCCCAGGGGTTTCACCAATTTTGGTACAACTGGGATGTGAAAATGGAAAATTACATTTTTTTACACAAACATGCAGTTCTGGCTCAAAATTTTTCATTTTCACAAGGAATGAAGGAGACAAAGCACCCCAAAATCTGTGCCCCAATTTCTCCCGAGTACGGCAATGCCTCACATGTGACCAAAAAATACCAGTTGGGTGCATAGCAGGACTCAGAAGGGAAGGAGTGATTTTTGGATTTTGGAGCACAGATTTTGGTGGAATGAATGGTGGGTGCTATGTTGCATTACCAATACAGTGGAACCCCCCCACAAGTGACCCCATTTTGCAAACTACACCCCTCAGGGAATTCATCTAGGGGTATAGTGTACATTTCAAACCCCCAGGGGTTTCATCAATTTTGGTACAACTGGGCAGTGAAAATGAAAAAAATACATTTTTTTACACAAAAATGTACTTCTGGCTCAAAATTTTTTCATTTTCACAAGGAATGAAGGAGACAAAGCACCCCAAAATCTGTGCCCCCATTTCTCCAGAGTACGGCAATGCCTCACATGTGACCAAAAAATACCAGTTGGGTGCATGGCAGGACTCAGAAGGGAAGGAGTGATTTTTGGATTTTGGAGCACAGATTTTGGTGGAATGAATGGTGGGTGCTATGTTGCATTACCAATACAGTGGAACCCCCCCACAAGTGACCCCATTTTGCAAACTACACCCCTCAGGGAATTCATCTAGGGGTATAGTGTACATTTCAAACCCCCAGGGGTTTCATCAATTTTGGTACAACTGGGCAGTGAAAATGAAAAAAATACATTTTTTTACACAAAAATGTACTTCTGGCTCAAAATTTTTCATTTTCACAAGGAATGAAGGAGACAAAGCACCCCAAAATCTGTGCCCCCATTTCTCCAGAGTACGGCAATGCCTCACATGTGACCAAAAATACCAGTTGGGTGCATGGCAGGACTCAGAAGGGAATGAGTGATTTTTGGATTTTGCAGCTCAGATTCTGGTGGAATGAATGGTGGGTGCTATGTGGCATTAGCAAGACCCCCGAAGCACGGTGAAATGATGAACCTAATAATCCATAGATGTGTGGTATATTTTGAAACACTCCTTTATACATAGGCCGGGTTTGTCGGGGCAAGTTTCACAGTGGAAAATAGTATCCTTTCTTATTCCCTTTTTATAGCAAACTTTGCACCTTTTTTGTGTCCTGCCCTTTCTTGCAGTGGAGGGGATTTCGTTGGGAAAATGCTGCCCTGGTACAATACGGGGGCCAGTACTAGAAGTACTGGGGCCCTCTGCCTGCTGATTCCCAAATATTAGGCTCTTTATGACTTCCTCTTGAAAGTGCATAAATGTCCCCCTCTGGCCGGTAGAACGGAATAGCACGTAAGCGTTATACAGTGCCATCTGGATGATATACACGGCCAGCTTCTTGTACCAGATATTTGTTTTCCGCAGGGCACTGTACGGCTTCAGTACCTGATCTGAAAGATCCACTCCGCCCATGTACTTATTGTAATCTAGGATACAATTTGGTTTTGAGGTGTGGGTACTGGTACCTCGTACAGGGATGGAGGTGGTACTGTCTCCATGAATTGTTGTCAGTATAAGGACATCCCTCTTGTCCTTATATTTGACCAACAACATATTTTCGGTGCATATTCCCCTGCTTTCACCCCTTCTCATTACTTGGGCAATGTGCGTTTTGGGGAGGCCTCTTTGGTTCTTGCGCACAGTACCGCAAGCTGCTGTACCTCTTGAACCAAGGGCCTTAAACAGGGGGATGCTGGTGTAAAAGTTATCCACATAGAGGTGATAACCCTTATCCAGGAAGGGGTGCATTAAATCCCAGACAATTTTTCCACTAACACCTACGAGGGAGGGGGGGCATTCTGGTGGTTCAATTCTTGAATCCTTCCCTTCATATACCCTAAACTTGTGGGTGTACCCTGTGGTGCTTTCACACAGCTTATACATTTTTATGCCATACCTTGCCCTCTTACTGGGAAGGTACTGGCGGAATTTAACCCTTCCTTTAAAATGTATAAGGGACTCGTCGATACTAATACATTTATCAGGGATGTATAGCTCTGCAAATTTGGCACTGAAATGATCAATGACCGGCCTGACTTTGAATAGCCTGTCAAAGGTGGGATCATCTCTGGGTGGGCACTGTGCATTATCGGTGTAATGTATAAATTTATGGATTGCCTCAAAACGAGCCCGGGGCATGGCCATACGGTGAAATGGGGTGCTGTACAGAACATCTGTACTCCAATATTGCCTAATTTGTGGCTTTTTTACTATGCCCATGTGTAACACCAGACCCCAAAACGTCATCATCTCTACTGCATCTACAGGGGTCCACCTAGCAAATGATGACGTGGGGTTTTGAGCAATAAACTGCTGGGCATATAAATTAGTTTGGTCCACCATTAAATTTATAAAATCATCAGAGAAAAATAATTTGAAAAAGTCAATTTCTCTGAGACCTGTTGAATCAAATTGGATTCCTGGGATGGCCAAAAACTCAGGAACCTGGGGCTCAAAATTGTCTGGTGGTGGGGTCCATACGAGATCAATTATTGGGGGGGGGTCTCAGCTCCTCTACGGGGGCGTCTTTGAGGGGGTCCCTCATCACCAGAGGAGGAAGAAGAGCTTAAGACGAATCCTTCAAATTCCCCGCTTGCCTCACTGGCTGTGTCAGAGTCAGAGGCAAGCATGGCATATGCCTCCTCCACTGAATACATTCTCCTGGATGACTGGGACGACATTTGGGATGACATTTGGGATGCCATTTATATTTTTGTGTTACTGGTAGTGAAATGTTTCAACACGTGTATAGTGTAGGGGGGGGGGGGTACAAACTTTATTTCAACCCGGGGGGTATGTAGTGTGTGGTGTGTATGTAGTGCAGAAAAAAAAAATACAAAAAAAAAAAAATTGAAGGGTTAAAAAAAAAAAATGGAAGGGGTTAAAAAAAAAAAATGGAAGGGGTTAAAAAAAAAAAAAAGGTCCTGCGCCAAAAATTGAGCACAGATGTTGGTCAGTAACGTCCGTCACTGAACAGCGCTCAAAGGCAACAGGAATTTGATAAAAAAAAAAAAAAATAGATCAACCCTGTGCCGAAAAAGCTGATCAGTGATGTACGTCACTGATCAGCGCACAGTGGCCACAGGACACACACAAAATCACAGTGTGTGTAAAAAAAAAATTTAAAAAAGACCCCACAGCACTCACAAAAAATAAAAAAAGGTGATCAGTGATGCGACACTGATTACCAGTGAGGGGCAGCAGGTGCACAACCTTTGGTGCAACTGACAGTGCAACTGGCAGCAACTGACAGGTATATATAAAAAAAAAAACCTCTGTACCCCCAAAAAGTTGCTGATCACCTCAGATATAGTGATCAGCACAAAAGGCGGGGGCAGCAGACACAAAATTTAGCACTCTCTATCACTCTCTGTCACTATCTCTCTCTATCTCTCTATCTCTCACTATCTATCACTCTATGACACTGCAGCAGCAGCACTGACAGGTATATCTATATATAAAAAAAAACCTGCGCCCCCAAAAAGTTGCTGATCAGTTAATTTATACTGATCAGCACAAAAGGGGGGGCAGCAGTCAGTTATATAAAAAATATATAGCACAATCTGTCACTATCTCTCTATCTCTCTCTATCTTTCTCTCTCTCTATCTATCTATAGCTCTATCACACTGCAGCAGCACAAAATATAGCACTAGGCCTCTCTATCTCTCTCTATCTCTCTCTATCTCTTTCAGTTATATAAAAAATATATAGCACAATCTGTCACTATCTCTCTCTCTCTATCTCTCTCTATCTCTCTATCTATAGCTCTATCACACTGCAGCAGCACAAAATATAGCACTAGGCCTCTCTATCTCTCTCTATCTCTCTCTATCTCTTTCAGTTATATAAAAAATATATAGCACAATCTGTCACTATCTGTCACTATCTCTCTCTCTATCTCTCTCTCTCTCTATCTCTCTCTATCTCTCTATCTATAGCTCTATCACACTGCAGCAGCACAAAATATAGCACTAGGCCTCTCTATTTCTCTCTATCTCTCTCTATCTCTCTCTCTATCTAATAACTCGCAGCAGCACAAGATGTCACAGGATGTCACAAGATGTCACAAGAATAAGCAATATCTAGGCAGTGATCAGGTAAGTATTTGGATGGGTTCTGGTCAGTATTGGCGGCAGCTGGGCACGGTGACCGCACTGCACGCTATTCCAGACCGGAATGGCGTCTGCAGTGCAGTCACCGTTAGTTTAAACCCCCCTCCTTGGCTGTGATTGGTCCGTCGGTCCGACGGACCAATCACGGCCTTTGGGGGCGGGCGGGGTGAGGTGGGGTGACACCAGTGTCACCCTTACACCCCGCGGTGATTGGTGCTGTACTTTACAGCACCAATCACCTCCGATCCCGTGTCACCGGCGAACGTTATTCGCCGGTGACACAGAAAACGCTGTGAATGGCTGTTCACACTGAACAGCCAATCACAGCGATCGCCGACGGGGGGGCGGCATCGCAGCCCCCCCTGGGCATGCACGGACATGTCTGCTGTCAGGGACAGCAGACATCGTCCCTCTGTCACTGCGTCTCTAGACGCAGTGACAGTTTTAAGCCATGACGTATATATACGTCAACGGTCGGGAAGTACTTCCCGGCCATGACGTATATATACGTCAAATGTCGTGAAGGGGTTAAGAAGCCATAGGCTTCTATGGGGTATCACCAGTTTTTGCTGGAGATACCCCCCCCCCCCCCCCCCCCTGCGCAGCGCAAACCCACCGTGCGGGTTTTCCTGTGTATCATATCAATTACGTGATTTTAACTGCATTTTTCACATAGAGCATCCTGTCCCCTGACTACAGCACTGCACATGTCTCTGATGGGGTGGACACTTCACAGTATATAGGCTCTGTCCCTATATACCTATGAATCAGGGCACTGCACTGCTCTGTTTGCCCTGGGATGAGACAGACTGGAGAAATATTAGTTGCAGTGTGGGCCACCGCCTTATGATACATCCTCCGTGACTGTGCTATCAGAGGTGGCTGGGGGGTGTCAGGGGTAGCTGCAGACCCTGGAAGCAGCAAGGATCAAATAGCAGCAGCACAACTGCACCCTATGTAGTTCAAGTGCCTGTACAGTGTCCAGAGTCCAAACTGAATACAAGTTTTATCTTTATATAAGGCGCGCTACTGTATGCAGCACTGTTCTCTGATCATTTACTGGAAGTGGCTGTGCTGTGTTTAGAATCAATACTAATGACTGTATCCAGACTCCAGATGTAGACATGGCTGATGCCCCAATCACTACATACACTTTCTGTTGCCATGCGCATGCATTCAATCAGCTCCAGAGGCTCATAGAAACACATTTAACTTTGACATTAGAGGTCAACATTCGAATCATGTGCCATAAGTGCAAATTTGGCACAAAAAACAATCACAAGCGCGGTTAAATCTTCTGGCTGAGATGTGTCCATCTAAAGTATCTGTGCTGTGTCCATTCAGCAATGGCTGTACAGTGTCCATCCAATCCAGTCCTGCTGATGTCCAGTGTCCTTCTGCTCTGGTGCTGCAGACACACCTGTTCAGTGTCCATCTGCTACAGTGTCCACCTGCTCTAGCGCTGATGGGATACAGTCATTAGGTCTACAACAACTAGGTCGACAAGCATTGGGTCGATACCACTAGGTCAACATGCAGCAAGTTTGACATGGGTCAAGATTGACATGGGTCTAGGTCAACATGGGTCTAGGTCAACATGGCATTAGGTCGACACAAGCATTAGGTCGACATGGGATAGGTCGACAGTCAAAAGACCGACATGGGATTTTTCACTGTTTTTTGAGCCGACATGTTGGCTCAAAAAACAATGAAAAACCCCATGTCTTTCATGCCCTACCATCCACTAGGGCATGGTGGGAGAACATAATAGTGTGCCAAGCGTAGCGAGGCACTGAGCCCGAAGCATTGCGAGTGAAGCAAGCGATGCGAGGGGATGCGGTGCAATTCAAACTGTGTCCATGTTGACTGTGTTGACATTCGGTTTAAAAAAACTGTGGAAAACCCCATGTCGACTTTTTGACTGTCGACCTAGCCCATGTCGACTTAATAGTACGTCGACCTAATATCATGTTGACCTTGACCCACGTCGACCTTAACCCATGTCGACCTTTCTGCATGTCGACCTAGTGGTGTCGACCCAATGCTTGTCGACACCAGTTGTTGTAGACACAACGATCCCAACCCGTGCTGATAATGCACCTGTTCAGTGACCATCTACTCCAGTAATGCATCTATCTAGTGTCCATCTGGTCCAGTGTTGCTGATGCACCTCTCTGGGCCATCTAGGCTGTACCCCACTGCTTTCACATAAGCAGCGTCATTTACTGTGTGGGAATGTTTCACAGATGTGCAATAAACTGCCACTTTTCGTGCTGCTTAGCTAATTTGCTGCAGTTTTTGGCATGCAGCGGATGACACAATATTGTGAGCTGTGATATGGTCAAAATATACTGGAAATTAATGTTATTGAGCTTAATCATAATCTAGGAACAAAATCGTTAAGATTTTGTCACATTTTGAAAAAAATCCTAAACAAAAACAAATAAATGATAAACAAAATCAAAACCCAAAAAGACAGTCCAGTGCACATCTTTACTAATAATTTATTACAATTCTATAAGTGTGATATAACAGTGATAGGACACTTACAGTAGTAGTAGATCTGCTTTTCCTGGTATGATTCTGCAAAACACAATTGTGAAAGTATGATAGCAAACAGTGCTTTTTAAATCTAGTTGTAAATTAATTAACCCTTTTAGTGCCAAGTGAATTTGTCAAAATATGTGTGAAAATTGCCAAGCAAACATTTTTATTCATCCTATTGACATGATGGGGGACATTTACCAAAATGGATTCGTAGAAAAAAGGTGTATTCGTAGGGAGAAATACACCTTTTTTTTACGAATTTGTATTTTCGGGATTTACAATCCCAAAAATACAACAATTCGTAGTCCTAAAGATGGAACATTCGTATTTGTATTTACAAATACGAATGTCTACACCATCGATAGGATACGACAGAAATCACCATTCAAAAGAATGGTGGTTTCTGATTTACTAAGCAGCCGTACTGATAATACGGCTGCTTAGTGGTGTAAAACACCCACGCAAATACGACAGGAAAATAGAACACCATTTTCCTGTTCTATTTGCTTTAAGCCTGCACGGATCAGTCAGATCCGTGCAGGCTTCAGTGTAAAAAAAATAAAAAAATTAAATAAATTTTAAAAAAAAACAGCGTGGGGTCCCCCCCACAGCCGAAACCAGCACCAGGCTGAAGGAGCCGGGGCCGGTAATTAAAAATCAGGGAACCCGACAAATAGGGGATCCCCGATTTTTAACAACCAGCCCCAGGCTCCAGGTCCGGGGCTGGTTCCCAAAATACGGGGGACAAAATGACTAGGGGTCCCCCGTATTTTAAGAACCAGCCCCAGGCACAACCAGCCAGCAGGGTAATGTCACAGCCGGGGACACTTATAATATAAGGTCCCGCGGCCAAAACATTAACCCTACCGACCAGTCAGCCTGGCCAGGGGCCCTGGGGGAGTGGGGACCCCCCCAATGAAGGGGTCCCCCCCTCCAGGACTTACCTAACCAGGCTGAAGCCTGGTGCTGTCCTCGATGCCCCTGGGCGGTGGGCATCGAGCTGATAGTGGTGTAAAAAATAGATTAAACTATTGTTTTTTACTGTGGCACTACAAGTGCCAGCAAGCTGGGACTTGGAAAACCACAAGTCCCAGCCTGCTGGGCATTAAAGGGCCCGCTGGCACTTGTAGTTCCACAGTTAAAAAAATAGTGCACAAAACACACTGACACACTTTTAAAATAAAACTTTAATACATCCATTACACACATACTAATACTTACCTATCTTCTTCCCGTAGGTAGCCCTGGTCCTGATGTCCTCCGGTCCTGTGTCGGCGTTCCTCTTCATGTCGACGTCCTTCTTGAAGTCGACGTCCCTGTCGGCGATGGCGTCCGGTGTCCGGGTCCGACGAAATCCATGTGGAAGCTGTGGAAGGAAACCATACTCACCTGTCCCAGCGCGACGTAGTCCAGGTAAGTGTCTTGGCAAAAAAACAAACCGAACACCCCGAATCCAGCCGGACAGAGAGCCGCACGGTGTTTACATCGTGCAGCTCCGCCTCCCGAATGCCGCTATTGGCCGCCTTGCGGCCTAGCGGCCAATTAGGAGCCGCTAGGCCGCAAGGCGGCCAATAGCGGCATTCGGGAGGCGGAGCCGCACGATGTAAACAAACACCGTGCGTCTCCGTGTCCGGCTGGTTTCGGGGTGTTCGGTTTGTTTTTTTGCCAAGACACTTACCTGGACTACGTCGCGCTGGGACAGGTGAGTATGGTTTCCTTCCACAGCTTCCTCCATGGATTTCGTCGGACCCGGACACCGGACGCCATCGCCGACAGGGACGTCGACTTCAAGAAGGACGTCGACATGAAGAGGAACGCCGACACAGGACCGGAGGACATCAGGACCAGGGCTACCTACGGGAAGAAGATAGGTAAGTATTAGTATGTGTGTAATGGATGTATTAAAGTTTTATTTTAAAAGTGTGTCAGTGTGTTTTGTGCACTATTTTTTTAACTGTGGAACTACAAGTGCCAGCGGGCCCTTTAATGCCCAGCAGGCTGGGACTTGTGGTTCTCCAAGTCCCAGCTTGCTGGGGAGGCTTGCTGGCACTTGTAGTGCCACAGTAAAAAACAATAGTTTAATCTATTTTTTACACCACTATCAGCTCGATGCCCACCGCCCAGGGGCATCGAGTACAGCACCAGGCTTCAGCCTGGTCAGGTAAGTCCTGGAGGGGGGGGGACCCCTTCATTGGGGGGGTCCCCACTCCCCCAGGGCCCCTGGCTAGGCTGACTGGTCGGTAGGGTTAATGTTTTGGCCGCGGGACCTTATATTATAAGTGTCCCCCGGCTGTGACATTACCCTGCTGGCTGGTTGTGCCTGGGGCTGGTTCTTAAAATACGGGGGACCCCTAGTCATTTTGTCCCCCGTATTTTGGGAACCAGCCCCGGACCTGGAGCCTGGGGCTTGTTGTTAAAAATCGGGGATCCCCTATTTGTCGGGTTCCCTGATTTTTAATTACCGGCTCCAGGCTCTGTCAGCCTGGTGCTGGTTTCGGCTGTGGGGGGGACCCCACGCCGTTTTTTTTTTTTTCATTTATTTATTTTTCTATTTTTTTTTACACACCGCAGCCTGCACGGATCTGACTGATCCGTGCAGACTGCTAGAAATAATTCATATTAGCAGCCGTATATACGGCCGCTAATACGGATGGTTACATCATCGGAGGGTTACAAAGCAGTCGTATCTGACTGCTTTGTAACTGACCCTCCGGAACACGCGTTTGCATACGACTTAAACAGTCGTATGCAACCGTAGGGGAAATACCCATACGAAAAACTAGGTTTTTCATATTGGTAAATTTCCCCCGATATGTCTACCTAATATAGGAAATACAAACTTTTTTTACACATCTTTTATTTGAGTTTATATAACAAATATACTGATATTTTTGGTATTTTGCACATCTCTCACAGAGATGTTGGCACACAAAGGGTTAATTCATCTAAGACATTGATGTAAAAATGTATTGTTCAACACATTAATAGTCACAGAAGTTATATCAATATAAACAGAGAAACTCAGTATGTGTTTAACGATTATTAACCTAAAGCAACAACAAAATGTTTTAAAAAATTTTGTTAAATATATGTATTCAGATAAACCTCAAGAGATAGCTAGTAATAAAACGTTAATGCTTGGAACATTATGATACGTGTGGCTGAAACTCAATGTTTTGTACTTTGAAGGGGAAACTCTCAGGGGAAAAATTATTTTATACACCCAATTTTTAAAATGATGCCCAATCTCAATCTAATTTTATCTACTGCTCGGATTTTGTATAATGGTTCACATTGATTTTACATTTAAGCTTCCAACAAAACAGTTCTAATATGACATTAATGTAAAAATGTGCATGCATGGGAGGAAAATGTGCCAAGATGAAGGATTAACGACTGACAGTATGGTGTAGGTCATTATCCAGCTGAATTAGATAAGTCATTAGAGGTCAATGTGCTTAATCATATGTATGAAAAATGATGCTTGATCGTGAAGACCATGAAAAATATTCATTTAAACTCCTGCATTTAAAATAAAAATCTTAAACAGTTAAAAACAAAAATGACCAAAATAGAAACATGCTAAATTGGTTGTTAAATTAGCATGAAGTGAATTCTGGCATAAACCTTTATGATGTGTACATTACTGCAGAAAACTGAGGGATGGTCAATGTATAGCCTATGGGCTTGAGACACAAATAATGTGGTCACAATAATGGCCACTTGTACCAACCATACAGTAAATCTCATTGGAACAACCGCCTGTATACTGACCTGTTTGCATCTACGCTACTGGACTACCCCTAGTACTCTGCTAATGGCATACTGTACATACGGAAGACCGGCAGCGTTTCATGGGCGTGCCTACAAGAATGGTGGCTGCACTCATATAAATAATGTGTGGACCCCAGCAAATGCAGGTGTGGCCTTTTCTGCATGTGGAAGGTAGTGAATGACGTCAGTGCCGGCCCTGAATTCATCAGAAAGCATCCATCAGAAAGTAGGTACAGGCTTACATTTCATTATGGACAGTGGAAAAATCATTTGATGGTGAGTAACCATTGGTTGATTTCTCATCTGTGCAGATGTAAGTGTATACATCCACTTGCATTCTAGCACAGGGATTCGGGCGTTGGGGTGGGCATTTGGCGGGCGCCATTTTCCTGTGCTCTAGGCAGTGAATTTTCGCTTCCTAGTGTACAGGTGTGAAATACCCCTATGTTACATACTGTTAAACTATTTGGTTCCGCACACACAGAGGGATACTGAGCAATATTGCAGTGTGTGTGGTCATCCTGATTTCAGCAATACAGTATATAGTAACTAATTGAGAACCTTAATTTAAAATGTATTCATATACAATCTCAAAGTTCAGCCTTAGAAAACAAGAATGCATGCCATTTTATAAATCAGCAGAAAAAATATTTTATGTTTTTACTGTATGGTTGATTACAGTAATTTAGAATCTCACAAGCAAGGCCCTCTTACCTCATGTTCTTTTTTACCTCCCTGACTTAAACCATCTTCAATGGCAACAAAAACTCAGGTTTTCTGCCCCCCTGACATTTATTTTAGTGTAAAAAAAAACTATACCAAGGTGTAAAACACCAAAGCTACCCTACTGTATTGGAAGACCATGAAATCGAGCATAACATAGACATACAAACAATAAAGACAGTAGAATCGGTGCTCAGATGAATTCTCAAATTTTATGAATACAGTCCAAAAGTCCACTTCACATCCAAGAGTCAGAGTCTAGGGATCGATAGTTGTATTTTAGATATATTCAGTTGAAATAACTAACTGACAACAGTTAGTTTGCTAGTAGTCATGCTAAAAGTATGAATGTTTATCTGTGTGATATTTGTGGTGATCACCAATTGTAGAACTTGCAGTAAAACTGTCTTCTATAGAAGGAGACACAAAGCATCTAACATTTTATTTTATACATTTACTGGAGGATTAAAAATGCGTATATTGGATACAGTGAAAATAAAGCTTATCTGGTTTCCATTAAAACATTAGAAACCTCTAATCCATCAGATATAATTTACATAAATCTCATATTAAACAAAATTTCTGAAATATATTCAGAATAAAAACATTATAAATGCATGAACAATGTAGGAAAGCAGCTATAATAATAGTGTGATTATTGGGCGATTTTGATCTGAAAACAGCTCAGTTTTGTCATTTGAGCTGCTTTCAGCTCGAAAGCTGCCCAATGTGTACGGAGCAGTGATGAGTGGGGAGCACTGATGCACGCTCCTGCACCATCTCCGCTAATCTGCTGGTATCACCAGCAGATGAGCAACGGAATGGACAGCTTCCTGCTATCGCACAATGGGGGTTATTCAGATTGAATCCCCCCCCCGCATGTTCACAAGGGGGACCGATTGTTTGCGATTGCGCATGCACATTGGTATTTATGCACATGTACACATGCTTGCACACAAAAGTCCGGGTGGGGGGCATGGAGGGTCTAGAGGCGACGGGCTAGGCAATTTGTATATGGGAATGCCCAGAGTTTCATAGCGTTCCCATGAGAATGCTGGGCGTCCCCATGCAAATTGCCTGGTGACACGAGGGCAGCTGACGTCAGCGGCCGGCCCCCTGGTGGACTCACAAGGCTGCGAAATTCGCAGCCTTGCGAGTCAACCAGAATAAGGGCCAATGTATACACTGAGCGATTATCCCATTCTTCATTGTCCATACACGCAGTGCAAAATCACCCAGTGTGTACTTCTACAATCAGGCAGCCACAAACAGTTTGCAAGTGAAAGTGACTGTTATCATCTTCATTATTATGTATTTGCCCTCATGCACCCCAAATAATGTCTTGTTCCCATTTGCATCTGTTAGTAAATTTGTGTGCCTCCTTATTATCCCTCTTCTCTCATTCTCCAGCATGCATGTACTGTATATCCCTGTTGTCATTTTTCTGGACAGCATAGAGCGGCTTCATACATTTAACACTGTGCCAACTGGCATTGCTCTTTCTCTGCATCAGCCCCAAAAAGTTGACATTGCTTGGAGTACTCCATTAACTCAATATCACTATGGCAACATATTGCTAGTCAAATGAATATTAAAATAGCAGACATCAAACATGAATGGTTTTATTTAACATAACAGAGGGGTGTTTTTTCAAATATACACAGTCAAAATTAATAAACTTTTTTTTCCCTTTCTTTTATTAATTGGCCAACATAAAAGTTTGATACTTTCAATAGACCACCGAGAGAGATTTTCTGCGGAGGTTTTTCTTGTAATTTTTGCACCAATAAATTGTATTTTATAAAGGCTTTCACATTTTATTAAATCACTTTGCATGGTGTAGATTGCTCATAAACATTTATAGCGGCTTAGATTATTTTTCCTCTGAATAATTTAATATTGCCCACGATCAAATCTTTAAAGTGTTGAGATGGATTATTTTATGCCATCACTTGGTTTTACAGAATGTGTTCCTATAAAACCATGCATTTAATATTCAATGCTTTACAGTAAATCCTTAACACAGAGAAGTTGTTCACTGCAAGGGGAAGACAAACACTTCTGGGGTGCACTATTATGATGGCTTATGCTAATTAAATTGAGGCATCACTGCTTAATTTATACATTAGCAGCAAGTGCGAGGGGACAAACCTTTTTCCTTAAGTCAAGCTTTATCTTGTTAAGAGGATTTAGCTCCCTATTTCCTGTAATAAAGAGCTTTTTTTAAAACTATACTGGGAAAAGAAAAGCACAATCCCACACAGCTCTGCTTGTTGCCATGGAAGTCTGGAACTCAACTCGAAGCTCAATATATTGGCTGCAATTAGGTTAATTAGAACATTATCTCAAAGTACACAGCTATTGTATGAAAACATTCTTATTAGATGTACTGCTAACACTACAATAAAACAATTTTAAAAACTATTATATTTTCTAATTACAAATCATATTTCTTTCTCTTCGTGATGATCAAGATAGTAATGTTAATTATAGATTTTAAGAAGTGTTTGGATGTCTCTCTCTTGAAGAGTAAATCTTGGAGGCGACATTTTAATAATTGTCTCATAGTTACTTTTAAGAAACTTCTTCCTCCGTGATATAGGAAGTTGAAATATAAATCAGTGTTGAATTGCTGCTGACTGTTTTATTGTTAAGGACTGTTGTGTAGAGGAATACCATTTATCTCCTGAGTTAGGAATGTACTGTATAATTTTCTCCTGCTTGCATTATTCTGTTTACTATTGAAAATGTTCTTTATTATATAATTATGGGTTAGAATAGTTTTATGTTTATGTCTTTAGTGAGATTGCAAATAAATAAATAAATCCATCAATGCTTATTATTAATCAGATAAGAGTAACAAAATTGTGCTACAGTATGTACATATGATTTTTTTGAATGGCATGAACAGTACTTTCATCTTACAATGACTACCTTGGAAAATACTGCAAACATGTCCCATGTTAGATCAAGAATAAGCTAGAGTGGAAAGAGGCGGGGCCAAAAATGGGGCTTATGCAGCTGGGGTGGGCGTGGTCAGCTTCCAAGGGACATGACAATTACTTTTAGCTAGTGTTGGTCTACCTACCAACCACTCTGTTAAGGCTGTCACTATTGGGTCAACCTTGCTAATAATGTAGTTTTGACTGAATATGTCAGTCCTGGGAATTGAAACAACTGCCCATTTCTATCATATGGGGAAATTTACTAAGATGGGAGTTTTATTTCACATGATGCTGCTATGGGTAACCACTAAGATCCATTATATTATAGAAAGTGCTAAATAACTAAGAAGTAGGTTTTGATTGGTTGCCCATTGCAACATCCCTTGTAAAATATAACTCCAATCTTAGTACATTTTCTCCATAGTGTTCCTCCTTTCACTACATGGTGTTGCCAGTATTTTAAGCTCAGCTTATTGTCTGGATCCAGAATGATGTGTCCAGATATGTCCTGATATATATCCAAAGGGGTTACTTACTAGTCACATCCTGGCTAGCCAGTCAATTAACTGACATATTACACCCCCTCTGTCTGACTAGCCCCAAAATGAAATCACTAGAATTTAAAAGTAATAAATTTCACCTAACCAGCCCCAAAGATAAAATCAATAAAATTGACACATAATGGAAAGACACATTTATAACCCAGCACCAACATTACTGTATATTGATTGCATTCACACAAATTCCTAATTGCCTCTGAGAATTATGGGGTAGATGTATGAAGCAGTGATAAGGGAAGAAAAATGATAAAGTGCCTGGTACTTTATCACTGGCCAATCAGCTCCTGACTGTTAAGTTACAGGCTGGGTTTAAAAAGGAACAGGTAGGTACTGATTGGCCGGTGATAAAGTACCAGGGACTTTATCATTTCTCCTCCCTTATCACTGCTTCATACATCTGCCCCATAGTACACTAGTAGGTACCACAGACTGTACAGGCATTCCCAGAAGGAGACTGAGGGGTAGATTTACTGTATGTAGCTGTGATAAGGGAGAAGAAGTAAGCCAGAGAAGTGGCCCATGGCAACCAATCAGAGCTGAAATAACACCTATAATTTGCATAATATAAAATAATATAAAATTATACAGAGCAGCTAATTGGTTGCCATGGGGCACTTTTCCTCCCTTATGACTGCCCCATACATATACCCCAGAGACTGAGGGCGAGATGTATTAAAATACATCACCGCCCCTTGTCATGCCGCCACAGCGATGCTAACGCATATACGTATTGACGTATGCACCTAGCATCGCAGTGCAGTGATGGAGGACCCCCACAATACCTGTGATGTGGTGTGCTGGGGGGGGGGGGATATAGTGTGCGGGGGGGGGGGGGGGGCTCTGTCACATCCCCGGCTCAGCGCGACTGAAAACTGGGGTTTCACAGCATTTTTACCTTAGTATATCCCACCCTGAGACTTACCAAAAGGAAGCCATTTCCCCTGTCATTTTGTCAGCATTCCATGGGCACCATATTTTGCTTGCAATGCATCCCACCACTCACAAGCATGAAATGCTTCAAGAAGTTCACAAAAGACAGCTCTTGCGGAAACAGGTGTTGTTTGTGATGATAAGACTTCCAAGTTTATTACCCCCGGTCCTATCGCTGCACGTGTCTAATGACTATACAAATATTCAATACCAGGACAGGCCCCCCAGCCTGATGAGCTCAAACCACCTGGATCAGTGCTCATGGTTTACAGAAATTCAGGGTCAGATTGGGCTATCAGGAAGCCAGGATGATTTTGCTGGGCGCTGTTCTCTTCTTAGTGGCCATGCTGGACTTGTTTTTATTTGTGATTGGCAACTGTCACCAGGCAGACAGGGAGGCAGAGAATACAGCCTCCCAACATAAATCTGCTGCTCGGCCTTCACGGAGCTGCTGTCAGAGGGAAAGTGAATCTGAAAGGAGACTGTACAGCTTCTAACCTGCTGCTGCTGCCGGACATACTGAGGGCTTAGTGCTTGTGGTAACAATGTATTTCATATTGCTACATATGGAGAGGACTTTAGGGGCAAACAGGGACTAAGAAGAGAGGGGGCCCGGTGAGGATATTATATAAGTAAGGCAAATATTTTTTATTTAATATTACGCACAAACATAGCATTTGATGGCAGAAAAAAACCATGAACCTCTGTGATCCTTATTTCTTTGTATGGATATCCATATGTCTATCCCATGCATGTTTAAAAAAGCTTGACTGTCTTAGGCTCTATCACTTCTGATAGTAGGATATTCCAATTGTCTGTGAAGTAACTTTTCCTAAAATTAACACTGAACCTTACACCCATATAATTAAAAAGTCGTTACCACCCTGCCCACTTGTGAATATATAGCTTGGTGATTGTCAAGTGCATAGGTCAGTGCAATTGGGTCCATAAAGCAGTTCCAGGTATCAGTGTAATGTTTGTTTGTTTTTTCCTAAGGGTGCCAATTTGCGTTTATTCTCCTGTTAATGACAATTTGGGAACTATGGGGTAGATGTATGAAACAGTGAAAAGGAAGGAGAAGTGAGCCAGATGAGAAGTGGCCCATGACAACCAATCAGCACTGAATTAACATCTGTAATATACATGATATAAAATTATACAGAGCAGCTGATTGGTTGCCATGGGCCACTTCTCCTCTGGCTCACTTCTCCTCTCATATCACTGCTTCATACATCTACCCCAAATGATTTACAATGTTTTTTCTTGATGATATTCACACAGATTTGCACATATGTGTATTAGAATTTGTTCTGAATTTTACTAGGCGGTTTTAGGCAGTTGGATAATCAGATGAAGATGTAACATAGTACGGGCATGTTATAGGAGTCACACAAGCATTTTAGTGGTTGCATATAGGGAAACTGATTACTCACATTGAAGGCCATACTCCGGCAGATGATCTGTACCTAGCATAGGGCTGGTGACATTTTCAGTGGTGCGGCTGATGGTGGCGTCTATAGACAGTGACAGGGGGCAGCTCTATCCTTTCACATTCCGATGCACGGCTGGACACCAGGGAAGGTCTTTGTAGCTGTATTAGCATAATGTTGCACACACATATATGTCCTATGTGGAGCAAGTTTCCTACCCAGTTTGACATCCTTTCCACCTCACAGACTCAGGGATGCATCCAGAAATGTCCAGGGTTGGGTTTCTATGCAAATCCTCACCAGGAACAATCTGAAAAATGTTGCTTATGGCCAATCCATTGTCACATCTGTTGCATTCTCTCTCTAGTTTTATTTATTAAATAAATGTTCCAAAAATGTGGTTTCCAAAAGCAATTACTGCATAACATTTTAAATTACAGAAATGTTACACAAAAGTGATTTGAAATGCATTAAGTACTGTTGTAAATTACAAATGAGAGATGATAAAAGCATTGGAATCTGTTGATGTTTTGCAGAACTTTGCAAACAATGTAACTATTCTCTAACACAGCTGGGTTGGAAATCTCAGGGCTGCCATGAAAGGGCTTAGTTACACAAGTTCAACCTAGATGAGTCAATGCCATGGGGCTGCATGAGGAACCCAAGCCTTCACATGCAGCCACCAGCTTCTTACCATTATCCAGTCATATTTGTTTGTTACAGGGGCGTAACTCCTAGAGGCAATGGAGTCACCTACCTCTAGGGCTCAAGCTTTGAACATGTACAGCAGCACCTGTGTGGTTCACAGCAGGATCCAAGAATGACCATTGCTCTTCCAATAAAGCTCTGTGATGCACTTGCTGCAGAATTAATCATCCCTGTCCTACAGTACAAGTCCTGATAACACCTGCAATAAGGGACAGGACCATTCCTGCTTGGTATGGCTCAGCCTGCGCTGCAGAAAGAAATGGTGCACCGACCTTTGCTTCTGGAGTGTTAAATTGGACCCACCGGTGAATGCCGATTCTGTAGACAGCTAAAAGCACTTAAGGAGGGCCACCAAACTCCAACTTGCCTCCGGGCTACTAGGATGAACTTACGCCCCTGGTTTGTTATAGCTGGTGTACTGCTTGGTTATTATTCCTGCTGATATGCTATTACAGATGTGTGTCTCTTGCATTGATTAAATGTTCTTGATTAAGTAGTGTACAGACCTTTCGTTTGTTAAAGAGGGCTGCTCAATGCTGACCCTAAAGTTTATCAGGTTGCCTGTCAGTTGCCTCAATAGTGTTTGACCAGTACCTTGTGGTTGTCTTAGTTTAAGGATCCCTAGCACCCTCTTTCCCACCACTTACTATGGCTTGTCTGGTACTTTTTATCAACCCAGCTTCCCTGGGTAAACACCACAGAAACAAAATAACTCACCCAAATCTAAAATTAATGTACTATTTGGAGTGATCTTGCAATAGAATGGCTGGATTAGCAGAGCTGGGTTCTAGAACTCAGTGGTCTATGGACCTGGTTCAGCTTGGATCGATGATTAGAGAAAATGGCTATTAGGCGATTGTCGTTAATCCGCACATGCTGAAGGACGCATGTCCCCATAAATGGACTAATGAAGCTGCAAGATATAGTCCACGAGAAAACCCTCAAAATCTGGTTGTGTGTGGGAAAAACCTCAGTTTAAATGGAATGAGTGTGTTTCTACGCATCAGCGCTGATTTTTCAGCACAGGCAAAGTGCTATTTAATTGCATAGTCAATTGTCACCTTCCAGGGATTTTTGACCGCAATTAGCGCTAATTGAATACCCCACGAGTCTCATGTTCGCTGATGTGCATTCGGACCTTCTAAACCCAACCAACATCTTTAATCAAGAATCAATAACTGGAGACCCCTGTACTATCCATTCCTATTTCAGAGTGTGACTTAAGAAGCAGGAGGTCAAGTTATATCTGTATTCATTCCCCAGTTAATAAATCCTGAAGCTATAAAAATATTGAAAACGGAAAGTCCAATATACAGCAGCTGAAATCAAATACAAGCCGAATAAACACTGCATTCATAAACATTAAGGTGGCATTAGCAATCATATGAGACTCCCTGTTTATTTTTAACATTTAATTAAAGTAACTTTTTATGATATAAATAACTGTTACGTCAGGGAGGGCATATTGTATCTGCTAAATAGTTCAACACAGTTGATTCATTAGAAATATATGACATTACAGGCAAAGAATATGGAACAATAATGAATCTTGTGGATTACAATGATTAATACACAACAGGGATGAAGAATGTACACAGCATTATCATTCTGTTCTTGTATAGAGGGCCAGATGCACTACGTTTATCAAAAGTGATAAAATGGAGACCAGCCAATCAGATCCTACCTGCCATGTCACAGGCTGGGTTTGAAAAATGTCAGGTAAGAGCTGATTGGTTGGTTGTTGTTTATCAGTCTCCATTTTATCACTTTTGAAGCTTAGTGTATCTGGCCCAGTATGTTTGAGGGGTTTTTTTTTTATGTTATTTGTTTGCCGGATTTTGCTTGAGATTTCAAAATGTGTTTACAGACAACTCAATTTCTTTTTAGTGTATAATGCATTATTATAGTAAGAAATTATATTTTATAACAGATGGTACCCAATTAGGGGTTAACTTTTTCATTACAATATTGTGAGAAGATGCAAGTGATAGAAGTGAAGTTTCAGTACCATGAAGTGATTGATACCGGCTAAGCAGAGAATAATTTTAAAATGCGATGACATTTTGAAGTGTGGATGGATTTCTTCCCATGGTTTTCATTATAACAGACTTCACTAATTAAACAGTTTGAAAGTCAGATTATGAAAGTTCAGTACATTTTCCAAATATAGAATTAAATTAAATGAGCGGCTTACTTTAATTTCAATATAAGCATGCCAGGGAACTGTATGTGTCAAAGTGATGCAAAACTTTCAACAATTGTGGCTATTTTATCATTTGCGATTTGCGGGCAAAGGATTATAATAGATCTCCTAAAACTCATATATTTCTGTTTTAAAAGAGATACAGAGAAGTTTAAGATAAGTACTGTGTTTGTGTGTTTGTTAGGATGATTTGAGACACAGTGTGTATAATCATGTGCTAGCAGGTTGACATTATTGTACATAACAGTCATGCCAGATTACAATACTGTGCATATAGCAGTTATGATAAGATCAGCGGGTCATCTACAAGTCCCCAAGTTGTAGAATTGTAGAGGCTGATATATCTGACACAAGTTTGTTTGTTTTTACACTGTTTCATCTTTTACCATCCTGTTGAACACAGCGAACGCAGAGCACTGTACCTTGTCTGCAGCATGGTGAGTGAAGTGATCCATGTAAGGGAATGTGGTACACTAATCGAGGTTATCTGTACCTTAAAATGGTAAGTGGCATCCAAAAAGAAAAAACTTGACATGACAATCTTTTGACTGTGCTGACCTTTTGGACTTGGCCCTTGTCTACCCTTGCCATGTTGACATAATGGCATATATTCAATGCCGTGGGCGAGCGGTGACTGCGAGCAGGACTTTTTGCTCGCAGTCACCGCTCACCCTGTCAGTATTCAACTGACCCCCCTCATACGCAAATTCCCCCTTGCTCCGTTTTTTGAGCGAGGGGGAATTTGCGAATGTGCCTCCAAAAGCTGCGAGAATCGAGGCTAATTACAGCGAGTTTGTTGCACTAGCCGCGGCTCTCGCAGTTTAGGGGAATCCTCGCAGTTCTGTGACGGCGAGGATTCCCCCGGAACATTGCATAGTGCGAGCGGCCGGCGCGGGGGTTGAACTGCGAGGATCACTGGTTTTCTGCGATCCTCGCAGTTTAACCCCCTCGCCAGCCGCTCGCACCGGCATTGAATACATGCCAATGACTGTGTCAACCTTTTGACCTTGTCAGGATATGCCATGTTGACCATATGAGATCAACCTTGTGAATGTTGAGCTAATTTGGGTCCACCCAATGATCCATACCCAAGCAACTGAGTCTCTGAATCTGCATACGAGCTGCCTTGATTCAGCAGTTTTCTATACCAAGTTCTGTTGGGCTTCATATACAGACTTAGGCAAACACAGATATACAACAGTCTGCTGGTGTGTTGTAGCTACATTGCCTAATGCTATTGGGGCAGATGTATTAAGCTTTAACAAGAGATAAATCCAAGGGTGATAAGGAGAGATAAACCTCCAGCCAATCACCTGCTAACTGCCATGTTACAGCCTGTGTTTGAAAAAAGTCAGTAAAGAGCTGATTGGCTGGACATTTATCTCTCTTAATCACCCTTGAATTTATCTCTTGTTAAGGCTTAATGCATCTGCCCCATTGAGGCTAGCTGTATGACTACACATCTGTACTTCATTATGGGGCATTATCCTCTACCAACAGTACACATACACCACCTCCAGTGCATGTAAATCTTCTCCATGGTCATCCCCATCCCCCAAGTGTCATTTATTTCTCCACATCCTCTAAAGCAGTGGTAGCCAACCCTAGCCCTCGAGAGCTACCAACAGTTCACATTTTCTAGACAACCTAGCTGCTGCACAGCTGCACTCATTAATCACTGACGCATTTTAAAAGATACACAGATGTGAGGAGACCTGCAAAACATGCACTGTTGGTAGCTCTTGAAGACTAGGGTTGGCTACCCCAGCTCTTAAGGTGCCCACACACGCACCGATCCCGATCGTAGGCAATTTTAGTCACTAAAAAAGTTTGATAATGAATATGCTATAGAATATTGACAAAAATTGCATCTGTGTTTAGTGCTTTGCTCTGTAATTTGCTTTCTTTTTTTTGCATTAATAATGTACAGTATATAATTTATGTTAATCATATATCTACCATTAGTGAATTGGCATCACTGAGATTTGTATGACAGAACTATGTTTATAAAGATGCTAATTACCCATAATGTCAGTAAACACTCGGGGGAATGTGTCAAAGTGCCTTTTTGTAATTTGATTTTAAACCCACTATCAATTGTTTGTAGTTTTCAAACACATACTGCATCAAAGAATATATTAATGTTGTTAAATCCATGTAATACTGATGTGTTGCAATTTTAAAAATACTCTTGGCCTAATTCAGAGATGTTGTGTCCACATTAGCAGTGATATATACAAATGCTAGTTTTAGTCTTACCCATATGTACTAACATGCACCAGAATGTTCAAGTCCTGAGACGCTTACTTTTTATGTCCCTGCATTTAGTAGCACTGCTGGTGTTTCTGGACAAGACAGTCAAACATCAGAGGACCATCGCATTCACCATCTACAGCTACACTAGCCTTTGGCATGAGCAGTGTTTCCTCCTGAACATGGACTCTGTTGCAGTGACTATGGGCCTTATTTTAGTTCACTCTTTCTGACAAAATCCTTCTTAGATGGGTAAAACCGTGTGCACTGCAGGTGGGGCAGATGTAACTTGTGCAGATATAATTAGATTTGGGTGGGGTCTTACTTCAAAGTGAGATCTATATTGCAGTGTAAAAATAAAGCAGCCAGTATTTTCCCTTCACAGAAACAAAATAACTCACCCAAATCTAATTCTCTCTGCACATTTTACATCTGCCCCCCTGCAGTGCACATGGTTTTGTCCATCTAAGAAGGATTTTGTCAGAAAGAGTGAACCAAAATAAGGCCCTATGTGTCTTAGAATGCAGTTGCTTGCAGTGACTCCCCCGCGATAACCCCGTCACATGCCCATGTGACATATATATTTTTTATGCTTCATTCAGGCCACGTCCAAGACATTGCCCAGAAACACCTATTGCTTTGCCTCAGCATATCTGTTGCCATCGGCTCCATACACAGCAGTGAATGTGTGCATTGACTCAGGGTAATGCATGAACTCCGAGGCTTTTCACAATAGTTTTCCTAAGTACAGTGGCAAATAAACTGCTCAACTGCGCTAAAATCGGCATTGCATGCAGTTAGTGTCCACCTGAATCAGCCCAACTAATTGCACGTAATGTCATATAAACTTGATACCATTCAGAACAAACCCCATGCAGTATGTAGCACACCATTTGTTTCATGTTGCTATTTTGTAAACCATCACAAATGACGCATTTGTCGGGATGTAGGGAGGCCAATCCCAGTGTTGGCTTCCTGACACCAGGAACTGCTTAGAAGCAGTCCTTTGGAGCGGAGGAAGGCAGCAAAAGTGGGTGGACTTGTCGAGGACATGGTGGAGAGTGCAGGTTTCTGGTGCGTGACTTTTCATTTCTGAGCAGTACCTGAGCAGAGCTTTGTGTCAGCACTGTCCGGCAGAAAGGGAAGAAATCCCATCCAAAAATGACTGAAATCCCCAGATCCTGCCAATCCCGATTCTGTGAATGACAATACTATCGGAATGGCAAGATATAAATGTAACACCGCCTTTTACATTCTGGCCATTTAAAAAAAATAATGCTTGATGTGCACAAAAAGACGTAATTTCAATTCCAGTAGGGAAAACACAATTTTATACATCCTTTTAGTGCCAAATGAACACCATCGGAAATTCCCAAGCTATGGCTATTGTTAAATGACCTCTGGCATGTAGGAAAGCTCTTGATTTCCTTCAACTGCTGACATTGTCATTTCAATCACTGAAGGTCAAAACAGAATGGAGTTAAGATCTTACATCTCCAGACAAACTAACAAGCTCAGCAATGTGATTCTATATATACAGAACAATGAGTTTGTGAGACTGACAATATATGCTATTTCTTTTTATGGAACTTTATTGTCATTATTTTAAACGTTCTAATCACTGTCTACAGGATTCCAATTTCACAAAAGATTAATTTTAACATTCCTTCCTCTTTGCTCGCCCCGTTATTGTAATTTTATGAGCATTGCTTTGTAATTCAAAGATGATAGAATCTTTTTTTTTTATTCCCATGTTATCTTTAAAAAATGATTTAGGTGTTAATTAGGATGATTTGTTCAATATTGTAAATCTCACTGACTTACTCATATTTGTACCATGCCTTCAACTAAAATGATATTCATCTTGCTACCTCTCTAACATTTTCATTTAAATATCAAAGGATTAAACATTCACAAGGCCTAAAATTATAGAGCTGTGTGGAGGATAAAAGGTTTGGTTTAAATTTATATATGTTACAGCTTGTTACGTAAAACTTATTGAACTCAGTGCAAATCTGTCTAAAATATTTAGAGTTAAATGGTAACCAAAACCAGTAATACAATAAAATGAATATCAACATAGTTCATATAATAAGATATTTAAGGCAATATAAGGCCTAATTTCGTTATTAATTACTTCTTTGGTGAGTGTTACACCTTTAACAGTGGGGTTCAACACATTTTAGCTTCAAACCAATTGTTTAATAGAATCTTCCTACTCTCAAATGGCAAATACATTTTGAAGAAAATTAACCATGTTGATTTAAGGGGGACATTTACTAAGATGGGAGTTCTAATTCACATGGAATGTTGCTGTGGGGAACCAATCAGATACTATATATGATCTTCTAGAAGGTGCTAAATAAATAAGTAGATTCTAATTGGTTGCCAGTTGCAAATCCCAAGTAAAATAGAACTTCCATCTTAGTAAATTTCCCCCAGGGGGTTCTCCTCTATTTAATTATTCTATCAGTATATAGACAAACACTTTTTCATACAGGGTATGAATATACATCTAGGTTTGTGTCCTGGACTTTTGATCTCTTAACCCCTTCCTGACAGAGCCAGTTTTTGCGTTCCTGACAGAGCCCTTTTTTTTCAAATCTGACAGGTATCACTTAAGTGGGGATAACTTTTTTTTGCTTTTACTTATCCCAGTGATTTTGAGATTGTTTTCTCGTGACACATTGTACTTTAAGTTAGTGGTAAATTTGGGTCGATACAGTCTGTGTTTTTTTGTGAAAAATACCAAAATGTCGTAAAAAAATGGAAAATTTAGCAATTTGCAAAATGTTAAATTTTCTGCTTGTGAGACAAATAATCATACCACTCAAAATAGTTAATAACTAACATAGACCATATGTATACTTTATGTTTCCATCATTATTTCAACCTCCTTTTCATTTTTTTGGACACTAGGAGGCTTACAATATGAATAGCAAATTCTCAAATTTTCAAGAAAATTTCAAACACTGATTTTTTTAGGGACCAGTTCAGTTCTGATGTGACTTTGAGGGACTTGTATGTGAGACACCCCCATAAATGATACCATTTCAAAAACTGGACCCCTCACAGTATTCAAAACAGCATTTTGGAAGTTTGTTAACCCTTTAGGTGTTTCACAGGAATTAAAACAAAGTGTAGGTGAAATTTCAAAATTTCATTTTTTTTGCAGATTTGCAATTTTAATACATTTTTCTAAGGAACACAGTACATTTTACTAGAGAAATGTGACTAAAAATTGATTCCCCCAATTCTTTTGTTTTCATAAATATCCTATATGTGGCCCTAGTGTGCACGTTGACCAAACCAAAGGCTTCATAATAGAAGGAGCACCTACTTGATTTTGGAGCCTCCTTTTTATGAGATTATTTTTTAGGCACCATGTAGGTTTCTAGGCACCATAAGATGCTAAAATTTAGGAACCCCCCCACAAGTGACCCCATTTTGCAAACTACACCCCTCAGGGAATTCATCTAGGGGTATAGTGTACATTTCAAACCCCCAGGGGTTTCACCAATTGTGGTACAACTGGGCAGTGAAAATGAAAAATTAATTTTTTTACACAAAAATGCAGTTCTGGCTCCAAATTTTTCATTTTCACAAGGAATGAAGGAGAAAAAGCACCCCAAAATCTGTGCCCCAATTTCTCCCGAGTATGGCAATGCCTCACATGTGACCAAAAAATACCATTTGGGTGCATGGCAGGACTCAGAAGGGAAGGAGTGATATTTGGATTTTGCAGCACAAATTCTGGTGGAATGATGGTGGGTGCTATGTCGCATTAGCAAGACCCCCGAAGCACCAATACAGTGGAACCCCCCCCACAAGTGACCCCATTTTGCAAACTACACCCCTCAGGGAATTCATCTAGGGGTATAGTGTACATTTCAAACCCCCAGGGGTTTCACCAATTGTGGTACAACTGGGCTGTGAAAATGAAAAATTACATTTTTTACACAAAAATGCAGTTCTGGCTCAAAATGTTACATTTTCACAAGGAATGAAGGAGACAAAGCACCCCAAAATCTGTGCCCCAATTTCTCCTGAGTACGGCAATGCCTCATGTGTGACCAAAAAGTGGCAGGACTCAGAAGGGAAGGAGTGATATTTGGATTTTGCAGCACAAATTCTGGTGGAATGATGGTGGGTGCTATGTCGCATTAGCAAGACCCCTAAAGCACCAATACAGTGGAACCCCCCCACAAGTGACCCCATTTTGCAAACTACACCCCTCAGGGAATTCATCTAGGGGTATAGTGTACATTTCAAACCCCCAGGGGTTTCACCAATTTTGATACAAGTGGGCAGTGAAAATGAAAAATTACATTTTTTTACACAAAAATGCAGTTCTTGCTCAAAATTTTTCATTTTCAGAAGGTATGAAGGAGAAAAAGCACCCCAAAATCTGTGCCCCAATTTCTCCCGAGTATGGCAATGCCTCATATGTGACCAAAAAATACCAGTTGGGTGCATGGCAGGACTCAGAAGGGAAGGAGTGATTTTTGGTGGTGGAATGTTGGTGGGTGCTATGTCGCATTAGCAAGACCCCCAAAGCACCAATACAGTGGAACCCCCCACAAGTGACCCCATTTTGCAAACTACACCCCTCAGGGAATTCATCTAGGGGTATAGTGTACATTTCAAACCCCCAGGGGTTTCACCAATTTTGATACAACTGGGCAGTGAAAATGAAAAATTACATTTTTTTACACAAAAATGCATTTCTGGCTCAAAATTTTTCATTTTCAGAATGTATGAAGGAGAAAAAGCACCCCAAAATCTGTGCCCCAATTTCTCCCGAGTACGGCAATGCCTCACGTGTGACCAAAAAATACCATTTGGGTGCATGGCAGGACTCAGAAGGGAAGGAGTGATTTTTGGATTTTGCAGCTCAGATTCTGGTGGAATTTTGGTGGGTGCTATGTCGCATTAGCAAGACCCCCCAAGCACCAATACAGTGGAACCCCCCCACAAGTGACCCCATTTTGCAAACTACACCCCTCAGGGAATTCATCTAGGGGTATAGTGTACATTTCAAACCCCCAGGGGTTTCACCAATTTTGATACAACTGGGCTGTGCAAATGAAAAATTACATTTTTTACACAAAAATGCAGTTCTGGCTCAAAATTTTTCATTTTCACAAGGAATGAAGGAGACAATGCACCCCAAAATCTGTGCCCCAATTTCTCCCGAGTACGGCAATGCCTCACATGTGACCAAAAAATACCATTTGGGTGCATGGCAGGACTCAGAAGGGAAGGAGTGATTTTTGGATTTTGCAGCTCAGATTCTGGTGGAATTTTGGTGGGTGCTATGTTGCATTAGCAAGACCCCCCAAGCACCAATACAGTGGAACCCCCCCACAAGTGACCCCATTTTGCAAACTAAACCCTTGAGGGAATTCATCTAGGGGTATAGTGTACATTTCAAACCCCCAGGGGTTTCACCAATTTTGATACAACTGGGCAGTGAAAATGAAAAATTACATTTTTTTACACAAAAATGCAGTTCTGGCTCAAAATTTTTCATTTTCAGAAGGTATGAAGGAGAAAAAGCACCCCTAAATCTGTGCCCCAATTTCTCCCGAGTACGGCAATGCCTCACATGTGACCAAAAAATACCATTTGGGTGCATGGCAGGACTCAGAAGGGAAGGAGTGATTTTTGGATTTTGCAGCTCAGATTCTGGTGGAATTTTGGTGGGTGCTATGTCGCATTAGCAAGACCCCCCCAAGCACCAATACAGTGGAACCCCCCCACAAGTGACCCCATTTTGCAAACTACACCCCTCAGGGAATTCATCTAGGGGTATAGTGTACATTTCAAACCCCCAGGGGTTTCACCAATTTTGATACAACTGGGCTGTGCAAATGAAAAATTACATTTTTTACACAAAAATGCAGTTCTGGCTCAAAATTTTTCATTTTCACAAGGAATGAAGGAGACAAAGCACCCCAAAATCTGTGCCCCAATTTCTCCCGAGTACGGCAATGCCTCACATGTGACCAAAAAATACCATTTGGGTGCATGGCAGGACTCAGAAGGGAAGGAGTGATTTTTGGTGGTGGAATGTTGGTGGGTGCTATGTTGCATTAGCAAGACCCCCAAAGCACCAATACAGTGGAACCCCCCCACAAGTGACCCCATTTTGCAAACTACACCCCTCAGGGAATTCATCTAGGGGTATAGTGTACATTTCAAACCCCCAGGGGTTTCACCAATTTTGATACAAGTGGGCAGTGAAAATGAAAAATTACATTTTTTTACACAAAAATGCAGTTCTGGCTCAAACTTTTTCATTTTCAGAAGGTATGAAGGAGACAAAGCACCCCAAAATCTGTGCCCCAATTTCTCCCGAGTACGGCAATGCCTCATGTGTGACCAAAAAATACCAGTTGGGTGCATGGCAGGACTCAGAAGGGAAGGAGTGATTTTTGGTGGTGGAATGTTGGTGGGTGCTATGTTGCATTAGCAAGACCCCCAAAGCACCAATACAGTGGAACCCCCCCACAAGTGACCCCATTTTGCAAACTACACCCCTCAGGGAATTCATCTAGGGGTATAGTGTACATTTCAAACCCCCAGGGGTTTCACCAATTTTGATACAAGTGGGCAGTGAAAATGAAAAATTACATTTTTTACACAAAAATGCAGTTCTGGCTCAAAATTTTTCATTTTCAGAAGGTATGAAGGAGACAAAGCACCCCAAAATCTGTGCCCCAATTTCTCCCGAGTACGGCAATGCCTCATGTGTGACCAAAAAGTGGCAGGACTCAGAAGGGAAGGAGTGATATTTGGATTTTGCAGCACAAATTCTGGTGGAATGATGGTGGGTGCTATGTCGCATTAGCAAGACCCCCAAAGCACCAATACAGTGGAACCCCCCCACAAGTGACCCCATTTTGCAAACTACACCCCTCAGGGAATTTATCTAGGGGTATAGTGTACATTTCAAACCCCCAGGGGTTTCACCAATTTTGATACAAGTGGGCAGTGAAAATGAAAAATTACATTTTTTTACACAAAAATGCAGTTCTGGCTCAAAATTTTTCATTTTCAGAAGGTATGAAGGAGAAAAAGCGGTACTCTTTACCTAGAACGGCGCCCGCGATTAGAATCGCGGGCGTCGGGGGTAAAAAATCGCGGTCATCGCGGGTAAATCGCGGGTACATAAAAATCGTGTACCCGCGATGACCGCGATTTTCCCATAGGGAACAATGTTAAAAAGCCTGATTGACCGCGATTTTACTTTAAAATGCCTCAATGCCCGCGATTTTCACATAGGAATCAATGTTAAATGGGCTACAGAGCCCAAATAGGCACAATTAACCCTTAAATGTCACCCCAATTTTTGTACGCCACCCCACGATCCACGCCAACCCGAAGCGTGGCGAGCGCAGCGAGCCCGCGCGGGGCGGCGGTACGCGTCCTCTTTCCTTTTCATGCCCTACTATCCACGTCGGCGTGGAGTTGAGAATAGAATAGTGTGGCGAGCGCAGCGAGCCACCGAGCCCGAAGCGTGGCGAGCGCAGCGAGCCCCGCGAGGGGACGCGGATACCTTCACAGTTATACGCGTCCCCTCGCGGGCTTCACAGGTATCCGTGGCGAAAAGCGGACACCTGTGAAGCCCGCGAGGGGACACGTATAACTGTGAAGGTATCCGCGTCCCCTCGCGGGGCTCGCTGCGCTCGCCACGCTTCGGGCTCGGTGGCTCGCTACGCTCGCCACACTATTCTATTCTCAACTCCACGCCGACGTGGATAGTAGGGCATGAAAAGGTCGGAGGACGCGTACCGCCGCCCCTCGCCTATTTGGGCTCTGTAGCCCATTTAACATTGATTCCTATGGGAAAATCGCGGGCATTGAGGCATTGAATGCAAAATCGCGGTCAATCAGGCTTTTTAACATTGTTCCCTATGGGAAAATCGCGGTGATCGCGGGCATCGCGTCGCGGCCGTTTATGTACTGCCCGCGATGCCGCGATCACCGCGATGGGCGCCGTTCTAGGTAAAGAGTACCGAAAAAGCACCCCAAAATCTGTGCCCCAATTTCTCCCGAGTACGGCAATGCCTCACATGTGACCAAAAAATACCAGTTGGGTGCATGGCAGGACTCAGAAGGGAAGGAGTGATTTTTGGATTTTGCGGCTCAGATTCTGGTGGAATGAATGGTGGGTGCTATGTGGCATTAGCAGACCCCCGAAGCACGGTGAAATGATGAACCTAATAATCCATAGATGTGTGGTATATTTTAAAACACTCCTTTATACATAGGCCGGGTTTGTCAGGGCAAGTGTCACACTGGAAAATAGTTTGCTTTCTTATTCCCTTTTTATAGCAAACTTTGCACCTTTTTTGTGTCCTGCCCTTTTTTCCAGTGGAGGGGATTTCATCAGGAAAATGCTGCCCTGGTACAATACGGGGGCCAGTACTAGAAGTACTGGGGCCCTCTGCCTGCTGGTTCCCAAATATTAGGCCCTTTATGACTTCCTCTTGAAAGTGCATAAATGTCCCCCTCTGGCCGGTAGAACGGAATAGCACGTAAGCGTTATACAGTGCCATCTGGATGATATACACGGCCAGCTTCTTGTACCAGATTTTTGTTTTCCGCAGGGCACTGTACGGCTTCAGTACCTGATCTGAAAGATCCACTCCGCCCATGTACCTATTGTAATCCAGGATACAATTAGGTTTTGAGGTGTGGGTACTGGTACCTCGTACAGGGACGGAGGTGGTACTGTCTCCGTGAATTGTTGTCAGTATAAGGACATCCCTCTTGTCCTTATATTTGACCAACAACATATTTTCGGTGCATATTCCCCTGCTTTCACCCCTTCTCAGTACTTGGGCAATGTGCGTTTTTGGGAGGCCTCTTTGGTTCTTGCGCACAGTACCGCAAGCTGCTGTACCTCTTGAACCAAGGGCCTTAAACAGGGGGATGCTAGTGTAAAAGTTATCCACATAGAGGTGATAACCTTTATCCAGGAAGGGGTGCACTAAATCCCAGACAATTTTTCCACTAACACCTACGAGGGAGGGGGGGCATTCTGGCGGTTCAATTCTTGAATCCTTCCCTTCATATACCCTAAACCTGTGAGTGTACCCTGAGGTGCTTTCACACAGCTTATACATTTTTATGCCATACCTTGCCCTCTTACTGGGAAGGTACTGGCGGAATTTAACCCTTCCTTTAAAATGTATAAGGGACTCGTCTATGCAAATGAATTTATCTGGGATGTACATGTCTTCAAATTTGGCACTGAAATGATCAATGACCGGCCTGACTTTGAATAGCCGGTCAAAGGTGGGATCATCTCTGGGTGGGCACTGTGCATTATCGTTGTAATGCAAAAATTTAAGGATCGTCTCAAATTGAGCCCGGGGCATGGCCATACGGTAAAATGGGGTGCTGTACAGAACATCTGTACTCCAATATTGCCTAATTTCTGGCTTTTTTACTATGCCCATATGAAACACCAGACCCCAAAACGTCATCATCTCTACTGCATCTACAGGGGTCCACCTAGCAAATGATGATGTGGGGTTTTGAGCAATAAACTGCTGGGCATATAAATTAGTTTGGTCCACCATTAAATTTATAAAATCATCAGAGAAAAATAATTTGAAAAAGTCAATTTCTCTGAGACCTGTGGAATCAAATTGGATTCCTGGCATGGCCAAAAACTCAGGAACCTGGGGCTCAAAATTGTCTGGTGGTGGGGTCCATACGAGATCAATTATTGGGGGGGGGGGGTCTCAGCTGCTCTATGGGGGCGTCTTTGAGGGGGTCCCTCATCACCAGAGGAGGAAGAGGTGCTTAAGACGAATCCTTCAAATTCCCCGCTTGCCTCACTGGCTGTGTCAGAGTCAGAGGCAAGCATGGCATATGCCTCCTCCACTGAATACATTCTTCTGGATGACTGGGATGACATTTGGGATGACATTTGGGATGCCATTTTTATTTTTGTGTTACTGGTAGTGAAATGTTTCAACACGTGTATAGTGTAGGGGGGGTACAAACTTTATTTCAACCCGGGGGGTATGTAGTGTGTAGTGTGTATGTAGTGCAGAAAAAAAAATACTTTATACAAAAAAAAAAAAAATTGAAGGGGTTAAAAAAAAAAATTGAAGGGGTTAAAAAAAAAAAATTGAAGGGGTTAAAAAAAAAAATTGAAGGGGTTAAAAAAAAAAAAAAAAAGGTCCTGCGCCAAAAATTGAGCATGTTGGTCAGTAACGTCCGTCACTGAACAGCGCTCAAAGGCAACAGGAATTTGATCAAAAAAAAAAAAAAATAGATCAACCCTGTGCCGAAAAAGCTGATCAGTGATGTACGTCACTGATCAGCGCACAGTGGCCACAGGACACCCACAAAATCACAGTGTGTGTAAAAAAAAATTAAAAAAAGACCCCACAGCACCCACAAAAAAAAAAAAGGTGATCAGTGATGCGACACTGATTACCAGTGAGGGGCAGCAGGTGCACAACCTTTGGTGCAACTGACAGTGCAACTGGCAGCAACTGACAGGTATATATAAAAAAAAAAAACCTCTGCACCCCCAAAAAGTTGCTGATCACCTCAGATATAGTGATCTCAGCACAAAAGGCGGGGGCAGGAGACACAAAATTTAGCACTCTCTATCACTCTCTATCACTCTCTGTCACTATCTCTCTCTATCTCTCTATCTCTCACTATCTATCACTCTATGACACTGCAGCAGCAGCAGTGACAGGTATATATATATATATATAAAAAAAACCTGCGCCCCCAAAAAGTTGCTGATCAGTTAATTCATACTGATCAGCACAAAAGGGGGGGCAGCAGTCAGTTATATAAAAAATATATAGCACAATCTGTCACTATCTCTATCTCTCTCTCTCTATCTCTCTCTATCTCTCTATCTATAACTATCACACTGCAGCAGCACAAAATATAGCACTCTCTGTCACTAGGCCTCTCTATCTCTCTCTATCTCTCTCTATCTCTCTCTCTCTCTATCTCTCTCTATCTCTCTCTCTCTATCTCTCTATCTATAACTATATCACACTGCAGCAGCACAAAATATAGCACTCTCTGACACTATCTCTCTCTATCTCTATCTCTCTATCTCTCTCTATCTAACGCTATTACACTGCAGCAGCACAAGTTCACAGGACGTCACAAGTAACAGGATCCAGCATCCACTACAAGCAGGATCCAGGAAGCATCCAGCGCACTACAAGTGATGAAGCAGTGATCAGGCAAGGTATTTGCAAGGATCAGGTAAGTATTTGGCAAGGTTCAGGTCAGTATACTGCGGCAGCTAGGCACGGTGACCGCACTGCACGCAATTCCAGACCGGAATGGCGTCTGCAGTGCAGTCACCGTTAGTTTAAATCCCCCTCCTTGGCTGTGATTGGTCCGTCGGCCCGACGAACCAATCACGGCCTTTGGGGGCGGGCGGGGTGAGGTGGGGTGACACCAGTGTCACCCTTACACCCCGCGGTGATTGGTGCTGTACTTTACAGCACCAATCACCTCCGATCCCGTGTCACCGGCGAACGTTATTCGCCGGTGACACAGGAAAACGCTGTGAATGGCTGTTCACACTGAACAGCCAATCACAGCGATCGCTGACGGGGGGCGGCATCGCAGCCCCCCCTGGGCATGCACGGACATGTCTGCTGTCAGGGACAGCAGACATGTTGAAACTGTCACCGCGTCTATAGACGCGGTGACAGTTACAAGCCATGACGTACATTTACGCCATGTGTCGGGAAGTACTTCCCGACCATGACGTAAATGTACGTCAATTGTCGGGAAGGGGTTAATCCTGGTGAAATGAAGCAAGCGCAGGCAAGCATAAAATACAGCAATGGAACGTGGGAGTAATTGTAACCCGGAAGTGCAGTTTAATGAGACTTGGAGACATTGTAAAAAATGCTTCTTGGTAATGTGGTGATGATGATGATATGATAATGATGATGAGGAGGAGGACAGCTGCAGCAGAAGCAAACTACCTCTATCTTGCTGTCAGAATTAGGTAACCTCCAGTACTCCAATCTTTATCATTCATTTATGTCATGGCAGTATGTTTGGATTACTTATCATTTCTTGTTGGTTTACTGAAGGAATGAAGAAGCCCAAACCAGTACATGACGGATATGAATATGTTTATATTTCATTACATTATATATTAACATATTACTTATTAACAACACTGCTAAGACTCTAGTCTTTTTTTGTGTAGGATATGTCATTTCATTAAAATATAGTACAGGTTGAGTATCCCTTATCCGAATATCCATTATCCGAATTATTCAGAAAATCATACATTCCAGAAAGTTAAAAAAACTTTTTTGGGGGGGCTAAAAACTTACTGAGGACATTTGTAACAGCACTACTGGGGGCATCATATCTAACTGCCACTACTGAGGACATGATATGTAACTGCCACTACTGGGGACATCTGTAACAGCACTACTGGGGGCATCGTATGTAACTGGCAATATATATGTGCCAGACAATGATTGCTTGGCATTCAAATGCAGTGCCTGAGATAGTACACAAACTTTCTTTCATGTTTTGAAACCTTGTTTTAAAAAATATATATATTTGTGTTTATTTCATGTGTTTGATGTAGTTATACAACATAAATGCAAGATACTTCAAAATACATAATATCCAAAATTCTCCTGGTCCCAAGCATTTTGGATAAGGGATACTTAACCTGTAGTATACTATGGCAAAAGTAAATTATGATGTTCAAATAAGCAGGAATAAGGTTAAATGCTGAGTACCTGCTCGAACATTATACTGAACTTATAAAAAAAGAGGCATATAAAAGTATATATGTTTTTACCAGCACAATTATTATTTTTTTACAAGGGATGTATTCTAGTAGTTGGCATTAATACATATAATTCATACTAACTGCAGTACCGGCTCTACTCAGATAGATTTAGTTATTTAAGATTGCATGCAATAAACTAATGAGTTTGATTCTAAAAGTTGCTTTTTGCTAAATAATGTGATTCTTATTTAAGTTCAACCAAATATGATGCCGGAATCTGAATGTATTCAACCATCTAAGGCGTGTGTACTGCATTTCATAGTGTGACCGCACACCCAACAGGTATATTTCTATCTTATAAGATGGTTCCTGTTGTTAAAAAATACTCAAGGTGATGTAGAGTCAACCCGATACAGATAGGAGAAATAATAATCAGGTCCTGTGAGTTATGTCATAAGTTTGACATATTTCTGGCAGAAATGTGTATGTCTGTCAGCGAGACAGTTATGTGCTGCTGTCAGTGAGGCATGGATGTGCTGCTGTCAGTGAAGTGCTGCTGTCAGTGAGACAGGGATGTGCTGCTGTCATAGTCAGTGATGTGCTGTTGACAGTGAGGCAGGGATGTGCTGTTGACAGTGAGGCAGGGATGTGCTGCTGTCAGTGAAGCAGTGATGTGCTGCTGTCAGCAAGGCAGGGGTGTGCTGCTTTCAGCATGGCAGTGATGTGCTGCTGTCAGTAAAGGAGTGATGTGCTGCTGACAGCGAGACAGGTATGCACTGCTGTCAACGAGGCAGTGATGTGTTGCAGTCAGTGAAGGTGTGATGTGTTGCTGTGAGCAAGGCAGGGGTATGCTGCTTTCGGTGTGGCAGTGATGTGCTGCTGCCAGTGAAGGATTGATGTGCTGCTGACAGCGAGACAGGAATGTGCTGCTGTTAGATTGGCAGTGATGTGCTGCTGTCAATGAAAGTGTGATGTGCTGTTGTCAGCAAGGCAGGGGTTTGCTGCTTTCAGCGTGGCAGTCAGTGGTGTAAATAGGGCTCCACAGCCCTAGTGGGGGGGAGCCGGTGCCACATGGGTGCAGGAGCCTCGCTGATGCTGGTGCTCTACTACTTCAGCCCACAGCTCGGAAAGATAGATGCAAGAGGACTTGGGAGGAGAGGGTTATACCATTTGCGTTAACCCCGGCAGGCATCCTGTCAGCCTGAGCCAAGGCCAGGCTCCCTTGCACACCAACCCTGCCACTGATCCGAAGTGAGGCCGCCTGTTGTCGGAGTGAGCAGATGAAGAGATTTGCATTGGTAGTCACGTGATACTTGCAACGCTGTGTCCTGCAGGGGCTACGGAATATTTTGGCAAGGGAGAACAACATTTATTGTTATGTCACTGGTGGCAGTGATGTGCTGCTGTCAGTAAATGAGTAATGCACTACTCTCATCGAGGCAGGGGTGTGCTTTTGTCAGTGTGGCAGAGATGTTTTTTTGTCAGTGAGGCAGTGATGTGCTGCTGCCAGAGAGGCAGAAATGTGCTGCTGTCAGCAAGAAAGTGATGTGCTGCTTTCAGTAAAGAATGTGTTACTGTCAGCGTGGCAGGAATGTACTGTTGTCATTAAGATAACATGTCACAATGTCATGTGATATGGTTTGTCCAATCATGTTAGTGGTTGTTAGTGGGATTTCTGTCATTATAACATACCTTTATATATTGTCCTGCCCACAGCCCACTGATGACATCAATCAGGGGCGTAGCTAAGGGTTCATGGGCCCTGGTGCGAAAGGTCAGCTTGGGGCCCCCCTACATACAACAAAATCTACACGTCCCAGCATGCCCTGCCACAGATTTTAGATAATGGATTTCTAAAACTGTGACAGGGCATGCTGGGACCTGTAGTTCCACTGTAACAGTGGAACTACACATCCCAGCAGTTTTAGCAATTTTTCACATAATCTCAAAAGCCTGACAGGACTGGAGTCAGTGCTGTTGTGGAACTACATGTCCCAGCATGCCCTGCCACAGATTTTAGATAATGGATTTCTAAAACTGTGACAGGGCATGCTGGGACCTGTAGTTCCACTGTAACAGTGGAACTACACATCCCAGCAGTTTTAGCAATTTTCCCCATAATCTCAAAAGCTGGCTGACAGACTGGACTCACTGTAGTCCGTCCGATACAGGGCGCCGGGCGGTCCTGCACCTGAGTCCTGGCAGCCTACACGTGATGAGGCGCGGAAGCGGTGGGAGAGGGAGGGGGAGGTTGGAGCCCGCGTGCGTCGCGCTGACGTCACGCGGCAAGGGGTCCCCTTCCTATTGGCTGCCTGCGGCTGGGGACGGGACACGGTGGCCGTATCTGAACTGTGATTGGCTGCAGCGGCTCGCCACTGCAGCCAATCACAGCTCATATACGGCCACCGTGTCCCGTCCCCAGCCGCAGGCATCCAATAGGAAGGGGACCCCTTGCCGCGTGACGTCAGCGCGACGCACGCGGGCCCGCAAAGCAGCACTGGGAACGGGAGCGTTCTGTTCCCTTCCCTCTTCAGGACAGTGGCGGGGGTTGGGCCCCCTGGCTCAGGGGCCCGGTCGCATCAGCGACCGCTGCGACCCCTGTAGCTAAGCCACTGACATCAATCATGATGATACATAGAGTACAACCTCCCTGGGAATATGACCTAAACAATGGTTACAACTCCATCACAAGATGTATAGATAGATAGACATGACAGCTATCTATTCATCTTGTGAGCCCACTTTGCGAGTCCACCAAACCACGCCTGGCGAATGCCGAGCCGCGCCCCCCCCCCCGTCACAGCATGTGTCCCCATGCACAGGCTGTGAATGGATGATTAAAATAAACATCCATTTGCATGCTGCTTTCTCAACCATCGGAAGATGTGGAAGGTGCAGGCATATAAAAGTGACTTTAAAGTCACTTCCATATGCGTGCACGCTGGGACGGAAATGGGCGGGCAGTTGACATCCGGTGATGTCAGCTGCCTGTCCCCAGCACCAGCATCACGGACTCATTACCATGAGAACACCCTGCATTACCATGGAAATGCCCATGTAACGCTGGGCGTTTCAATATGGTAATGAGGCTGGCAGACACCCCACAACCCTCTCAGCCCCCTGCCTTCTTTGTTGGGTGTGTGTACCCACCGAACACAATGTTTGCCATGGGTGCAAGAACCATGCGTATGCACATGCCATTTAATGCGCAAGCGCACTAAAGAAACATCTGTCCCCGTGCGAAAGCAGACTAGATGCATACGGACCGGAACAAGGTCCTAGATTTCGAAGATTTTGCTCCGATTGGGCTTACTAGCGTGTATATATGTATATGTGAAGTTCAACACAGGCAGAAGAACAAAAAGCGCAAAGTGTTTTTTGGGGGCGTTGTGACACCTCACTGTGCTAGCTGGATGCAGCACTGGGAGTTAAGCTGTTCTTTTTAAACTTCATTGTATGTCTTTTAGTATCACATTAGATATAATGTATTTGCAGTATTACACTAGTGCCTGTTTCTATTAATTTTAATGTAATATCCCATTGAGACTGCGGAAAGAAGTCCCATGATGCTGCATCTAAGGAACTGATATTGCATGGTCGTTGGATCTATAAACACTTGAAATACAAGTGGTTGGGAGTCACTTTAAATGGTACAACTGCATTTGTTAGGGTTTATTGCTTGGTGGAGGTTGAATTTTATAATTTATTACTATACTAGGAGGCACTTTTCTCACCCTATTTTCCAAATCACTATAGATCTTTCAAACTGAACACAAACCCACTAGAGCACAAGCATCCACCCTTTCTATGAGGGGAGTATACTCTATATGTACTAAAAGAAGATGTCACATATCTAAAGATTTATTCTTTTGAACATTATATTTATTTATTTATTTATGCAATTGTCTCAAGGTGTAGTGCCAAATATATATATATATATATATATATATATATATATATATATATATATATATATATATATATATATATATATATATATATATATATTACAGGCATGACATATAATATATTAATATATTACATATACTTCTTTCAAACTTCTTGTACAAGTTGCTATTTGCATGTCTTCTTTTTATTCTCATGTATCAAAGGGAATTCTTCATGTGTTCTCGAGAGTGTTGAGCTATTTGGGAAATCATTCCCTGAGTCATACAGCTGATATTTTTTTTTTACCTTTTTACCTGTTATATACAGTATTGTAAATCCTTCTTTTCACTTAGCCTGCATATGTACAGTCAGAATAGGGAGCTGCACAGTGGAGCTGCAGAATTCAGGGTGGAATATTTGCCACTTGAAAATGTGATTCTCAAATATACTTCATACGGGAGATAACTTTTTTGCAACATGCAAAAATGATTTCATTTTTGCCTTCCTCTCTTAAAGCTAAACATTGTAAATTTACAATGGAGAGTATCTCGTATATATGCCTTCAAGTAACAATTTTTTCTAATGATTCTCAGTTTTGGAGAATAGTCTACTGACAGATCTCATGTAGTTCAACTGTTTTTCATTCTGGGGTCCAGGATGCCGACAGTCAGAATCCCAATGCCGGAACCCCATTCGTGAGAAAACCACCACTTACAATGCTGGTACCGGAATCCTGACTTTCTGCATCCCAAAGTATGTGGTTGATTATGGTTAGACCTGCAGGTTTAGCATACTTAATATCTGGGTTTCAAGACTCTGTCCTCTTTATTGCCGCTGTTGGATTTCTGACCGCCGGCATCCCAAGCACTGGCATCCTGTTCCATCCTGTACTACATACAGTATATTGCATTTGATCTTGATGGACTAGATGCTTCAGGAGACCAATCAAACCGTTAAACTTTGATATGATTCCCTTTTGTTCTTTTTAAAACTTATCAGAAGAATACTAAAGGGATTAAGACAATTGTTATGGTTGAAGAAAAGGTCAGCAAAGGCACACTTGGTACCATACGCACAACCTCCAACTCCATGCAAGGTGAGTAGTGTTGTCATCTTCTTAAGTTTGGAGTGTGGTGGTGACATAATGATACTGTATTCCAGTACTGCCCCCTCAACACACATCTACTGTTGTAGTTCTTATGGTTCCTACCATTTATATCCAATGCATGGGAAGAAACAAGTCACTAATTAAATGTCTAAAAAATGTAAATAATGAACTAGTAATAAAACAGTGTATAAGGTGAGCACTACAGTACATCATAGGCCCATTCCACAGATGCAGGCCTGGTGTTCTGTCTATTCTGTGCATAATGAATGACTAATACAGTACCTCAATCATGTTTTACGTGATGATATGAGTATTTAAATATCCATGCTTATTATACCACTTATCTAATGTATAATATAAAACTGTATTTAGCACTACAGAGACAGAGCCTATTAAAGTATGATGCTTCTCAGTCACAGGCAGATTGTGTAAAATAGACAATCATTCCTGCTGTCACATTGAAGTGCTTGTTAGTGATATGAAAAATTAAATGATCCATACACTCATGAATATATATCATGACTTTGACTTATAGTCCCCAGCAGCTCCCAAAAGTCAAGGCTGAAGACGAGTTTCACCATTATTGTTTAGTTATTGCTCAATGAATCAAGTAATTGAAAAATGATAGATGCAATTTTATGGTAAACTTACATTATGGCTAAAATCTTTATTGCTTCTTGTTTAATTGAGTGAAATATTTGGGTAATGTCAAAGTTCGAGAGCAAAAGATTTCAATTTTATTCCCAAGTGAAGTTCCCATATAATACACAGTCACAAACCATTTCTTTTTAGACTGGAGTCTGCCACCCAGTGGGGAGATCGCTCTCATTTTATCATACTGCACTAACACAGCAGGAGAAATGTCAGTTGATTTTTAATCTGTGATGCTGAGATGACTAAGATTATTTCTTCTTTAGTCCTTGGGCTAAATTTAATAATGACTAAAACACACAGAACTGCATAATCTGTGATCTTACATGAGCTCCACTATACTACCAAGGCCTAATATCTATGCTTTCCATTATGTGTATGGTTAGAAAGGATTAATGATGTCTTTGCTGGCTTCAAAGGGGAGCTTTAGATGTTCAAATGGTATAAAATAACATGCAATAGCATCTATAGAAACATTTTTATTGATTATTCACAAATAAACATCAGATATGTATACAGTACATCAACTGAACTACTGTATGCTTATTTAATAAACTGGTTATAAAAATTAGATCTCATATATAAAAACACAGTCTGCTGTGAGCATTAGACCGGATAGCATGCTGAAATCAAACATTAATGTGATAGCTATGTGTATTGTAGCCAGTTTGAGCAATAGTGTAAGGACCTGCAGAAAAGTGGGGTCGCATGAAGGGGGCTGCAGGCTTAAATGCATTGATCAATACATAAACTAAATCTCCACTGTTTATTATTATTAGTTAATTTAGTGAGTGCAGAGCTCCTGCAATTTCTATCTAAACAATGTGGTCACAAGCCATAGGGCACCCCAAAACTAGGAAAGGGGAGTGCCTATGTTTAGTGTATATTGTTTATTAGATTCATTTTTTAATTAGTCTTATTGTGGTCACATTCTCTCATGCACCCTGTTTTAACCTATTTTTCATAGCTTATGCTAACTATTTCCCTAAATGCTTTGCAACAGGTGTGTTGCTTCACCTTTAAAAAAGCATAGTCAATTGTGATAGCAATGTAATATTGTAATAATTTTGAGCAATAGTGTTAAGACCTGCAGAAAAGTGGGGTCCCGTTAAGGGGGCTGCAGGCTTAAATGCATTGATCAATCAGAGCCGCCACTAGAAATGTTGGGGCCCGGGACTGACCTTCAGTATGGGCCCCCGGGCACCCAGCGGCACAGATGCACACACCCCTACGCGTGCCTGCCAGCACCCTGCCTCCCCTACCCCCCAATTACCATTACTTACCAGCAGCAACCAGTAGTGGAGGCGTGGCATCTTCCTCCTTCACGGACGATCGGGAGCGCACACTGCACAGTGCAGCCTGCAGAGGCTCGGCGCTCTGCAGGCTGCACTGTGTATTGTGCGTGCTTGGCTGGAGGCGTTGTGTGGGTTCGGGGGGTGGCGCTGTGCCTCTGTGGGCAGCTGCCCTGGCCCCTCCAGAGGCCGGGACCCGGGACAGCTGCACCCACGGCACCCCCCTGTTGGCGGCCCTGTGATCAATAGATTAACTAAATCTCCACTGTTTATTAAAATGAGTTAATTTAGTGAGTGCAAAGCTTCTGCAATTTAAATATATATATATATATATATATATATATATATATATATATATAAAAATATGGGTCATTGCCTGAACACGGTGTGATTAACAAAGCATTAAAACGTTGCAGTTATGCAGCCTTTCTCTCAAGTTTATTTGGTGTGCCGCCGCAATGAATCTCTGTCTGGAGTATCTCCTGGGATCTCAAATTGGCTGGCACCCTATCTTTGCTGCATGTTGTACGTGAGTGCTGCCTTCAAAACTGGTATATATATATATATATATATATATATATATATATATATATATATATATATATATACAGTATAGCAAAAAGAAAGAGGTTTCAGAGGGCGCTAAAAGATTGTTCAACAATTGTATAACAACAATATTTAATACCTTAAAAAATAAATTTCATATAAAATGACATAAAAATTGCCCTTTGGTAAAAAGAGTGAAAAAGCAAGTATACTTCAACAAATACATCTTGGCAATAGATATAAATATCTATATATATATCTATATATATATCTATATATATCTATATATCTATATCTATATATATCCCAATGGCAGTCAGCACGCTTCATTCACATCATCTGGGGAAATGCTGAAGCCACATAAATGTAGTATGGTGGATAGTTAAAGGCCAGCATGACACAATGAAATAACAGAAAGGTAGCAAAAAAGCAAAAAGCTGTATTTAATCATAAAGGTGGACACACCAGCAAGTCCATATACATATTACCAGGTCCAAACAGCAGCATGGCAAATGTAGCATGGTGGTCCACCTAGAGGGTCACTGATGCCCAACGGCCGTTTCAGTGTGCTATCACCGTCCTCAGCAGCATAAGTGACCCTTCTAGGAGACCGGATATAAATAGCGTGCATAAGTAGAAAATACCTGACACCTGTGTGCTCGTCTGTCTCTGATTCCATGCAGCTACCCGTATCCAGGCAACATAGCTAAGCTTGGAGGTGCGGCCAGGAACTGACATAACGCTGTTTCCGGCTTTCGCCGTACACAGCGTCGTCCCCCTGGCAACCTCATACCGTACAGCCGGAGACATCAACGTCATGGACACGACGTCGGGCTGGGTGGGAACCTTTATTAACAGGGGTTACCCTGAACAAGAGATACAGGATGCCATTGCTCATTGTAAAAACTTGTCACAGGAACAATCTCTGGTGTCTCCTACTAAGAACAATCTTAATGACAGATTAACTTTTGTAAGTACTTACTCTATAGCCTCTAAAAAGATTAGAGAAGTAATTCAGAATCATTGGCACATTTTACAGGCCGATGACACCATGAGAAGATTCTGTGACAAGTTTCCTATGGTCTGTTACAAGAAGAGTAGTAATGTCAAAGATCTTGTTGCAAAATCTGATTTGTTACCCAAAAAGAAATTTGAGTGGCTTAGTCCAGTGAATGGTAGCTTCAGATGCACCAAATGCGTCAATTGTCAACATATGATAACTTCACCTGTCTTTACAGAACCTAATACATCCAGGACTTATCCTATACGTTTCCATCTCGATTGTGACAGCCGCTTTGTGGTCTATGCTATATTCTGTCCATGTAAAATGATATATATCGGCAAGACCATCAGGACTGCTAAAGAAAGAATCGCTATGCATCGTTCATCTATAAAGAAAGCTATGAGTTCCATCGATAACAGTACTCCACCAGTCGCTAAGCATTTTCATAATTGTGGTCATACCTTAAAGGACTTCCGTTTCCAACCCCTGGACCATATACCCCCGTTGAGGAGAGGGGGGGACCGTGGCAATTTGTTACTCCGGAGAGAGTGCTATTGGATCAACTTACTTAATTGTACCTCACCCAATGGACTTAATGAAGAACAATCTTTACATTGTTTCCTTTGACCAGGACTAATATTTTTCACAATTTAAGGGACTATCATCACGATGGTGTCCTCTGACGTCTTTTGTGCCAGATTTGGATTATATTTTGTGTGTATTTGTTTATTAATTTTTTTATATTCTATTCACTAATGACCCTGAGTGCAAGTCTTGACCAAATCCGCAGCATTGTCTATTTTGTCCATTTATATTGTGCCCACTGACGGGAGGTGACCCAGGCTTACAGCCTGCTAACTTTTCATGTCGGAGGCCTACTTACACTGCACCGCCGGTGATTGCGGTGTCACTCAGCTATTAGTTGGGGACGCCTGCATTTCACCGATGTGTTGCGGACACGGCGGTGTGAGACTCGTTTCCATGACGACGGACGCCGAGGCTGGTTCCCACCCAGCCCGACGTCGTGTCCATGACGTCGATGTCTCCCGCTGTACGCTATGAGGTTGCCAAGGGGACGACGCTGTGTACAGCGAAAGCCGGAAACAGCGTTATGTCAGTTCCTGGCCGCACCTCCAAGCTTAGCTATGTTGCCTGGATACGGGTAGCTGCATGGAATCAGAGACAGACGAGCACACAGGTGTCAGGTATTTTCTACTTATGCACGCTATTTATATCCGGTCTCCTAGAAGGGTCACTTATGCTCCTGAGGACGGTGATAGCACACCGAAACGGCCGTCGGGCATCAGTGACCCTCTAGGTGGACCACCATGCTACATTTGCCATGCTGCTGTTTGGACCTGGTAATATGTATATGGACTTTTTTTTTTGACATGCTGGTGTGTCCACCTTTATGATTAAATACAGCTTTTTGCTTTTTTGCTACCTTTCTGTTATTTCATTGTGTCATGCTGGCCTTTAACTATCCACTATATCTATATATATGTGTGTGTGTGTGTGTGTGTGTGTGTGTGTGTGTGTGTGTGTGTGTGTGTGTGTGTGTGTGTATAATGTGCATGACATGCTAAAGCCTACTCTGTGCTATGGGGAACATTACTATTAACCTTGACTACTTTTCATTTCTCATATCATGATGTTGCCCCTGTCACATGGAACTTTTGACTACATAATCACATGATGAAGAAATTCATCTATGGAAATAGTATCAGTTGCTGTAAATAAAATGAATGATCCAAATGGATTTAAGCAAACCCATTTCAAAGCAGAGAAGGTCCTGGAACAGTCACAGATAATGTTTGAATATAATGAGGTGCTTGGACATTAAACTGGGTACACACTGACCAATCAGACAACATATTGCTTAATTTAGAGCATATTTGCCCGTGTGCATGCCAGATTTGCAAGGGCCTACATATCGGGCATACACACAAGTTTGACTGTGTGGTTTTTGGGGCGAGATGACAATGATACAGTATGATACAGTATGTGCCACTATGCCCTTTGCCTTTTGGTCTCAAGATTGTACTCAGAGATTCAAGGTTCTTAACCTGTTATGACTCCAAAAGTTCATGGAAAATTGATCATGAGTCAAAACCTTGGGAACCAATCAGGCGCACACTTTTCACATAGCTAATTTGTTTGTCACAATCTCTTGCACAATAAATTTTGTAAATCCCAACCTTTCTGCTACCATTCAAACACTCAAACGTTCAAAACATCCCTCAGTTTGTCCACATTTAGCTCATTTAGGCTTTTTGAAGGTCGTGCAGAGCCTGCTTCGTCCTTAACGTCTTCTCGGCCCTCCTTAAAGAATTTAAACCAGCAGTAAACTTGTGCCGTGGACAAGAATTTCTCCCTAAACGCCTTTTGAAGCGTGGCAAGTGTCTCAGTACCCGAATTTCCGAGTTTAACATAAAACTTGATCGCATATCATTGCTCAATGGTACTGTATGCTCCATCTCATACCTCACAGGCAACTGCCACTGATGGTATTGTGTAGCTGAGACACCCCTCCACCCATCCCTCTCTACAGTGCAGCCATTTGCCTGTATATGTTAGTAAATGTGTGTTTCAGCCATGGAAGACCACCATCGATGAAGATCAATTAAAATTGACATTTAGTAAATATATACATAATAGAATCCCAAAGCATGGCTTCATCAGATAGTGTTTAGCCAGGTACACAGTAGAGAGTACTTGGCACAATATGTCACTTCAGGCTAAACCACTATGACATCAGCCAAATCATTTTGTGTATACCCATGATTTGCATTATACCGAGTTATCGTTTGTGGTTTCTTCTTGTCGGCGCTGCTGATGGGGGAACAAGAAGACATTGCTTTTGATGCTGCGCTGCCAAATTCTGCAAGGCATCCCCCATCGCTCCATAGCAACCCCCTGCATCAGTAAGTATGTATGCAGTGTGGGTTCTTGTTGGCAGAAACAGTTACTGTACCTGCACTTAATGTTGCACCTATTGCTGTACACAGCTTTCAAATTAAAGGTTCCCGCGATGTTAGGGAGAAAGACATTTCCCATGTCATTAGCACCAGTTAAAAACAGGGGATGTTTCTACAAGAAACTATATGAGAGATCTGGATGATGAGACTCCTTGTTGTTTATAATACAATTGTTCTTTGCAACTCAAGAAAACTGAGGGCTGTTTAAGCAGGAGGTGACATAAACCACCAAAGGTACCTGAGCTACTGGCACTTTAAGTAGCAAGTTGCTAGGATCTGACTTGGAAGGGAGTAGCCAATCAGGGCTTAGGGTGGAGCTGTCTATGCTTAAGGAAGGAGGAAGTTAGGTTGAACATCCTCTATGATCCAGCTTTCCCCTCCCTCCCATCCCTATTTCTCTCCTTTCCAGGCGGCGGTAAAGAACTGTCTTGTATATTTGAAATCATGTGAGGATAGTGGGGTGCGCTCTCCCGGCATCGAGATGTCGTCAGCACATGCCCCTGGACAGGGGATGGGCTGCACCACCCGGACAGGTGGGTGTGATGGGAGAGTTGAACACCAGCGATGTTTGAATGGTGTGTGTGATCTTTACCCCCTACTTAATAGTCAGATATATATAACTGTCAATTAATAAATTTGACAATTTATTTTAAATGCCAGCACTTGTGTCTGTCTCTTTATTTTAGTGATAAGTTTAGTTGTAAGTTAAATAAGTTTGGTTAAAATGTGTGGCAAAAAGGTTGCCGATGTTGAGTTTATGCTATGAAAACATAAATTACCAGAACCTGATACAGTGCAGTACATACATAAACACTTAATTTAAAGTCATTAAATGAAGGGAAACTAATTCCAAATAAGAAGGTTTTTTTTGGAAGAAAAACAAAAATAAAAAAACAGTGCATTTGGATTCAGCAAAATACTGTAGATTTCTATTGTTTACAACAAAAGTACAATAACACCGGCCGGTAACTGAAAAGATAATATCATTACATGAATGAAGATTTAAGAATTATTTAAGTTTACAATAATGTTTCCATGTTTTTATCAGAGTCATTTGTGTCAATTTCTGGTAATTTGCTTGCTTCACAATAATCACATTTCCTCACTGATTATCATTGATTATTACTGAGCTATCCAATTAAAGGCATTTTTTGTGGTGTAAAAGGTCCTGTTCTCGAGTGATAACAAATGAGATCTGGGATAATTTCCTGGAAACAGGTGTTACCACGTGTCCACAGGCTGCTTATCGGATGCCTTAGTCACACAAAGTATAATTCGCAGCTAATTGGATATCGTTTAATGGGTGATACATAAATGAGTGAACTCCTCACGAGATTGGCAGACATGCATATAAAATATGTACAAATGTGCACACAATAGTGTAAAACCTTTTTCCATACCAACAGTTTATTAACCCCTTCAGTGGTGGGTATTTTTTAAGGGAGCACTCCCCACTGGGCAAGTTTTTTTGACAGCGCTCCCTAAAAAAAAAAACGCACTGTGTTTCCAGGCCCTGCCCCGTCAACGCAGCTGTGTGCGGCATGACATTAGCAGGGCCACAACACACAGAGCTGGGGGAAGGAGGCAAAGCTCAGCGGCTCTGCCTGGCAAGTGGGAGTGCAGGCAGTGGCACTCCCGACAATTTTCCGGGTTTGCCAGTCTGTACACTGGAGCACAGCACAGGAAGGGGTTAAAACAATAAAATAAATCAACCATAAACATATGCACAATAAATGTTCAAAGCAGATTGCACTCATATGCAAAATCTGAATACATTTTTAAAGCCGGCAACTATGCCGTGATCACCTGCTGCTCTGCAGACCATTGGTGATCATTGGCTCTCCTGCTCGCTGAACATTGTGACCCGTAGGAAGGACAGGGAAACGGTCTTTAATTAGCAGGACTGTCCAGTTGTAACTGGGACAGTCGGAAGGTATAACACTGATGTGATTTCAAAGTTCTGAGTTTCTTCACAGTACTATTTGGATAAAATTCAGGTTTCATTTCTGTTATTGGTCTTGGTTAACATTTGAAAGGGAATTTATGCTAATGCTGTATTAAGCAATCCAATAGATACCAGTCAATATAGATTTCATGAGGCTATATCGGTAATTCTTCTATTGAAGATAAGTTATTATTGGAAATAGCCTTTTTTTCCAATACAGCGATTTAGACAGTGACGCATATTTGTAATTTAGGTATTTTGGTTATATTATTTATTTTCTAGCTGTAGAAAATGCTTCTTTAATGAACCCTGGTCAAAAAAAAAATTTAAATTCTAAGAATGTTGCTCATTATACTGACTGAATAATTGATAATAACTGACTGATCTCGCTTACCTACCCTGCTAATAAATAATATCATTTATACTGTGGCGATGATTTTCTGTGCTATGATACGCAGAGTCAAAAATTCTGCCTTTTCCATGCAATCAGAACACTAATAAATACAAATAGGTTTGGTAAAGCAAAACTTAAGCTCATACGATGGGCAAAATATAATAAGGGGTGATTTTTTAGACATGTGCCATTTTTGGTCAAAAATGGCCCAAATCGAACGTTTTCCAAAAATCGCACATGTAATAGGGTGCGATTTGCGGTAAAAAAAGCTAATTTTTTGCAGCGGAATCTCACATTTTGAAGTGGCGATTTTTAGTCACACTTCAATTCGCATCCAGATGTTTTCCCATTGGGAAGCATCTAACTCGCACATGTACTAGGGTGCGATTTTTCGTTACCAAGAATCTCCAAAAAATTAGACCAGGTTCTGGCTGGCGAATTTGACAGAACCATGCACAGATCATTGTGATTTGTGCATGGTTTTGTCCAAAAAATGGTTTCAAAAATGGGGAAAAAACAGCGTGCGGTCTCCCCTCCTGAGCATAACCAGCCCCGGGCTCAAAGAACCGGTCCTGGTTTCATAAAATCACAGGAACAAAAATGTTGGGTTTCCCTTGATTTTACAAAACCAGCACCAGGCTCAAGGGCAGGTCCTGGTTCCCAAAATACAGTAGACAAAATGACTAGAGGTCCCCCTTATTTCAAGAACCAGCACTGGGCCCAACCAGCCAGCAGGGTAATGCCCCAGCCTGGGGGAGACTTTTTATACAAGTTCCCCCGGCCAAAGCATTCACCCTCTGACCGGTCAGCATGGGCAGAGGTCCTGGGGGAGTGGGGACTCCCCCAAAGAAGGGTTCCCCCTCTCCAGAACTTACCTGCCCATGCTGAAGCCCGGGGCTGTCCTCAATGCCCCTGGGTGGTGGGCATCGAGCTGATAAATGGTGTAAAAAGAAAGATAAACTATTGTATACTGCTGTGGAACTACGAGTCCCAGCAAGCCTGCACCACATGCATGGACTTGGAGAACCACAAGTTCTAGCATGTAGGGCAATAAAGGGCCCGCTGGGACTTGCATTCCCACAGTAGCACAAATAGTTAAATAAATGCACACACACACTGACAGTAAAACTTTATTACATTTGGAGCCCATTTATCCAATACTCACCTATTTTGCCATAAAGCATCGGTCCCCTCCTCCAGTAGAATCCTCTGGGGTACCGGTGGAAAGAAAACATACCCACCAGCCGTCTTCAGCGATTCTCCGGGAGCCCTGCAGCACTCTTCCCATGGTCCGGTGTTCTGTTTACATCTGGGGCTCCGCCCCCAGACCGGGACTTAGGCCTACCCACCAGCCAACCATGCTCCGGCATGGGGTTTTCCCGGGTCTTCAGGAGGGGAGACCCCAAGCCGTTTTTCTTTTTAACACAAAATCGCATGTTTTAAAATGTGCACATTTTCATGACTAAAAATCGCCCGAAATCGCACCATATCACACTTTTTTTGCCACGAATTTGCATCTCATTACATATGCGATTTTGTGGCAAAAATGCGATTTTGAAAGGTGCGATTTCGGGCGATTTTTGAACATGTCCAAAAATCGCACCCTATTACATTTCGCCCACTGTGTTATCGGAATTTGCACTGCAAAAAAGCCTGTTCCATCACAAAAATCAATTCACTTGAAATTTTCTCCCAATCTTTGGAGGTTATTCTGGTCGGTGCGGTCTGTTCCGAATTCTTTCGGAGCGGACCGCACGCCATGCTGTGCGGACATTGTAAGAACAAACGCCCACAGGTCCTCCGCATTCGGACGGACTCGCTCTCTAAGAAGAGGGTGTGTTTTCGGACAACATCCAAACCGTGCGTGTGCGGTGGCCACACAAAGATTCTGCACGGTCTTACAGTGTCAGAACGGACGGGAAGCTGGCCGTACGCACCAATGCGGTGTATTTTAGCAAAACTCACGACTATTATCTGAACTCATAAATCTGTCACATGACACACTTATGCAATTAGGCTACCTCATAAAAAAGGGATTGTTTGTAATTGTAATCAATTAAATCCTATTTGATACTTAAACACATTACTACCACTTTACATTAACCCTTACATCATGTGAAGTGCTATTCAATCATTGTTACCCCTTTAAGTAATGTTCCCTTTAGGCAGCAATGCTTCCAATTGAAGCAATGAAAAGAGTGTAATTAATGAGTAATGAGTAGAGGAGTGGATTGTATTGTTTTCAGCTGACAGGGCTTCAGGTGCGGGCGTACTAATTGGGCGAACTGAATGCCTAGCACATGAACAAGTGCTCTCCGCAAAGTGAAACTTGCTTATGAAGACCGCATATTTCATGCGTGTTGGTTCATTTGCAGTCGGTGTGCTGTCCGAATGCACACCTACCAGAGTTCGTGCACTCCCTCGTGTACGCCCATATTTACGCCCAGTTTTTCCCACTTTGAAACCACGCCCTTGTGTAAGTCCGAATGACGCCCCAAAACGCCCATATTTCCCAAGTCAATTCAGTGGACATTTCAGTACGGTATTAGTGAGAACGAGTACGGAGACCATGCGTGGCACATGCGCATAGCGTTGCCTACGCATGCGCAGATGGCTAAAAAGCGCCCTCCGAAAGAATTCGGAACGGACCGCATCGACCAGAATAGTGCCCTTTGTCATGTCTATATCAAACCTTCTTGTCCCATATTAAAGAAGAATCAGAGTGGAAATCCCCACTGGGAGGCAATAATGGACAACAAAATGAAAGCAAAATAGCTAGAAAGTCATAACATGAAAATCTGACTAAATGGATCATTGTATACGTAATAAAGCAGCATTATGAGAGTTTTGAAATTATATGCTAGATAAGTGAAATTAAAATAATATGCCATCTAATACTATAAAAGTGGCTTACAAATGAAACAAAATCTAGAAAAGCCTAGCGTGTACATCTACGTACCTGTCATGTTGGATTACTAACAACTTTATTTTGATCTATATAGGCAGCAGAGAAAAACCAACATGAGATTTCATAAAAATGTTAAATATTGCACTTTAACCATATTAAAACTCACATAATTGCATCAGTTAAAAACAAAGCCAAAAGAGAAAAAATCAGAAGACAGGACTGAATTTAATTAGCCAAGTGAGTTCTGTGGTTTCGCTGCATTCACATTTATTTGAATGAAATAATACATGTTACTGTATGTTATTTTTGTATACATTTGCCTGGTCGTTTTGCATCTTTATTTGTTCTGCATGAACCGTTATGCGCTGAGAACTACAAGTCACGTAATATATTAAGGCACTCAAGGGAACACAACGCTTTATTATCAACAATTACATTACTGAACATAGGGCCTTATTCTAGTTCACTCTTTCTGACAAAACCATGTGCACTGCAGGGTGGCAGATGTAAAATGTGCAGAGAGAATTAGATTTGAGTGAGTTATTTAGTTTCAGGGTAAATACTGGCTGCTTTATTTTTACCCTGCAATATAGATCTCACTTTGAAGTAAAACCCCACCAAAATCTAACTCTCTCTGCACAAGTAACATCTGCCCCACCTGCAGTGCACATGGTTTTGTCCATCTAAGAAATAATTTGTCAGAAAGAGTGAACTAGAATAACCCCCATAGAGAGGTTGTTCATTTGGGCATTTAGGCAGTTTGTAAAATGTTTAGGTTTTACATTTTAAAAAGCAGTCAAATCTACAGCACAAAATTTGATTGCCATTTGCAAGGAGACCAATAGGCCAGCTATGCCTGAGCCTTAATTCCAATATGCGTGCAATCCTTTTCGGTAATATGATTGAGCCTTAACTGCAACATGCGTATATTTTTATTAATGAATAAAGGGTGTGTGTGTGAGTGTGTGCGTGTGTGTGTGTGTGTGCGTGTGTGCGTGTTTGTGTGGGTGGGGGGCTGGGAATTTAAATTGACCATGAAAACAAAATTCTGAAACTCTCTTCTTGAAGGTAAATCAGTTGTGAGTGAGGTCAACACGGAAGTAGGTTGAGCAAACCAATATCGATAGTCACATAAGTGATAGAAAACAGACAATGGGCATGATTCCGACCTGATCTCTGCTGTGCAAACTTGCGGAGGACTGCATCAGATAACCGCCACCCAAAAAGAGTGAAATCCCACACCATGCAATTCTTCGAATGATCTTCAAATCAATTTGCAACTTACTCACCATCAAATGATTTTACCAGTCTGTGCAAGTGTGAGTAAGTCTGACCCTTTCACAAATCTGCGACAGAGACAGGCTGATCGAGACCGGAGCGGAGATCACAGACCCTCCCTTTAAACTCCTGGGTACACCAGTGTTTTTTTCTGACACTCCCAGAAAAAGCAATCACTGATTTCTGGTGTTTTTTGATCTCACACATACACGCAATGATACCTGCAGTCATTCGATAATCGATTGGCTTGTGAATTTGCACAATAGCGATCAGGTCTGAATACCCCCCAATGTTAGATGGAGTCATAACAGCAGCAGACATTATTTATGCAATACAGAGACCATCAAAAAGACCAACATAAAATACAACAAACATCATAATCACAAGCCATACACCACATAGAGCATCCTATTGACCTCAATACAGTATACACTGTATATTAGGGGTAGATTTATTAAGCTTGGTGAAGTGATAAAAAACAGACAGTTTATCACTTCACCAAGCTTAATAAATTTTCGTTTGAAAAATGACAGGTAGTAGCTGTTTGGTCGGTGATAAAACCAGACAGTTTATCACTTTACCGATCTAGCAGACTAGTGACATCATACAATATGGGGAGCATCCCAGTAACTGTACAGTATATAGACCATCCCAATGACACCACACAAAATGGAGAGTTCGTTCTAGTGACCATTATATAAATGGTATTTTTGTTGATGCCACACAAACATCATTAATTAACCTAGCCTTTAACATTGTATAGCAATGTATAAAGACTACCTCCCTCATGCACATTATTAATTGAATCAACATCAGTGCATTCTAATTATATTCATTAATTCTCTATAATTACCACTCAGTCTCATCAAAAGTGATCCTCCATCTTAATTAACCCCATTGAATAATTTGCACTTATAGTAAAACCCTAAATAACCCCCTTATTATCATTATTATATTTTAATGCAATTACATTTAAAGTGATTTATTCTATTGCTATGCTAATCCCAATAATACTATTTAGATGCTACTTTTGCTAATTGAGAAACATACTTTGTTATAGTATGTATGAAATTGTGAACTCTTCAGGGATTTGTTTTTTTAAATTGAAAACTATACAGCAGTTTGGTAACCATAGTATAAAGCTGTAATTAATCTGCTAGGATCAAAACAACTCATATGTATCTCTCTCTTCTACCTACATTGATTTTGGTGCCGCTACTTATTAAGCTGATACAGATTTCTATATTTTGGTCTCTGATCACATGCTGTTGGTAATCCACTACATTTCCTTCATCTTTATTACTGCCATTTACAAAGACAATGGTCAAACTTTCTGCGCACATCTTTTACTCAGACATTTGACAACAGTCTCCCCTCAATAATATAGAACATGGTTAACTTTGTATCACATAATTGATAATATTACAACAGGTTCAGTAGCCTATGGCCATTTCACCCATAAGGCCTTTGTCAAGGCAAGAGATATAAGCAACTCTCCTCGCATCAAATTATAATTATAATAATATGACCATTATTGAATAATTTTATTACATACACATTTTCTTCTCTTTCCGATCCTTTCTTTTATTTTTCACCTTTTTTTAAAATCAAATGAGATATCTTAACCATTTGAGTGCCAACGCTGCTGTAAAAGATCCTCAAAATATCCGCCAAAAACGTCAGCATCACTCACAGGGACTCATGAGGTAAAAACTGGGGTAAAAAGTGCTATATGTATAGCAGTCCTAATACACAAGGTAGTGGATGAGGAGAATCTGACGCGTTTCGTCCGTATAGGACTTCTTCAAGGGGAGCAGAAAAAAACCCATATACTGTACTGTACATAAGTTTTTCTTTATTCCCTGGCATCACTTCAGAATATTAACACTGACAGCTAAATATATGCAGTGTCAATCTTCTTTAATGTAAACTGTTAAACTTCATGTAATATTGTAATGTGGAATTATGTTCAGAGAATTAATATGGTGTAAGTATAATTTAGTTAATATAGCACCAAGACCTAATATCTGCTCAATTCTTTTAACCCCTTCAGTGGTGTTTTTTTTTTGGGAGCGCTCCCCACTGGGCGAGTTTTTTATGAGGAGCGCTCCCTTAAAAAAAAACCACCACTTGCTCCCTGGGTCCGGGCAGCGCCGCTGCACTGTCAATCAGCGGCTGCCCTGACCTGCGCCCCCCCCATGCCGCGTCCCTGTCCCCGGCAGCCGGCTTGTCATAAGCCCGCGCCGGGGACTTCATTAAAAACCCGGAGGGGAGGGGGGAGGAGGAGGGAGCCGGAGGCGCCGCAGAGGGGAGGGAGCCCGGCTGTAAACAGTGGCAATCCCGAGAATTTTCCGGGGCTTGCCAGACTGGGCACTGAGGCACAGCCCGGAAAATTCTTGGGATTGCCACTGAAGGGGTTAATGTTAGTTTGTTTTCATGCTTTTCAGTATACACATTTCACAGACTACGAATGATTTCAAACAGCAGGTTACAAGAGACTATGCTGGATTATATGTAGGACACCTTATCAAACTAATATCTCAAAATATTATTTTTACAGTGCATCTTTATTTATGCTTTAGTGAGCTGGTAAAGGTATAAAAAGCAAATGATAGGCGCCGACAGGGAATCAAAGGATACAATAAATTTTACTGTGCATATGATATGAAAAATTACTGCAAAGCTAGAAAAAATGGTGCTAATAATTTCAACCAAACCTTTCCCTTGCCTAAGGGAAAACACAAAATATATTGTCTAGCTATGCACTCTCTGGGGAACTGAAGTAATATGAACATTATAATCCATTATTAGGTATCGCAACTATTAAATACACGGAATGAGAAGGAAAGAAATATTCTTGAATATATATTCATACGGTATAAATTTTAATTGAAATAACAACAGTTATGACTAATGCATTTATGGTTCCTAGCAAATTTAAAACAATGCAACCTTAAACAGTGCAGCTTGCACTGTACCTGTACCTCTGGGCTAAAGCTGAGCTACAAAATTATGTTTTTAACCAGACAGTCAGCTTCAACATGATGCAGGTCAAATGTTGATGCCTGGGTTTTTCTTCACATAAGGTGCCACTCAGGGACGGACGGACTGGACCTCCGAATCGGACCTTTCATTTGTGCACACATGCTCTTAAGTCTGTCATACAGGCACTGCTGATTTTGGCAGCAGGAGTAAGGGGCATCACAGCATGTGATGCCCCCATTACTCCTGGACACCATTGGAGTACAGAGAGAGCATCTGGACCCACCCAGATTCCAGCATCTCTCTATCTCTCTGTGCACAGTTTGGGAGGTGGTGACCTGGATGTACAAATCAGCCCACTAGGCAAACGGCCCATCTGGCATTTGCCAGAAGTGCCAGATTGCCAGTCCGAACATGGTGCCACTTCTCTGCAGGTTGGAGGTGAACATTGAAAATTACATTCAAAGCCAGTTTTAAGCCTGGCATGCTTTACGCTGACTGTGAGTGTCGTTTTAAATTGCCTACCATCCAACAAGCGGCGGCTTTTTGAATGGTTTGCAAACCGACGGATCTATTATAGTCACTGAATATTTTTGAGACATTACGGCAGCTCACCATCCTGATTTTTTTCAGTATGCTTAATGCACATTGTCAGATATTATAAGTCGTCGGATGACAAATTGTGAGCAACACCAGGAAAATACCATCAAGAAAAAGGGAAGCTTCTGGTGAGATTACTCAAACTACATGCAGTATTTGTCCAGTCAGAACCTAATAGGGAGCCGAGCCATATTTACTATACAGTATATATCAAAATGGCTAATGTTATTAATTAAGACAGCAAAACAACTAAAAAATATATTAGTTGGTTCCCAATTATTTAATTTACTATGGGTAACTGAAATTATGATTTTAGAATACAGTATATATTTTTTTTTAAAGACTAGTAAATAACTAAAGAGCTAATATTACTATTAATTGATCAAGCAATAATATTTTTTGTTCATTTGGACCAAATTAATAAATTAATGATGATTGCATGTGCATGCTGGCACTTTTGTGCCAATAAAAATAAATAGAGCTATTGGGCCAGATGTATCAAGCTTCAAAAAGTGTTAACATGGAGAGTGATAAACAGTCAGCCAATCAGCACCTACCTGCCATGTTACAGGCTGGGTTTGAAAAATGCCAGACAGGAGCTGATTGGCTGGTTGTTTATCACTCTCCGTTTTATCACTTTTGAAGCTTGATACATCTGGCCCTTTATCTTTAATTTATTAATATGAACTTTGATAGCAAAAAATTGTTTGCAGTAATTACAGGTTGAGTCTCTTATCCAAAATGCTAGGGGACTACGAGCATTTTGGATAAGGATTCTTGCAGATTCCTTTAAAAAAAAATTTTCCCATAATTACCTGGTCCCCTGGTGGTGCCCCAGTGGTCCCCTGGCGGTGCCCCAGTGGTCCCCCGGCGGTGCCCCAGTGGTCCCCCGGCGGTGCCCCAGTGGTCCCCCAGTGGTCCCCCGACGTCCATGGTGTCCCCTGGCATCTACGATGGCCATTGGAATCCTCTTCAGTAGCATCCCGAGTCTCAAGGATGCATTACGTGGGTTCGCCGGTGACGTCACTGATGCACCCACGCAATGTATCCTTGGGACCGGGGATGCCACTGAAGAGGATTCTGATGGTCACTGTGGACACCGGTTGAGGAGGCTAGTATGAAATAAGGTGGTGGTGGTGGGGGGAAATAATATTTCAAAACCATGGTTTTCGGAATATTTCCGATATAAGTATAAGGGAGACTCAACCTGTATTCTAGTAATAATATTGGCTCATTTATATTATTTTTATATTCTTCATTAAATGTAACTTTCATTTTAATATTTAGTAATAAACAGCCCCCAATGAACAGTTTTTGTCACAGACAACAATGCAGTAATGCATAGCTAAAATTGACAAACACAATGATTTGGTAATATACAACTAATTAAAATTGTACTTTTTATACAGCATCTAATATGACATTAATATTGAAATCTTCCTGTGTAAGGTCCAGCTGAAAACCATTTGACATGTCCTTCTCATTCATGTGTCCCCAAATTCACAAAGATTATGAACAGAATACCTGGTAGCAAAACACTCTAATAGTTTGTTTGCAGCACCACAGACTTGTCCTTATACACTCATGCTGGGATACGGTCATTAGGTCTACAGCAACTAGGTCGACCAGCATTGGGTCAACACCACTAGGTCGACAGGCAATAAGGTCAACATGGGTTTAGGTCGACATGGATCAAGGTTGTCTAGGTCGACAGGTCATTAGGTTGACATGGGAAAGCGTGCCGAACGTAGCGAGGCACCGGGCCCAAAGTATTGCGAGCGAAGCGAGCGGATGCAGTGCACTTCAAACGGTGTCCATGTCGACTGTGTCAACATGCAGGTAAAAAAAAACATGTCGACCTTTTGACTGTCGACCTTGCCCATGTCAACCTAATGCTTGTATCCACCTAATGTCCTGTCAACCTAGACCCATGTGGACCTTGCTTCCTGTCGACCTAGTGGTGTCGACCCAATGCTTGTCGACCTAGTTGCTGTAGACCAAACATTCCACACCCCTCATGCTGTATGAGTTTGATGCTCCTTCACATTTCATGTACAGCATGTAATCCTATTGGTGATGGTGAATCTTACACCATAAACCTACAGACAACTGTATTTGCCAAAAGAAGAATTTTACAGCTTTAATTATTAATATAATTATGATGATGGCGAATGAAATGATGTAGAGTCTTATGAATTTCAGTCACTTACTTGACTTGAAGACCTGAAACAAAAAAAAAAAAAAAACGAATTCCTTGTTTGGATGCTTTACTTATGGACTTAGAACAGGGCAGGTGCAAGTACAGTACAGATACAGATGTGGTCAGGTCTTGTGATCAACATAGCTGTGCAATGACATTTTTATTCACACACGATTATTTTGAACAAAGCATGAACAACTTACTTCTAGTTCATTCTCGTTCGCCTTAAAAAAATAACTAGTTGGCAAGAATTGGAACGGTCTTCTACAATCCCTCCAACTCGCAGCTGGACCAACATACAGTATATTCAGGTGAACGAATATATAATTGTGGTCCAGCACATACAGTACTGTAGTTAAGGGAATAAAATGTGATGATGCTTTGCAGTGCATTGATATACTTTCCCGTTCTAGGCTCCTTTTAGAACTTACTGATGGAAGAAAAAAACGATTGGAGCATGTAAGAAGACATTAATATTACTCATATTGTAAAATCTGGTACTTTATTTATTCAGTCAACTTTATCTAAATTCCACTTCTGATATTTTATTTTTATAGCCTGTGTTTTGTTCTGGAAAAGAGCAACTCTGCTGCTTAATGCACGGCACTCTCTCCTGGATGTAATTTGTTTACTTTGCCTTTGATGTTTTAGCTCTTTTACATCACTATGAATATTGTACAATGTTTTTTTCAAGAGGAAATTATTGCCATACCAGCTGCTGTGTAAATGAAAGAACACTTCTCTAAGGACCATTGCTTCTTCCAGGACAGTGACCCAACTCACACAGCATCTGCTGTTTTTTCATCAAAGACTAAAGATCGGACTCATTCTCGTGTCCACACATGCAGAATAAAATGCACGGCTAGATAGAAATTTACAAAATAGAGCACCTTCAACAAGAAATATACATACAGTATAATTGACATATTTGCAATACCATTTCCTGCTTTAATTTCTACAAATGTACTGTAGCTAACGTACTTATTGACTTACTGTAGGCACTTGTCAAGCAGTCCCTACATTATTTCTTCTTCTTCCAAACCTTTTGAATGCAGCACACTCATGATCAAATAAGATGCATTATAAATAAATCTTTTATATAAACAAATTGTGGAATAAATCTATCCCGCAAAGAGGTTTTAAACATTTTCATGAACATATAACCAGTAAGAGGTCATTGAAACCAGATGTCAGAACACTGACAGTGGCAACCCTATGGTCAGTAACCCAACACCTTTTAGGTAAGTATGCTAAACCTTATCCCATGCATCTCTAACCCTAACACTCCCTATATGCAGCCAAACCCTCTTCCTCTTAGTGTCTAACATCAACCCTCCTCCCCACAGCATAACCCTAACCCTTTCTGGCACAGTGCTAACAATCAGGATGCCAACAGTTGGGATTTTGACACTAGCCTAAGGTTGACTAGTGTTGGGATTCTAGTGTCGTTATTCCAGCCACTGATGGCATACTATCCTCTTCCCATTGAATTGGCACCAAGTTGAGCTGTCCTAAAATGTATTTGCAGACACCACACTTTCCTACTTGTGTGTAAATGCATGCCATTATTCCTATAGACTTACTGTGAGATTCATCCAGCTTGCTGGGATTGACAACAACTATCTATCTGTCTAAAATAGAAACAGTGCTTATTAACTTTAACTCTGGCTTAGTTAAATCTCAATAACTATCTAGAACAATCTTTGTCTAAGAATAACCTCTGACCAAATTAGAAGAAGTCTTTGAAAATCAGACTGCAGTCTCTACAAGCAGGAGAATGCTTCGAGAAAATGAGTTAGGTTGTAGGAGCGCTTTTATTGAAATCACCTAATATAATTAGAATCATTCTATAATTAGAATATAACTTTTATTAATGATATTAAAATTGACCCAATTCACTGGAAAACAAGTGAAATATTGAAATAATGTGCTAAGGTAAGGCAAAAAGTGAATAAAATGAAACTATTTAATGACCTGTATGTGTCTCTTTATTATTATTGTAATGGAATGCAATATAATTGATGGTCTCTAATATTCAGGTACCAACCAATGTATTTATGAGTCTCTTGGGTTAATGGTGAGAAAAATAACTTTGCAGCATTTTTTCCACACCTGCCAAAACTATTGCACAGTACTATATAGATCCACTTTCCATAGTCCCTGTCTGGGCGTTGATGGTGACAAGAATGAGATGATGTCATCATCGCACATCTGTCTGTACTGCTGGGGGAAGAGGAGCTGAAGGCCATCACACTGAATGGAATGAGAGACATAATATGACCCATATTGATACTGGAAAGGGTTACCTGAGACAGCTTCCAAGCTTTGAAGTCCAGGACGATGTAAGAGATAGGTAACAAAGAGCAGACTAGAGTAGAAATATGATGGAAAATAGACTGCATAGTCTGTATAGTAGATAGATAGATGGATAGGATAGCTTATGCTGGTAATGTGGGTGGTTCTCAGATATGATGAGCAGCCTGAATGGGTGAATTCTCAGGGAACACTTAAAGGTTTGGAGATTACAGGAAATTCTTGTGTATTGGAAGGCCTTGCCCAGAGTGGGGGCTGCTTGATTATTACCATTTATTATTACCATTAATGTATGTAGCGCATACATATTCCCCAGCACAGAGAGAATAGAGAATAAGCTCCAAATGGAGCTTATAATCTATATTCCCTACCACATGCACACACGCACATAGATATTCTAGGAGCCAATTAACCTACCTGTATATTGTTGGACTGTAGGAGGAAGCCGGAGTACCCAGAGTAAACCCACACATGCATAGGGAGAATATAGAAGCTCCACACAGATAGGGTCATGGTGGTAATCAAACCCATAACCTCAGTGCTATGTGTGTATGTCTGTGTGTGTGTGTGTGTGTGTGTGTGTGCGTGTGTGCGTGTGTAGGAGAGACAGATCTTTTGCAGAATGGAGGGTTTTGCTGGGAGATATTGGGGCTGCTTAATCATATACCACTAATGAGTATTTGTAATGAACTGTGGGGTGTAAGCTACCAATCAGAAACCGCTTTTTGCAAAATTGCAAGAGAATTGGGAATAGATCACTAATCGCTAATTTTTTGCAAATCAATAAGAAATTCCTGTACCATCGAAAGGATTTGACTGCAATTGTGAGTAGGCCTGAGGCTTCCACTAATCTATGACTAAGACAGGCTGGAAGTGGTCAGGCTTCCTGTTAGTCAAACTGTAAAAGGACTATGATTACTAACCATATGCATTTTCTGTCGCTACGTCCACTCGCGCATGTGCAATTCATTGGGTACACATGAGCAGTCATTTGATTATCTCTAGATTTGTGAATTCTCTACTTAGCGGTCCATGCTGAATTATCCCATTGTGACATAACAGAAGCGATGTACCCATGTCCTCATACACCTTTCCTGTTTTATATTATTTAGCACAAAATGCTTAGCATGGCTAAATCGCTCCCCCACGAGTAGCAATTGGATGGATTCCTATTTTATTTTATTTTTTTGCCACAAAAAATTCATACAAAAAGCAGATTAAAATAGCATGTATCAAGAAAAATAGCAAGGCGTATATAACATGCAGATTAAATTGCATGATTAATTTGGTCATATGGTTACATTGGAGAAAGGTATACAGTATGTTGGTATAATTAGATTAATAGAATTATACCACTTTCACATCGCCGACACGTTTTAAAAAACGGTATTTAAAACGGTAATTAAAACGGGTCAGAGCCTTAACATTGCCGCAGATTACCGGTTTATACCCCTTTCACATCGCACTTTTAAAACGGTAAATTGACGGGTTTTTTTTCCCTTTTTAAAACGTTTAAGCCTGCACTGTGAATGCATAGCATTGTACACATTCACATTGCACAAAAAACGGCAAGGAACCGTGTAGGACTCTGCTTTTTACACGGTTCGAAATGCCAGTTAACTTTAAACGGTAAATCGGCTGTGGTGCATTCACAGTGCAGGCTTAAACGTTTTAAAAAGGGAAAAAAACGGCAATTTACCGTTTTAAAAGTGCGATGTGAAAGGGGTATTAGGTGGAAGAATTTTATTTAGAAATAGGTCAAAACCAGACCACCAATGAAGACACTGACAAAGCAGAGTAGCAGAAGATAAATGTTTTGCTTTAAGCACTATGTATACAGTATATATAAATATATATATATATATATATATATATATATATATATATAATTATATATGTGTGTGTGTGTGTGTGTGTTTGTTTAAACTGTATATTTTCAAATATTGATGACTTTAACCTACAATGCGTACAATACAATGCTGTGACATCCATTGTTCACAAAGTCAGTATGGATACTGCACACCTACAGTATTGTGTTAAAAATATTTTCTTTTTACATGTGGATGATAATTACATCTATAATGTATGATTATTTACAGCATCATCATTAAGCACACGTGAATTACATACAGTAGCGTATTGAGTCACATGTATCTCAGAATATGTATAATACAGCTAAGAACACCCACATGATTGCATATCTTTTCGGCCACATATTCCTGTTGTCCGTAGAATACATATACTGTCGGTCACAGACTGTACATAAACATGAAGTGTATTACATGTGTTATTAGTACTGCATTTGAACAATTATTTTAGATGTGCGTGTAGCTGCCTAAAAGTTGATCATATAGCAAAGACAATTATGTCATGCAGAATAGCATCCAGTAATCAATCAAAATCACTAAAACAATTAAAGCTAGACATGTTTTCTTCACTACCTGGAGGAGCAATTATTTATTGCCTTATGATTAAAGTAGAGAAGACATACTTGATGCTATTATCTTAGGCATTGTAGGTGTGACTGCAATTTATTGTGTCCCTTGTGTCTGCAAGCAATGCTGAAAACAAGTGAAATGTTAATAAAATATGTATTCAGCACATTTTGCAGTGTACAAAGTGCAATTATTTCCTTTTTTATTGCCTGAAACTTTTCTGAAGTTTCATGCAAATCCTGTAGCAAGAGACTGGGTGTTACATTTTAAGTTTACGCTGCTTTGGCACTTTTGTTCCCTGGGCAGTAAGGCAGTATGTAATAGCACTGTTATACGTTTAGAAAATTAACTGACTGGAGGGCAGAAGTAGTGCAGGAGGATTATAAGGATTTGTTTTTAGTCTCAAAGCATCAACAACTAATGCATGTAAAATACCCCAGCTCTAACAAATAGTGATTGGCTGCCTGTGTTTATTCATTAAGCAAGTAGTAGGTTGTAATGCAAGTAAATGTATATGCCTAATTGCTTATGAGAAAAGGAATACAGTACACACACACAGACACACACACAAACTATATACACAATATTCAACAGACTTCTGATCATTATTGTTTTTGTTATTTTAATTGGGACCTGTACGGGTATGTAATCATTTTTCAACAGTCAATGCAGACACCAGTAATCAGAAACAGTCGTAATGCTACTTGAAGCATTTGAAACCTTTTCTTCATTAAAGTACAGAAAAAAAAAATAAGCCTGTACAGGATGATTTTGGGGATTTTGTCTGGACCATAAGAATTTTTCTTCATTATTTAGTTTGCAATGGGGACCGATGGCTGTGCCCTGCACATGCGCACTGCGTGGTGCTCACACAGGGTGGGGGGGGGGGGGGGGCGGTGGCTGCGCCCCGACATGGGAACACCCAGCATTTAATAGGCATTCCCATGCAAATGCTGGGCGTTCCAATGTAAATTTGTGACATAACGCAGTGTGCAGGGGGTCCTGTCTTCGGTTGGAAGCCTGCAAATATAAGTCAGTCGACCATCGAATGACTCCTCCAGCAGAGAAATGTGTTTTCACATTTTCATAACACATCATAGAAACATAGAAACATAGAATTTGACGGCAGATAAGAACCATTTGGCCCATCTAGTCTGCCCCTTCTTTTACCCTTCAGGTTTTCTCAACCCTTTTTAATCCTTATTTCTTTGTAAGGATATTCATATGCCTATCCCAAGCATGTTTAAATTGTTCTACTGTCTTAGCCTCTACCACCTAGAACAATTTAAACATGCTTGGGATAGGCATGGTTGCAAGGGGATATGGGGGGGGGGGGGGGGGGCGTGATTCGGCGGGGCGGTGCAACAACTGCTCGGTAAGCTGCGAGCTGATCAGAATGAGCGCCAAAGTATTTCCACCTTGGGGTTCCATAGGTATTAATGTAAAACAAGATTGATGTCCCCCTGCATTGACTGCGGACTTCACATCTTCAATAGACCCTCCCATCGAGTTGAGGCACATTGGATTTGGAGCCTAATTGAGACTTGGTCGCAAAGCACATTTTTTTCTCCAAAAGACAAAACCATGCTGCACTGCAGATGGGGCAGATGTAAAATGAGAGAGTTACATTTGGATGTGTTATTTTATTTCTGTGCAGGGTAAATAGTGGCTGCATTATTTTTACACTGCAATTAAGATTTCAGTTTGAACACAACCGACCCACATGTAACTCTCTCTGCACATGTGTAGGGATCTTAGTATGATATTGTCATGCCAAACAGTGACAAAAATCAAATACATTTTATACGCAAGCGCACATTTGTGTGTGGTAACCTGCTGTTATCTGGTGTCAGGTAAAACACAGGCATGCCCAAGCGTTTTCAGGGAGGGTGTGTGAGGTCAGCTTTGGCCTCGATCAGCCTGCTTTTATCGTACAGGAAGTATAAGTTCTGGGTTGTGCACAGACTGGAAAAATAATTTGATGAGGGAGGGAGTTGCATACGGATTTGCAGCTAATCACCGATCGGCGCAATTTTTCATGACATTTGTGGCTAGCTTATTACAGAGCTCAACAATTTTGCAGAGGAGCAATTATTTCTGAATAGCACCTCTGGTATAGTTTATTTACTGTAATAAAAAATGTGCTTTGCAATCAAGTTTGAATTAGGAAGAGGGAGAATCGATACGTGATTGCGTCATTGCAGCCCTACCCTGCTATGGCATTGTAAAGAAAGGAGCGATAATGTGATGAAGAGTGATCACATTGTCACCATGCCCACTTTTCAACTGATAGGGTAAGGGTTGCAAGGGGGAACTCCAGGGGGTGTAAGAGGGGTCATGGTAGACTTGACCACTTTTCCAGGAGGCAGGGAGTGCACCCAATTTCTCCATTGCTGGAGAGTATAAAAAAAATGTGACAATAAAAATGTGCAGTGTATACAATCTAATGTGCCAAACAAGACAGAAATGAAATAATGAAATGAATTGATTTTTGCCTTGTTTGGCTACGTAGACGTGAAGTACCCTTTTCTTGATTTCAGTGCACATTGGATTGTATACACTGCACAATTTTTTATTGTCACATTTTTTTATATTCAGCGCTGTGGACTGTTGTTGGAACTTACAATCACACTTTTGTTCATCTTTGAGGACTATTGGTGTTAGTCCTATTGAGTTTAAAAACCCCTACAGCTTCTTTAACGCAAACTTTCAGTTGCACTCACTTTGGTTTTTTTATTCCTGGAGAGTAGGCAAGTATGGATCATGCAACCAACATCCAGCAATCAAGCAATTATATAGTTGTGAGCAAACTATTCATCTCTACGGGATGAGCATGAACTCCTGGGTGTATGGTGTATGAGTTGCTTATATGGAGGGGATGCATTCACTTTCCCGGCGGTCAAAATCCTGACAGTCAAAATCCTAATTCTTTACTCCCGAACACCGAAATCCCATCACTTGTCCCTCTGTGGGTGTCCACGACACCCATAGAGGGAGAATAAATTAGTGCCCACTGCATGGCGAGCGCAGCGATCCACGCCCCCCCCCCCCCGCCCCCTTGTCGGGATTTCGGTGGTCGGGTTTCCGGCGTCTAGGTTTTGACCACAGGAATTCCGACCGCCGGGATTCCATACCAATTCCTAATGGAGTTATTTACATAGATTTATAGCATTTCAATATTTAGAGAACAGTAACTGTAAATTCCAACAGATGCATAAAGCAGCTATATTTAATAACATAATAAATAAGTCTATACTGCATATCAAAGAAGAAGGGCTAATTATGCAATGTCACTGCGATCAGACATGAACCAATCATTTTTTAAATGTGCTACTTTTTTATGTTCATTGCTTCATCCCCTTAAACAAACTTATTAAGATGTGTTCCACCTATTACAGAAAGGAGGTAATTGCATTTTTCATAACCCATAACAGCGAACCACATACAGTATTAGTTTTGCAAGTGCCTAAATGCTTGATGTACTGTAGGTTACAGTGCATTTGTTTTATTGGCTCTCGTTTGTTATTTATAAAATCCCGGCAGAAGCTTAACAACCCAAAGATTAGAAAGTTTCCAGAATAAATTTTACATAAAGACTTGACAAAACCTTGATGCAGTTCTGTCACCAATATATTTTAAAGTGTGAACATATACTGTAGTGTTTGTTATCACTTTGGAATTAGCTTTCCTAGTCTGTGAATGCCTATACTGTATATTGTGCAGGAAGTTGGAGACGTTTTTCCCTATTAGTGTTTATTTTGTAATAAATAAAGGGTTGCATTTACTGCTAGATGTAGGTTCATTCACATAATGGGGTTATTCTGCTTCACTCGGAAAGGCACACTCACTCTCTTATGGACACAACCATGTGCACTGCAGGTGGGGCTGATGTAACATGTGCAGAGAGAGTTAGATTTGGTGAGTTATTTTGTTTCTGTGCAGGGTAAATACTGGCTGCATTATTGTTACACTGCAATTTAGATTTCAGTGTCAACGCACCACATCCAAACTTAACTCTCTGCACAGGTTACATCTGCCCCACCTGCAGTGCACATGGTTTTGCCCATTTTGAGAGCAAATTTGCACTGCGATCAGATCTGAATAAGGACCATAATGCTTACCGTAGTAATGCCCCTTACACATATGCCCACAGTAGTAGCATCCCTTAAACATAATGCCCACAGAAGACGCTCTCATTACACATAATGCCACCAGTATTAGCACCACATACAAAGAATGCCCACAGTAGTAGTGCCCCTTATACATAACGTTTACAGTAATAATGCTCATTACACATAATGCCCACAGTAGTAGCATCCCTTAAACATAATGCCCACAGATGTAGCTCTCATTACACATAATGCCACCAGTATTAGTGCCACTTACAGAGAATGCCCACGGTAGTAGTTCAAGTTATATACATAATGCACATAGTAGTAGTGCCATTTACACATACCGTAATGCCACATAGATACAGCACTACAGTTACTTACTGTAACTGAAGCCCCTTTTCCGGCTCTTGTCACCATCAGCATGCACCACCTGCTACCCCTCCACCACCTCCTCCCTTCTCAGTAATACAGGGACATCCATTCACATGGTATGTGGGAGCGCTGTCCTTATATTTCCCTGCATGCTCTGAGCACGGACGCCATTGGCAGGGAGCAATCAGGATATGCAGTGATGAGCAATTCCTGCACCGCACAGGCAGGACAAGAACTTTCCAGCGGTAGCAGGGAGAGCACATCTCATTCCACATGCCCACCCACATTAACTGAGCAGATAGTGCCTGCCTGCATATGAGCAACTGTTTATTTAAATTCGTCACGTAATTGCCTACTGTCTAAGGGGGAGACTCTAATCTAAAAATGCGTTAAAAACCACATTATCGGGTTTTTACAGCATTTTGGGATGCTCTAAGCATCCTCCGCTGGGTTAACCCGGTGGGGGCATCGCCAGAAAAATCTGGCGATGCCCCATAGAAGCCTATGGGCTTCTAATGCGGCACACCCCCCCGCCTCCCCGCATTGACCCACCACCGCCTCGCACTGACCCCCGCCGCCCCACACCGACCCACCCTCACCTTTGTCCGGGTAGCGCAAAGCTGTGCTGCCCGGACCTGTGACCTCCTCCCTGCACTATGATTTTCTTCCGGGTGCAGGGAGGAGGAGAGCCCGGTGCAGCAGCAGTGCCAGGCAAGGGAGGGAGGGGAGATCCGCCAGGTCCCTATGACTCTGAGCCGCCGGGTCCCCATGACGCTGACTCTCACCACAAAGGACAGCTCTTAATGCAAGAGCTGTCCTTTGCCATAATTATTGCATATGTTAGTGCATACAGTATGCGATGATTATGAATGCGGTAGCCGGCGATATGGGGCGGTAAGGCAGCGCGGATGTTAGAACATCCCCCCTAGACCTTGGGGCTGTAACTTTGCAGTCTTACACCTTTCCTATATCATCTTGGAAAACAACAATGGCATAGAAGAGCAGCAGGATTTTCTTCGAAGAGATAAATACACTTTGGACATATCCTAGAATATTTTAAATACATTTAATTTATATTTAGCATCATTTTAAAAACATCTGTTGTTCTTTGACAGTGCAGTATGTATGCATACAAAATAATATATTTTCTCTACAGAGATACAAAGAACAATCCACCTTTTGTCACGTAAGTTCATTCAGTACCTTGATAGAGAGGCCATAGGGATCTTTTGAAGAATGTAGCTTGGCCTTTGTCTCATGGCATGCCTCAGTTTTATCCTCTAACCAGGCAGTGGTCAGTAATGATAATAGAATGAAACAAGTTTGCCAGAATTATAATATGTCCAAAGTTCCAGCTCATCATAGCGCAATTAATCTCAGCTATTTGACAAAACAAACCAGCCAAAGTGAAATAATGAACTGCTAGGGCACACAGCACAAAGCAGTGTGTACATGGGGAAAGGGACATAATACTGTAGCAAGTAATTCATTTCATGTATTGTATACATTTTGTTTTAAGTACAGTATTTAAGCATATAACAGCTATCATATTTGGGATTGTAAAACAATTATCTTGCTCCATGAATGTGGCAATGTTGTCGGATTTGTAACATACAATGTATACATTGGCACTCTGAGAGCTGCTACAAAGGCATGGACAAGAAGATGCATATTACACTTTTATGTGATGCTACAGTCCGATTTATCTGAAGGGCAAAGTAGACCCGATTTTCATTGAAATTCCATGGCAGCTCCCTGGAAGGAGTTCAAGGGAATGCCCCCCCCCCCCCAAGACCCCCTACTAATACCCCCCCCCCCCCCGACCCATTGATGGCAGCCAGAGAGAGGCCGGTGGGGAACAGGAGATTTCAAAACACCCATTCAAATCAACGGGCGGCTGCTGATTGGCTGAGTGAACCTTTTCATCCAAACAGCTGCCGTCCAATGATTTTCAATAGAGTTTTGAAATCTACTTCCTGCCCGCAGCTACTGCAGCCTGTTCTTCAATGGCATCTCTCTCTCTGGCTGCCAGTGGCGGGGGAGAGGATTGAGGGGGTCTTGGAGGTACATAGTGCTGCCAACGCTGCTGCCTGTCAGTCTGACATGAGTGGCAGAGCAGCCGGCATCAGAGGATGCCGGGCAGGAAGAGAGCCTCTGCAGGCTATAGGTGTGTGCCAGTGATGCAAGGCATCACTGGCACACACCTAGTTATGGCACTAATCAGATGCAATATTTTACTAAAGAACCTGCGATGTACCGATTACGATATATCTTATGTGCTGCACATAAGATCTCCGGATCTGATCCGATGCGCACAGGACCACGCACCGGATCAGATCGGATGTTTTGTTTAGTAGAAAAGTGTATATTCTACTAAAAGCACCTGTGATGTGCCAATTACTATATAAAGCACCTGCGATGTGCTGATTACTATATAAAGCACCTGCGATGTGCTGATTACTATATAAAGCACCTGTGATGTGCTGATTATGATATATATCATTTGCTGCACATAAGGGGGAATTTTACTAATATGAATTCGTAAAAAATAGGTGTATTCTTAGGCAGAAATATACCTATTTTTTACACATTCTACTATCCCAAAAATACGGCAATTCATATTCCTAAAGATGGCACATTCGTATTTGTATTTACAAATACGAATGTCTACACCACCGACAGGAATCACCATTCAAAAGAATGGTGGTTCCTGATTTACTAAGCAGCCGTATTGAAAATACGGCTGCTAATTGGTGTGAAACTGCCACGAAAATACAGCAGAAAAATACACCTTATTTTCCTGTCGTATTTGCTTTTGCAGTGTAAAAAAAAATTGGAAAATTAAATAAATAAATGAAAAAAAACGGCGTGGGGTCCCCCCCACAGCCGTAACCAGCACCAGGCTGAAAGAGCCGGGGCCGGTAATAAAAGATCAGGGAACCCCGATTTTTAACAACCAGCCCCAGGCTCCAGGTCCGGGGCTGGTTCCCAAAATACGGGGACGAAATGACTAGGGGTCCCCCGTATTTTAAGAACCAGCCCCAGGCCAAACTAGCCAGCAGGGGAATGTCACAGCCGGGGACATTATATAATGTCCCGCGGCCAAAACATTCACCCTACCGACCAGTGGAAGCTCTGAAGTCTTGATCCGACGTAGTCCTGGTCTTCTGTCACCTTCTGTGACACGCCGGCGACACTATCAGCTTCCCGCATTGATTTTCTGAGCTCCTGATTGGCCCCCTAGTGGGCAATAGAATCATTCTATAGAGAGGCGCGGAAGATGAAGGATCTCTGTGCCTCTCTGACATTCCGATGCGGGAAGCTGATGGTGTCGCCGGCGTGTCACAGAAGGTGACAGAAGACCAGGACTACGTCGGATCAAGACTTCGGAGCTTCCATGGAGGACCTGGGTGAGTAGGATTTCCTTCCACAGGTCCCCCATGGATTTCGTCGGACCCGGGTGGAACTACAAGTGCCAGCGAGCCCTTTAATGCCCCGCAGGCTGGGACTTGTGGTTCTCCAAGTTCTCTTGCTGGGACTCATAGTTCCACAGTTAAAAACAATAGTTTTTCACTCTATTTTTTTACACTGAATCAGCTTGGTGGCCACCGCACAGGGCCGCCGGGGACAGCACCGCTAATATGAATTACTACGACATCGGAGGGTTACAAAGCAGTCGTATTTGACTGCTTTGTAAATTATCCTCCGGAAAACGACTTTGCATATGGCTGAAACATATTTTCCATTTTAGTAAATTTCCCCCAAGATCTCCGAATCCAATCCGATTCGCACAGGACAGCACACTGGATCAGATTGGATGTCAAGAGCATCCAATTTGGCCAGTTTTTATCCAATATATTGGGTTGATCAAAATCAGATGAAAACTGACCAAATCGGACCAGTGTATGATCACCTTATGATAGAACTACAATTCTTAAAATAAATTTTTCCTAATTCATCATGATCTTTACTTTGGTATAATATGAATTGGGGGCATTTACATAATGTGAACATAGGACACTACTGTTTGCCCTAATACAAATTGGTGGCACTAATGTGCGGCATAATATGGAGTTCCAAAATTCAACCTGCTCAATGGGATAGGGACATGTGATGTTCCCTACATATAAATTATCAGGGATTTGCAGTTAACATGTAGTGTGTTATTAATTTACACTCTGGGACCAACACAGTGGAGATAGGAGGGAGGGACCCGAGTGTCCTGACCGATATGCACAATCTCTGGTTTCTACTGTCTGTCCACCATATGAAAATTTAAGCGGGAGGCAGATGAGAACACCGGTGTTTTAATGGAGCACTGCTGGGGAAGGGAGGTGGAAAGGGGGCATATGGCTAAGGAAAAGGTGCAAAATCTGTCTGCTGCCAGTGTAAGAAGTGACCCCTTCCTGGTAGCAACGGAAATTGAATAGTAGTGGGGTGCTAATGCGCCGGTGAGAGTGGGTTGGAGGTAATACCGTGGATGGGGGTGGCACAGACTTCTGCTGTCACATCACCGTGAGAAACAGCGGTTGGTGGATAAGAAAGTCCGGACAGAAGTGAGGGCGCAGCGGGAGGGGGGGGGAAGGGGGATTGGTGGGAAGGGGGACTAGGTAGACAGGGGAAGGGAGTCAGTCTGCTGCCGGTGTTAGGAGGACCTCACTCCCTGTTGTCAACAGCCGGTGAGTGCGGACTGCAGGGATTGTGGAGCTTACTGTGAGTTGTCACTCCCGTCAGCTCTATCGGGTGACTGTTTTCAGGAGGCACTGTGGGGCTGCTGCACTGTACATCTGGTAGGAAGTAAGGAAAACATGTTTCACCCCTGCTGGGGGAAAATGGCACAGAACACTGGTTGAGCCAGCTTCGGATCAGGTACATTCGGGGTGTTCAATTCTCTAGGATCCAAACCCGCTCATCGCTAGATATAAGAATACAAAATGTTTAATGTCACAAAACATGTATGTTAGTTAATAATTGAGTAAATGAGTAACCTTATATTATGTAATCAAAGTATGTTTTATCCACTTCTGGAATAAATCACACATACTGTATGTTAGTATTTCTGGCAAAATATATGCATATTAAAAAGCATTTTTTTATGTTTTTATATTTTAATGTGGTTCTTGCCATGAACATTCCTAAAGGCTGAATATAATGTTCACAGTATCTTTGGAGATTTATAGTCCATGCCAAATTCCAGATAATTAATATGACTATGCAATATCTCACATAGTAATTGTTTCCTGGCAAGTGTTTCATCTATGTCTTGACATTTACTAGAAATTAATATTTATTACATAAATAATGTTCTAACATACTGCACATTGTCTTTCATTAGGTTATGAAGAATATGAGTGTTCTGCTTAAAAAAAATTATGACTTGAAAACAATTAGTAAGAAAAAACGCTCAGTTATTTGTGAAATGAGATACAAAGACTAAAATGTAAGAATAAATACATAATTTGAGGGTCTGCTGCTTTGGCTAGAGATGGTGCAGACCCCCTTATTTTAGTTTTGGTTCTAAATCATTGTTGTGTTTTAGTTTTGGTTTTGCAAAACCACCGCAAAGTGGTTTGTGTTTGGTTTGGAATCTACAGCAGGTTTCTCAAACAATTTATAAAAATTGATAAAGACAGCTAAAATCGTGTAACTTGGATCTGTTTTTTTTTCTTTCTATAGTTTTAATAACATCAATAATATTAGTTTCCAGTCATTTACAGTCTATTTTATAATACCACCTGAAATCAGGAGGACTTACTTGCAATTCAAAACCCCAGGTTCTAAACGGCCAGAAAGACCCAACTCAAGACTCAGGGCGGTATTCAATGAGGCAGAATCGCCAAGTTTTATGGCGATTCTGTGTTTTTTTCGTGTGTGCCGGCGATTTTTGGAGCTGAAAAAGCGAATCACCCTATTCAACGACCTCTATTCGCCGATGACGACCGGTGAATGAAGCACCAATCGCCAAATGTTATTCTCTACAAATCGACGGTTTTTGTCTATAGGAATTTTCATGGGGATTCGCCGGTAGTCGACGGGAATCACCATGAATCGCCAAAAGTGTATTCAATGAGAAGTTGGCGATTCTTATTTCTTGTTTGATATCGCCGTTCCTCACCGAGTGTCCCTCGTCATCTTTTTATGGTGAACTTTGTTATGAACCTGTGAAATAATTGGTTTTAAGTGTTTAATTTCACTCTGCAAGTGTAATCTAATATTATTTGCTGCCCTTGTGTGATTTGATGGTTGTAGAAGTGCTATACAAATATATATTTAATTTTTTCTGGTATTTTTTTTTTTCTCCCACAAAGCACTGTTCTTACCCATGGTGCACCTCACTTACCCATGATTCTCCTCCCCACCTCACTCCTTCGTTTGGCCTTTGAGGAGATTCCACAGCTTTTGCAGTCTGCTGTATTGGAATCGTTTTTTCAGGGTAATTTGCATTTTTCTTGCATTTCACTGCAATTTCTTACAGTACTGAAGCTGTTTAGGGAAACGCCGGATTGGCTGAGAATCGCCGTTGGGGGCGGCGATTCTCAGCCACGTTGAATAGGGTGACACAGCTAGTCCCGGCGACTCCCGACGAATCCCTACGCGTGGCGAATCGACGTAAAAAAACCGGCGAATGGCTGGCGAATGTAAAATCTGAATCGCTGTGACCAACGATTCAGGTCATTGAATACCGCCCTCAGTCTATTTGGATCTCCAATGTTTAGTTGTGTTCTAAAAAACTAAACTGATAACCTCTAATTCTCACTGATAGTATACAATCTGTCTGTAAGGCATTATCCTGCTATGCTTCCTTTAACCTGAAAATTCAAATAGTTAAAAGGGTGATACTGTAGTATGATTTTCAACAGTTGATTATGTCCAGGGGCCGATCCAGCACAGAATGACAGGGGGCACCATAAAGGAGGGTGTGGCTTTTATCGCTCAACTGGGAAAGTGGGTGTATCCTTGCTGAAAGGGGTGTGGCCTAAATGATATGCTGTTGCCACAAGCCGTGCCTTTATTGGAGAGGAAGTGAGTGATGCCAGGGAGAGGCAATAGGAGATGCCACAGAGAGGCAGTACGTGATAGAGAATTATGATGGGATACAATAGGTGACAAGGAGAGGGTGACAGAAGAGATGGGTAATAGTGTAGTGGGGATTGAAGAGGCATTATGTGAGTGTAAAGTGTGATGAGGAGAGGTAGGGGGTGTCAGAGAGAAGCAGTTGGTAAAGTGAAGTGGTGATGTCTTGGAGAGGCAAAAGTTGACAGGCGAGATAGGGTGATGGGGAGATAGTGATGCCGGGGAGCGGCCTTTGTTTATGGGAATAAGCAGTATATAACATGGAGAGGATGATTACTTGGTGAGGCACAGGGTGATGAGGAGAAGCAGTAGCTGATGCTAGGGAGATTGTGACAGGGAGAGGCATTAAGTGTGTGATATATATTACCCCTTTCACACCAGGGAATATGGTACCAGGATCATGCAGGGACATTCCCAGGTTGGCCCCTTTTACATCGGCCTAGGACCCTGCATTTACTGGTGTGAGGGGGGAAGCGGGGTCCATAAAGCAGGTGGCGGGGTCCGGGGTCCAGACTGCAGGGATTCGGCAGTGGCAGCTTGGTGCTTGTAGCGCTATTTTCTGGGCAGCGGAGCGGGAGAATTTGAAAACATTTTGAAAAGACTGTCTTTTCAAACCCAGCAGCACTTCCCTCCCTGCTGCCTGGCAAATAGCGCTACAAGTGCCCAGCAGCTGCTGTCAGATCCCTGCAGTCTGGACCCCAGACCCCGCTGCCCAGGCCATGCTCCCTGGACCCTGCTGCCCGGACTCCCTGCCCGCTGCTCAGACCCCAATGCCTGGATCGGACACCGCTGGGATGGAAGCAAGCCGGGATAGTACCTTTCACACCAGCCTGTATCCCGGGGCCAACCTGGGAATTCAGACTGGTTTGAATGGGGTATTTGGCGACACTGGCCAGCTGGGAAGGAGACAGTGAGCTGCTGGGGGAATACTAGCCAGAAAGCAAATATATAGAACCTCCTCCCTCATTTAGCCAGTTCTATCCACAAGACACAGAACCCCTTCCCTTAGCCATTGCCAGCCACAAGGCAAAGATACAGGTCCCCCTGAGCCAGTGCTTGTCTCAAGGAACACTAATCAACCCAATTTGTGTGCCAGTGCTAGCCCCAAGGTAGAGATAGAAACCCCCTTATGCAAGTGTGCAACCGTTACCTTCCTAGGCCTTGCAGATTGCAGACCACAGCCTTCAGCCACTCCCACATTATGATTAGCTTTTTCAGCTCGGCCCAAGCGATGTCCAGCCCAAAGAACAAAACTGTGTCTCTGTAAGCGCGGCATGTTCCTGGCCGCAGCAATGATAGGAGGGAATGGGCAGCATACAAAAGCCACAAACAACAGTGATGGCTCAGGAACTTGGGAGTGGGACCATAGCATCTACTGCCTCCCAGTTTCCACACCCTGGGGCCTCTGCACAGTCCCAGTGTCATTGCTCACTCCGCGATGTCCACTTGTCATACTCCGGTCCTCACACACACACAATGAACCCATCGCCAGGGGTTGTGACTTCACAATCCACACTGCATCATTGGGGATGGAGCACAATCGCAATAGCTGCAGACTAAATATTAAATGGTGTGTGTGTGTGTGTTGAGGTGTGAAATGTAAGGCAGGACCTTTCCTAAAATAATCAAGTATACTCAAGAGTTTTTAATATTTAAAGCATATAAAAATGATAAAGAATATACTATAAACATATTCTTTGTACTATTCTAACTATTTTTATAGTCAAAACTCTGGAGTAAAAAGGCTATGACAGTAAAAGTCAGGGAGACTGAAGATGGAGAGGCAGAAGGGGACTGGAGATGAAGAGACACAGGAGGAGCTGAAGATTGAGAGACACACAGGGTTTGGAAACGGAGAGATGCAGGAGGCCTGGAGCTAGAGATACACAAATATAGCTGAGTCTCTTGGGGGGGGGGGGGGGGGGGGCTAGAGATGGAGAGACACAAGAGGCCCTGGTAATGGAAGGATGCAGGGGGGTTGGACATACAGTATAGAGACAAGGGAAAGGGAGTGGAGCTGGAGGCACACATGGGGGCTTTAGGTCAAAAGAAACAAGGGAGATCTGGATAGACAATAGGGGCTGGAGATGGACAGACACAATGGATACTGGAGCTACAAAGACACAGGTGAGGCCGGAGCTAGAGGGAAGCAGGGGGACTGGAGCTAAAGAGATGAAGAAGAGCTGGAACTAGAGAGACAGGAGGGGGATGGAGCTGGATAAATTTCGGGGAAACTGGAGCTGACATTGGTATATACATAGAGGACATGTTAATCTCATCATCCACAATAAAGTGAAAAAAAAGGACAAGGGGCATCATGAGTTTGTAAATTGCCAGTTAGGAACAAATAAAGTTACAGTACATTAAAAACACAGCTACAGTGTGACATGGAAAGCTCCAATATCTGCAGCCCACACCAATGAAACCTTTATAAGTATCAAATTGCAAAAAGCAGTCAGAGTTCTTGGCTCCTGTTGATCTACATATTGAGCTGCATGCATATTCTTTATAACAGGGTTTGTGACTATGTGCTTGCACATAATGGCACTAGTCAATTTGCTTTTAACAGGCTTTAAAAATACTTACAATTAACGGTACTTGTGAGTTATCCGGGCTGCCGATTTTTTGATTGTATGCCTTAAGTTAAGGCATACAATCAGTTGCGATGAGATGCGATATCGCATCGCATCGCATCGCATGCGACCATCGGATGCGATGACCCGATTTTTCCATAGGAATCAATGTTAAAATTGACTGAGTCCATTTTAACATGGAATTCAATGGGAAAAAGGGGTCCTTTTCATACCCCTACTATCCAAGTGGGCATGGAGTTGGATATAAACCTGTGGCGAGCGTAGCGAGCCACCGAGCCCGAATCGTGGCGAGCGAAGCGAGCCCCGCGAGGGGACGGTATTCTGTGTACGCTCGCCACGCTTCGGGCTCGGTGGCTCGCTACGCTCGCCACAGGTTTATATCCAACTCCATGCCCACTTGGATAGTAGGGGTATGAAAAGGACCCCTTTTTCCCATTGAATTCCATGTTAAAATGGACTCAGTCCATTTTAACATTGATTCCTATGGAAAAATCGGGTCATCGCATCGCATCGCATCGCATCCGATGGTCGCATGCGATGCGATGCGATGTGCCCGATCCGACCCGATTTAGAAATCGGCAGCCCGGATAACTCACAAGTACCCAATTAACTCCCACATGCATGAGACCAGTCTTAATCTTCAAAGTCTAAAGTCTAGTAGTTTGACTTGTAAAAGGTCAACGGTGCATAAGGTTGATATGTACAATAGGATGATAGGTTCAAATGTTCGACATACAATGGTCGATACACATGTGATTGACACTATTTGTCGACCATATGGGATAGACCTATTGACTGTCAACCTTATTAAAGTTGACCCAATGATCCATACCCAAAAGATGTACAGCACATATGAAATAAAATGTATTTCTTTAGTGGACCATATAGAAAAAATATTTAATTCACAGAATCCTCATATACTGTAGTCAAATTGTTGGCACAAATTGGAAATATACAGTTGGGTTTGTGTTAACATAAACCCCCTATCATCATTTGACAGAAGATTCATCTAAATAACAAAACATTTAACACCCTAAACTTTACTAATTAGCTACAGGCCATTCATGTCGACCTTTTGACTGCCAACCTTCCCCATTTCGACCTAATGCATGTGTCGACCTAATGGTCCAGTCGATCTAACACATGTCCACCTTCTTGCATGTCGACCTTAAGTCATGTTGACCTTCAGTCATGTTGACCTTCAGTCATGTCGACCTAGTGGTGTCGACCTAGTGGTGTTGACTTAGTTGGTATCTATCCAATGGTCCATACCTGAACTAAACAATGAGTATAATTGAATATCCCAAAATGAAACATTGGATAAAAATCACAATATGACCTTGTTTACTAATTTATCCGGTTAGCTGAATACCGATAAAAGAGTAATTTGAAAAAGTAATGACAATAAAGCTATACAATAAACAAGAAGTAAAGGAATGTATTCAGAAAAAGCACAACTCGGTTAGGTATGACATTGACAAAATGTCAATCCTATTTGAATTAAACAAATAGAAAGATGCACATCTAATTTGGCATAAGTTCTTTTTTGCATAAAACAAATGTATAAAACAAATGTAAGTGTCCTCTCTTGCAGGTATAAAGCAAACAGCAACGTTAAATCTGACATAAACCATCCTTTACAGGATCTAGATACCTGCAGGAGTATCCACAGGGATCTTCATTCCTTACTTTTTTGTAACACACTTTCATGGTTTTGCTTCTTTCAGCTCTGCTCCTGACTGGCACAGACTGCCAGTATTGACCAGTAATGAGCAGCAAGCTGGCAGGTAGGCTGATTGGGTTCATGCCAAAATCTTAACAGGAGTAAGGGGAACTATCATCCCACTCACTGTTCACAGGAACCCTACGTTCCAGCTCCAGAAATAAAATTGACTAAACTCTCATTGAATTCGTCATTGCTGGGAATAGTCATAATTTCCTGGAAATTAATTTTAACAATCTTGGTGATAAATGCATGCCTCCAGTAATTTAGCGCTAATACATACAATACTGATGTGCAAAAATACTATACATAGGGACTAATTGAGCTTGGATCGCTAATCAGAGAATTTGCAGTGCACTGCAAGGAGAAAGCCGCCTCCATAAAAAAAAAAAAAAAAAGTGCCTTGCAAATTTGTGAATGAATTGCAAATGGATCACTAACTGCAACCCATTCACAAATCTATTCCAAACATAAGAGAAACTTCGCCATTTGTGCAAATGTGAGTAGGTCTGAGGCTTCTACTAATCTGTGACTGAGCCAGTGCTGCTGTCAGAAATCCTCACCAAAAATGCTTGGGAACACTTGCGTTTATTCCACCACACCCAAAAAACGGCATGTTTCCACCCCCCAATCATCGGCTGTCTGTCAGTCAAACTGCGGCTCCATTGCGATTATGATCCATATGCATTTTTAGTCACTATTTCCCCTCGTACATGTCCAATGCACTTTCTGCCCAAGCACAGTCTGATGATAATCGCTCAATATGAGAATTATCTAAGTAGTGATCAATGCTGAATACGGCCCATAGTCTTTTGTATTACAAAGATAATTAACCCTTTGTGTGCCAACATCTCTACGAGAAATGTGCAAAATATTGGATAAAATGCCAACGTCGCTCACATTTGTTATATAAATTCAAATAAAACAGGCTGTATAAAAAAAAAAAGATAATATTTCCTATATAAGGTCAACATTACAGGTCATTATGATGAATAAAAATGTTTGCTTGGCAAGTTTCACACCTATTTTGACAAACGCACTTGGCACTCATAGGGTTAAGTAACTTTCCCAACAATTCTTTCATGTTAAAAGTTAAAAGGCTGGTTTAAGTAACGTAAGAAATTGCTGTGATGAACAATAAAAATAAAGGCAACATTCAATGTCTGAATTAATTAGGTAACCTAAAACAACCTTTCTGCTAACTATCTTAGTTTACATCACATTTAAATGTATACCACTAATTACAACTTACTGACAACTCTGTTCTTCAGGGAGCATGACGTGAACGGTGAAATGTCAATAGTAGATTTGTAAAGGATTGATGTGATCAAGACCAAATAGGCATTATGGCTGTCAGCCGGAGAGACCTTGCTTTGCATTTAAAAGGATTTAAAGAATTTGTTGGATTTAGAAGAAGCACAATCTTGCTGCTTTTAGAAAATGAACAGGAAGAAGCATATTCTTGTATAAAGTGATGCAACTTCTATCACACTTTTTATTCCAAATGTTTCTTGATGCAGTATATACATGAATGATGTCTGTAGCATAATTAATGCTAAAATATACGATATGACCACCATCTCTGCTATTGTGGATAAGTATCTGTAGTTAGAGCTGAAGCTAGGATTTCTGCCACCCGGGGTAAGGTAGTTATTGGGCTCATCTCTGCCCCTCTACTGCATGCATGTATGGATATCACATCCAGCACAGGGCATGCACCCCCCTAGCCCCCCTTCCACAGTTGCGGCCCTGCGGTAACATTAGAGTCTGTTTTTTTTTACATATTTCAAAAAGTGTAAAATATGTATGGTCCATACATTATGGTTAACTATGATTAAGGTCGACAGGATAAAATAGTCATCAGGACATTTGTCGACACATAGGGTTAAATTTACTAAGATACGAGTTCTATTGAAGAACGGCTGTTGTCCATAGCAACCAGATTCTACTTATTTATTTAGCACTTTCTACAAGGTAATAGATATAAACTGATTGGTTGCTATGGGCAGCATCCCATTTTCAATAGAAATCCCATCTTAGTAAATTTGACCCATATTTTCACAAAAAGTTTATCTGATTTTAAAAAGAAATGGTTGAACTTTTCATACTTTACCATACATGTGGACTACATACTGTACTTTACCATACATGTGGACTACATACTGTACTTTACCATACATGTGGACTACATACTGTACTTTACCATACATGTGGACTACATACTGTACTTTACCATACATGTGGACTACATACTGTACTTTACCTTACATGTGGACTACATACTGTACTTTACCATACATGTGGACTACATACTGTACTTTATCATACATGTGGACTACATACTGTACTTTACCATACATGTGGCAACATACTTTACCATACATGTGGACTACATACTGTACTTTACCATACATGTGGACTACATACTATACTTTATCATACATGTGGACTACATACTGTACTTTACCATACATGTGGCAACATACTTTACCATACATGTGGACTACATACTGTACTTTACCATACAGGTGGACTACACACTTTACCTTACGCATGGACTACTTACTTTACCATACACATGGACTACAATTCCGAATAGTAACCTATTTTAGGAACATATTTCTGTTAGTATGGTTTTATATGTTCAACTTACAAAATGAGGCCCCAAGAAAGCCCATGTGTCGACCATCTTTGAGTCAGTCATTTCCATGGAAAAAGAATACTGACAGTTTTTTCAAGCGCTCCTTCTATTTATACATCCAGGTGTCACTCAGTCCTAGGTGCCTGTGATGATAGCTCATGTGACATAGAAGGAAAGAAACCATATATGGTGTAATACCTTCAAGTGTGATTTCTAACACTTATGGATTTTATATGTTAAGAACCGTACCCTGTGCAATGGTCCACTAAATGAATGGTGGACAATTCACACTTTGGTATGAGGGAGTTGTATGACTCCAAGGGATACTCCAATATTCTCCAAGTTATTCCACATAGAAGAACCAGAAAAATAGGTGTCCAAATGGTGAATTAACGTTTTTAATGAGTTAAAAGACAATATAATACAAATTGGGAGTAAACAATGGACTATCACCAGATATAGTGGTCTACTGTGCAAGAGCAGACAGACAGAGCATTAGATGACAATACCACAGGTGTCCCTGGATGCTTTCTGTAGATGTTCAAGTCCAGGTGTATTTGTCCAGTGTTCACAAGTCCTCTACGCCTGTCATTTCCATGTTGACCTCTTCATGTGTAGACCTGGTCAGGTGTATATCTTTTACATGTCGACAAATTTACTCTTTTGACCTTATGACCCACTTGAGCATGTGCATGTTGTCCATTTACAGTTGACCTATTGACTGTCAACCTAATTTAGTGTGACCTTATAAATCCACACCTCCACTTTCTCTCACTGGGACAGGGGGTATTCAGCACCATAAATGCTCAGGTATGTGCACCTAGGAAAGTGGGTGAGTGCAAGTGTGCATCCACAGGAATGGGATCTGCCCATGCACACATACAGTATATATTCAGCTTGTATATCAGTAATAACATATAGACAGCAGAGGGTTAGAATGAATGGCTTGTGGGGGTCATAAAAATAATACCCTGCAGCACATGTACAACATCTAATGGGCATCCATAGACATCTAGATCCATAATACTAGTGCCTATGGCCCTGATTCTAGTTGTTTCGGTCCCCCAGGTGTTTGCACAGGGGGACTGATGGTTAAAGTACTGAGCATGCGCATTTTCAGGGGTGTGGGGGGGGGGGGGGCAGGATGGGGGCAGTTGTGGCTATGGGACATGGGAAAGCCCAGGATTCTATAGGCATCCCCATGCAAACGTTGGGCACTCTGGGACTCGGTAACCTGCGTTCTTTGCAGTTTAACTAGTCAACCAGAATCAGGCCCCATATGTATATGTGAGCAAAATGCTAATTTGTACACTACACAAACACCACCGTATTTAGTTACAGAAATGCAGTTTCAAATTAAATGCACTCAGGAATATACTGGAAATGTATTAGACATGGGCAGTGACTTGGAGGAAGCTATTCAGGTGCTTGTTGTGTGCATGCTACTGAAGTGTTTGCTTTAATGCTCACATTAGAGGCTATTCTATGAATAAGAACTACACTAAGCACTACACTCTTGTTTGTTTGGTTTACTGTCATTTGTTATTTAATTTTTATTTTTTCATGAAAACCCATTGTATGTATTGCTTAAATAAAGCACCCAACAAGAATACATTTTCACTATTCCTAATTTCATGCAGTAATAGATGGCCAGCTAATCAAGAGTAGTCTGTCCTCTCTGATTAATAATCAGGGAGGAGCCTTAGACACCACACCCTATGTAATGGGAGGTGCTACCTTGCTGAGGCATATATACTGTATATAGCCATACACAAAGGAAAGCACATGCAGTAGCTGCTCTTATCTATATGACACTCTTTCTTTAGCACTTCACTTACTCCACTGGTGTAATGCCTTGGGGTGGTTTGGCTGGGCTGGCTTTGGGGATGTCCCATGTGTCCCATTACCTGGATGTGGTGGTTAAGCCCATAAGATTGCAAAATCTACTAGTACTAATTAGTAATGTTTGAATAGTGCATATATCTTATTCTGATTGATAATTGTGTTGCCCACCCACCGCATACATCATAATTACCTTGCAGGACCAAATTAATGTCATCAGCGCATTTAAGCAGAATACAGTAGCTTAATGTAAATAATCATTTTAGTACCCATTTATGCTGTGACTTTAGCACTTAACCAGATATGTTCCACATGCTGTCCATATAGATTATCAGTGCCATGTTTCTTTCCAATGCTGAACAATGTTAAGTACGGTACCCTGGTTTACAATATACTGTATGCAGTGTTTGTTTATGGGTTGAGCCAATCCCATTAGGAAGCGTGGTGTGTTTAGCATGCATTCACCGAAAGTTTTACATTTTCAGAACTGATTGACTTTCTCTTTAACTTTTCATATTATTTGTCTAAAGAAGTCATTTTATTTCTAATTAGATGTAGCTTATAAAGTTAAATAAGTTAATTAATGTAAAATCCAATTTTAGCGCATTGATCTATCTATGAGCCCCCTAATCTATCTGTGCTCCCACTGCAGTTCCTGAAGTTGGCGTCAGAAGAACTCACTCATGATATGTTTGCAGATCGGTAATGTCTGAGCATACAGATGCAATAAACCCCTTTATGGCTGACGATGGCTTCAGGCTTCGGTCATTTAAACCAAATAACCTTTTAGCAACATAACTCTTAACTCTAAAATAATAAGACTGACAACAGTTTATGGCAGTAAAAAGGTCATCTTTATTGATAACAAAAATATCAAGTATAGTGTCAGAGAAAGGGCAGCAGGATCCAGCACTGACTTAGGGAACTGGAACTGCCAAAGGAACTACAGTACAGTATCACATGCATTGGGGAAATGTGTCATTGCAACTTGAGGGAGCTATAGGAGAGAGGTAAAAACCAATTAAACAAAGGAACTGTCACCTGAATTGGGTAAGTTTTTCGGGGATTCCAACATCTCACCTAAAGTACCCTTTTATCATCTTAGAATATCGATCAACTGGTTCCTGCACTATATTACCTTTATTTAGACTGGGTCCCACACCAAAGGGGATTTAGTGGTGATTCCAGCAAAAATGTTATTCTTTTCCCACATCAACCCTAACTCCAATTTGTTGCATCCTCATTGCAGGTGGACAATTAGCTTGCTGTGATTAGTGTGCTCGTTCGCAGCCACATGCAAATAGTTGCACCCACAATCCATGACATCTTGCAATGTTTTTAGGATTTGGCACATGCGCAATGAGGCTGATAGTAAGACACCAGGCCTAATTCAGCATGGATCTCTTATGTGAGAATTTACAGTGGACTGCACAGAGAAAGCCACTACCCAGAAAGAAACAAAAATCTATTAAAAATGTATCCTAATTGGTATCCACTCACTCGTGAATCCATTTACAATTCTCAAAACATTGAATAGATCAGTGCAAATGTGAGTAGGTCTGAGGCTTCCACTTATCTGAGACCGAGACAGGGTGCAAGTGGTCGGTGCTGATGTCCGAAACCCTCCTCAAAAACAACTGGGCACCTGCATTTTTTTTTAAACACACCCAGAAAACAGCAGGTTTCTGCCCCCAAATGCCAGAAAAAAAACCATTCGGTTATACAGTTATGCTGAGCCATTGATGGCAGGAAACCATATGGTTCTCCCGCATCAACAGCAAAACTTCTAAATTGGTCATAAACCATTGATTATGAATTATCAATGGTCGATGGCCATCTCTAGTACCAGCAAGAAGAATTTCAGTACTTAATGTAGCCTGATTCCAAGAACTACCTTGTTCTGCTGGTTGATGAAAAGAAGAGTATTACATAAAATGATCTATACCACTCATCGACACGCTTTACATTTTTCTACTTTCTCTCTAGTTTGCTTATGTATTTTTTGTTACTGCTACAAGTAGTAGAATTTGTATGAATTAATTTTACATTTAAAGCTTTTTTAAAGCACCCAGCGGGAACACACAAATAAAAACTACTGTACTGTTATTTTACCGTTTGTATTGCTTTAAAAAAAAAAACACTCATACACAGAACATAGTGGAACAGTTGCTATTTCCCAATAGAAATTATTATATATATATAAACTGTTAGCACAACTGAGATTAGCTGACTAATCGCATCCAAAACCATTGATTTCAATCTAGGACTTGGCTACATGGGACTCTCTGTCACTCACTTATTATTTTTTAAATGGAAAGTGGTTTAAGATCATGCACATTATAACGATTACCCAGCAATAAAGCAGCTGACCTCATGATATTTCTAAATAAAAACACTGCGGTTTAGTTTTTTTACAGCTCTTATTATGTGTTAGGATATTATTGAAGATTGTTACAAGGTCCCCTTGGATCTACCTAAGATGTAGTAAATTTCTCAAAGGATATTAAAAAGGTCAAGACTATTAATATTCGTCTATATCCTGAAAGCGTTATGCAAGCTTTGGAATTCTTGGGGATTTTATCGCTAGCAATGGACTATCCAGAGGGAATATAATTTAAGGCCTCATTATTTAACCTTTAAAAATGACTTTTAAACCTCTTAGTGTACACACTTTATTACAATACATTGCCAAGTTTATAATCCATGTTTAAATGTTCCAATTATGTAAAAAATATTTTATAAAATTTTAAAAAATTTATATTCCATGCTTATTAAAGAAAGTGACTTTTTGTGCTTCCACTTTGTCAATGTTTTAAAGAGAAAAAGAAATGAAGTTTCGGTATCTCACCATTTAATTTATATTATCTAATCTCATTGGGATTTATTTTTATGGTACTTGTGTATTTTGGCGGCGCCCCCGATGTCCGTCGTACGACGAACAGATCGCATCGCATCGTATGCCATGCACCCGATGGCATGTGATGCGATGCGACGCGATTTTGACCCCCTATACGACCAAAAATCGTATAAGCACCCTAAAGGGTGCTTTTGAGCACCCAAATGGGTGCTAACAATGTTAAATGCACCCCCACGCCACCCCCCACTATAAACGTGAACCCGAAGCGTGGCGAGCGCAGCGAGCCCGCGAGGGGCGGCGGTACGCGTCCTACGACCTTTTCATACCCCCACTATCCACGTCGGCGTGGAGTTGAGAATAGAATAGTGTTGCGAGCGCAGCGAGCCACCGAGCCCGAAGCGTGGCGAGCGCAGCGAGCCCCGCGAGGGGACGCGGATACCTTCACAGTTATACGCGTCCCCTCGCGGGCTTCACAGGTGTCCGTGGCGACGCGGACACCTGTGAAGCCCGCGAGGGGACGCGTTTACCTGTGAAGGTATCCGCGTCCCCTCGCGGGGCTCGCTGCGCTCGCCACGCTTCGGACTCGGTGGCTCGCTGCGCTCGCCACACTATTCTATTCTCAACTCCACGCCGACGTGGATAGTGGGGGTATGAAAAGGTCGTAGGACGCGTACCGCCGCCCCTCGCGGGCTCGCTGCGCTCGCCACGCTTCGGGTTCACGTTTATAGTGGGGGGTGGCGTGGGGGTGCATTTAACATTGTAAGCACCCATTTGGGTGCTTAACATAGTATAAGCACCCATTAGGGTGCTTATACAATGTTTAATCGCATCGCATCCTATGGCATCGTATGCCATGTACAATGGCATACAATTTCAAAATTGTATGCCATCGTGCACTATCGTACGATATCGCGTCGCATCGCATACCATCGTATGTGTTATGGTATGCGATGCGATGGGCGCCGCCAAAATACACAAGTACCATTTTTATTATTTATATTTATTTATAAGGGCCTACAAGGCTTTGATACAGTACAGTACAAACAATTTCACACTTAGGGGTAGATGTATGAAGTAGTGATAAGAGAGGAAAAGTGTGCAATGGCAATCAATCAACTGCTACTGTACATAGATTTTTTTACAACGCACTTGAGAAATGTTACTTCAAAGCTGATTGATTGCCATGACACACTTCTCCACTCTTATCTCTGCTTCATACATCGGGATACATAGGATATTCTGGTGGTGAGGTTCCATCGGAACGGAATCGGAAGTCGGTCCTGCTGCATGAATGATTTGTCAGATTGTCTGGAGGCAGTGAATGGGCATCACATTTAGCCAGAGAACATGCAAAAGGACAGCAGGTAGTATATCACATGCCATCCTGCCACCTAGGAAGCTCCAGGATGGTTCAAGGGAAATCCTATTCAACTTCTCCCTCCGAGAAGTCACATAAGTGTATGGGGCCTTTGGATTGTTCTTTTGATTAGTCATAGGTGAACCTAGACTATTCTTCAATTCTTCCCTCTGGCTTTTAATGTCATGCGTACTGTAGTTGTACATAAATTGCACATAATAAATTGCTATTTAATTGTACTTTAAATATGCTTAACTTTTTTGGCCTATTTTTGGAATAAATTGTGTGATGAAAGTACAGTAAAATACATCAGAAGGTCTGTACAGTAAAATGGATGGTTATCAGAATGAGATTTAGTTTCTGTCCTAAATTGCAATACAACTAATAAAAGACTCAGACATGTACAAAATGTAAATCTACTTTGAAGAAGAAATCATTGCATATATTAAAAATCATTAGGCAGTAATTTTGTACAACATTGTCAGTTAATTGTAATGTGATTCTACAATCATGGCTTTTTATATTCAATTACATTCAGTATGATCACAAATTACATTTTCAAATTACTGTCTGATTTTAAGGTACTTGGGTTAAATATAAAATCACTCATTCTTTCACAGCAGGTTAGGTTTTTTTGTAATATGAATAAAATGCAGACATACAGTACTGTACTGTATGTAGAATTGCTATGACAGGATGTAAAAACAGTTATTAGAAATCTATTCAAATTACATGTAATTTTAACTAAAATCTCAAGGGACATAGGTAATGAGAAATTGAGAATCTGCTCATTACTTATATAATATGGGGTATTCAATTAACCTTACTAATCAATTGCGGCTGTTTTTGGCGAGCTTTTAGATGTGTTTCACTGATGCATTTTCATTTTTTTTAAGTAAAAAAAAAATCAGTGGAACATGCCTAAACAAAAACAAATGCAATTTCGAAGAAAAAAAAACCAAAACATGTGGCTCCTCACTTTAATTAAATAGGTTTTAAATTTCATCTAAAAATGGTGAACAGTGCTGATTTTTCGACTGTCGATAAGTCAGCATGGAATTAAATAACCTCCTTAAGTATGTAAAATATTTTGGCCTGAAATGTTTGTTTTTGGAAGTGTAGAGACAGGGATAAGGGGAAACATCTGACTGTGGACATTCTAAGGTGTGGAATACACAACTCAGCATTCCTGGGGTGCAGGAAACCAGAAGTAATATTAGAAACTTCCACTAGTATAGAGAAGGTTATTAAAAATGTATTCCTGATATGCAAATTTACAATCCATTCAATTATCGAATGACTGTGCACATGTGAAGAAAAATTGTGTAAAATAGTGAAAGGATCTAATCACAATCACTCACAATTTGATCAACAGGAAGTTGGCATTTGGAAGTATACACTTGCCGATTTCTGAGAGTGTAAAAAAACACAGGCATGCCCAGGCATTATAAGGGAGAGTCTGTGCTGTCAGCACCAGACTGGATCAGACTGCCTCAGTCTTAAGGCCCCCATACACTATGCGATTTTGGGCCGATTTCATCCGATTTCGGCACTTTGTGCCGATAACCGGGTGAAATCGGCCCAAAATCGCAGGACTGTGACATCTGATCCGATCCGATGCGCGGTCCCGTGCGCATCGGATCGGATCAGGGAGGTCGGACGGTCAGTACATACGATCACGTCCGACCTCCCTGTTAGCTGGCGGCGCCGGTGAGTGCTGACCTGGGGGCGGTGTGGTCAGCAGCAGGGCTCATCAGGGGGACGCCGGAGCGGGCAGCGGGTCCTGACGCTTTAACTAGCCGGCGGCGCCTGTGTGTGATGATCTGGCCGGGCGCTGTGATCATTCACATATATCATTCAGCAGCGCTGAGGGACGGACGGGGCCGGGCAGTGGCGGGTATTATATTTTTAAAACACCTGTCAAATGACTAGCCGTTCTCTGATTGGCTGAGAGCTCTCAGCCAACGGTCAGTCATTGGCTGAGAGCTCTCAGCCAATCACCACCGGCCCCCATGCCCCTCACCGCCCGCCCCCTGCCCCTCACCGCCAGCTGCAGCTCTCCGTACATGTGATAAATTGCAAGCGATTTATCACATCTAAAATTTGGCTCATCAAGTGCCAAATTGTATGTGAGCCTCCCGGGGAGCTGCCGGGCGGCTCACAGGAGTATTGGGTCCGAATTGTCCTAAGGACAAGTCGGCCTAATGTATTGGGGCCTTTAGATTTGCGGAAGGGTCCCAGCTACTCACATTTGCACAGACTGGATAAATAAGTTGATTGTTTTTGAATTGCGTATGGATGTGTGCCAGGATAGCATATAGCTATATTTTCACAATTTACTTACAGATTTGCACAGAGCAGGTTTTCTTTCTGTCTGGAGGGCGGCTAACTACTCACAGTCATCTGCATCTTTGCAGATGAGTGATCAGGTCTTAATGGGTATAGGACATTAGTAAAACAGTGTCTAGGTTGACAGTCAAAAAAATGACCACTATTGGTCGACAGTCAAAAGGTTGACACATAGAAAAAGTCCACATGTATTTGGTTGACATGGTCAAAAGGTCAACGCAAGCAAAAGTTTAGTGTGAAAACAGTCAACATGCAATCACTCAAACCCCAGGGCCTCAACGAAACAATTGATCTTGAATTTATGTAATGCCCTGTGAATATCGTGCCCCTCCGTTTGATCATACAGAATTGTACTACTAATTTTGCTTTTAACCCTAGATACAAACATTACAAGTGCTCTCTTGTCCCTTCTTCCCTCTCTCCCTTCTCTTTAAGTGTGTGTATATATACTGTGTGGATTTTATACCATTGATCCACGACTTCTTGCAATTATAGATTAACTATATGGATGTGATCTAGATCTAGACCCTAGCTAAAATTATTTGTCTTTATTATTTATTCACCTACCACTGTTTTTTTTATTTATTTATCTATTTTTTATTTATATATTAATGAAACAAATGGTCATAATAATAACTACTAATTCTGGTTGTACCAATGGCGGTTACTACTGTTACTATTCTTATGATGTTTGTGTGCGTGCACGCACGTGTGTGTCTACATAGGTGCGCAGACATGTGTGCACGCACATAGGGTTCTCTCTCGATATATGTGTGTATACAGATATATTTGTTTTGTTTTTTTTTTAATATAAAAAATCCTCCTCCAGCTTTTTGTGATTATAAATAAAATATACATTGTAATACTACCTCCATCATGGCAATATGGTAATATCACGGAGACTGAACTCCTCTGCATTCTATATTAGGACAACAATGACAATAATAAAATGTCTTATAATTTAGTAAAAATTTAAAAATTTTAATTTTTTAATGTTAAGGATATATTTATTATTTATTTGATATTAATTTATTGTGGACTAAATTAAATTGAAGTTATAGAGTCATTTGCATATGCCTTTTTCTTTTCTGTGAGACAATTTACTTTACTTGAAGGGCTAAGAGCAGCCTCGAACTAACTACACACTTAAAGGATCCTGCAAACATAGGAATCATCTGGCTACAATTATCTTCTCAGGAGCAGCCGCGGCGGGTCCACTACTCACCCCTCCGTGCCTGCCGGCGGCTCTCCTGCTGTGCAGCAGGTCCCGGGCTGCAGGCGGTCAGCGGCAGGACGGCAGCTGGAAGGCTCAATGTGAGCCACAGGTCCCGGCGGTAGCAGTGACTCTGGATGTGGGAAAAAATCTCATTGGGTGAGCCAGGTCAGTTTCTGCCCCTCTGGGCTGGTCAGCCAATGGCAGTTGCTCTCTAGGGATTTAGGGAGGCTGTCTGGTGCAAACCAGCGTCACTGCAAAAAGGATTCCTAGCTAGCCACAGCTGGAAACTCCTGGCTTACTACGGCTCATTCCTGCTTTCTTCCCTGGTGGTCCTTGCCGTTCCTGGGATCTTCCAATTATAGTCACAGCCTCTCCAGTCCTGACCTGTCAGCATGACCGGCCCGGCCTGCCCACCCGCTGGGTGTCACACAGTATCCTTCGATTGTCCGTCACCATCCTGCTTGCTGGGCAAATCAGACTCCTGTTCCATTCCCATCAGCTCTTTGCAGATTCATCATCCCATTCATACATCACATCTTTCAGATTCTCAAGTTTGGACACCTCAGTACCTCCGCCACCTACACTTCATTACAGTAATCCAGTCCATCCATCTGCAAGTACATTTTTTTTCAGTATCAATCATCCGTCATCTTCCCCACAGCTCATCAGAGACTTCCTCCTCATTTATATGCAAGGGCGTGACCCTGTGCTAAGGACATTTCGTTAAAGACTTTTTAGTTTTATCCTCTCCAGCTTAAAGAAGTATTTGAGTTCTGTTGGTTCCTCTAAGAGCCGCTATCTTATTTGTGTATCCTTTATGAAACCATCCATAATTAAACCAGCTCGATTTAACCCTACCTCTGCTAGTCCTAGAGTGGTTCCTGAGCACCACACGAATCCTCCCAGTCCTCCACTTGTGACATAACTAATTAAGCAAGGAGGTATATGAAGCCTAATTGAATGGCCAGTATCCATTCTTGATTGACAAAGCCACCCAGAGAGTGGCAAAACGCTTTCCTAAGGACCCCCTCTACCTACAATGCCGCTGCCTGTTCGGACACTGACATCTGAGAACCATCAGCGGACAGCTATTATCAGTCTCCGGCACACAGCCGCTACTTTCCAGCCTTGTCACCACTTACTGGAGTACTCGGGATATTGCCAGCAGGACGGCAACCCACTTGTGGCTGACTTAGTCGTGGCAGTCCGGGACCACGGACCTGCGGCCTCCCGCACCAAACGTACTGTCTGTCTGTCCGCACAACAGGATCTAGATTTCCATTCACTCAGAGATACTTTATTAAGTGAGTGTATTCCGTTTACTACAACTCTCTGTTTTCTATCCTGCAACCAAGATCTCATCCAGTTAACTATCTTAGAATCCAATCCCAAGCTTTCAAGTTTATTTAACAGTCTGCGATGTGGGACAGTGTCAAAAGCATTGCTAAAGTCTAGATAAGCTACATCTACAGCCCCACCTTGATCTATTACTTTAGTCACCCAGTAAAAAAAAGTCAATAAGATTTGTTTGACCTGATCTTCCCCCAGTAAACCCATGCAGTTTCAGATCCTGTAAATTGCTGGTTTTGAGATATTTTACAACTCTTTTAAGAGTGTTTTAAGAGTGTTTCCATCAATTTCCCTACTACTGATATAAGGCTCACTTGTCGATAGTTGCTTTCCTCTTCCTTGCTTCCACTTTTGTGCAGTGGGACTACATTCGCAGTTTTCCAGTCTTCTGGGATTACTGCAGTAGCTAGTGACTGGTTGAATAATCCTGTTAAGGATTTGACCAGCTCCCCTTTAAGCTCTTTTAGTATCCTTGGATGTATCCCAACTGGCCCCATTGATTTATCCACTTTCAGTTTTGAGAGTTCTGTGAGGACTTTCTCCTCTGTAAATATACTTATTTGTCCCTCAGTTTTCTGACTATACTTGCAACTTAACTGTGGCCCCTTCCCCTCTCTTTCAGCATTGAATACTGAGCAGAAATAATTATTAATATGATCTGCTATAACATTGTCCCCCTCAAAAAGACTTCCACTCTGTCTTTAGTCTTATTACTCCACTTTTTGTTTTTCTCCTTTCACTAATTTGCCTAAAAAAAGGTTTCCCTCCCTTTACCCACTAACTGGGCTATTTTCTCCTCAGCCTGTGCTTTTGCACATCTGATTACCTTCTTAGCCTCCATCTGTCTAACACCACTTTGTCCTCATTATTCTGCGTCTGCTTAAATTTCTTAAAGGACAACTGTTTTGCTTTCACAATACTTGCTACTTATTTTGCAAACCACACTGGCTTCCTTTTCCTTGTGTCTTTCCTAACTCTTTTGACACAAAGTTCTGTTGCTTTTAGTATTGCACTTTTTCATTTTCCCCACTTCTCCTGCACTCTTTCCAAGTTCCTCCACTCTGCCAAAGAATCCCTTACAGAGTTTCCTATCTCTACAAAATCAATCTTCCTAAAGTCTAACACCTTTGTTTTTGTGTGCGATGAGTCGGTCTCTGTCTTTATTTTGAACCATACTGCTCAGATATTCTGTCACCATTTGTAAGTATTAAGTCTAATATTGCGTCCTTACAAGTGGGCTCCCTCACCAATTGCTGGAGGGATGCTCCTTGCAAGGAAATCATACTTACTCATAAAAGCATCCTACTGCTTGTGGAACTTGCAACAGACAGCTCCCAGTTTACATCAAGTAGATTAAAGTCTCCCATGATTATCACCTCTCCTTTTAATGCCATGATATTGATGTCCTGCAATAGGCTTTTGTCAAGTTCCTCTTCCTGACCTGGTGGTCTGTAGATCACCCCTATATGAAGAATCGCCTTCTCCCCTTTTTCTATGGTCACCCAAAGGACCTCAGTTTTTTCTTCAATACTTTGTATTAAGGTAGTCTTTATGCTTTTTTTCACATATATTTCAACCCCTCCTCCGATTCTTCCCATTCAGTCCTTCCTAAATAAAGTATATCCTGGTATAGCTATGTCCCAGTCATGATTTTCATTGCACCATGACTCTGTAATAGCCACAATATCCAGTTCATCCCTTGTAATTATTGCAATTAGTTATGGGATTTTATTTCCTAAGCTCCTAGCATTTGCACACATACTGTAGCTCTTAAAGTTTTGTTTGTGCTTCTCCTGGTGATAGCTATGATCATATTTCTTCCTATATCTATTCGGTTTCGATCGGTATTATGTTCTGTTACAGTGGATAGGCTTCCTGTTCTATTTGCCTGCAGAGACAATACCTCTAGGTTGGGGGAGAAGATTTGTTCATTCTTATTTGATTCACTGATCCCCTCAGGTAGTTTAAATAGTTTAAGATGAAGATTCCAAACTTCTCACTTAGTATTCTTGTTCCCCTTGAGGATGGGTATAGGCCATCACTTTTATACAAGGCTCTGTCTTGCCAGGTAGTTTGATTATGACCTAAATATCCAAATCTCTCCTCATTGCACCAATTTATTAGCCAAACATTGAGGTTTCTGATTATCTGAGTTCTATTTTCACCTTGGTGTACTGGCAATACTTCTGAAAAAGTTACAGTGGTTGCCACCTGTTTTAGAGTGGTTCCTAACTTCCTAAATTCATATTTTACGGCCATGACTTCAGCATTAACAAGGTCATTTGTGCCTAGGTGGACATCCACCTCCCCATCTTTTCTTGCTGCCTTTACAATTCTTAGCATGCATTCTTTATCTCTTGGAGCTGTGGCTCCAGGTAAGCACCTTACTTGTTTCTCCACTTTAGTAGCATTTCCCAGATTTACTCATCTTATGATGGAATCTCCCAAGATAAATGCAGTCGTTTTTGGAGGTGAAATGTTCCTGGTCCTAGAGTTAGTAGAAGTAGAAGTCTCCATATCTTCCTGTTCTTTATTGCCTATGTTGGTCATACATTCCAGCCCTGCAAGAGCAGCATATGATTTTTGCAGTATGACCACTTGGGGGATGTGTCTGAGGCCCTCTGTAAGTTTCTGCCTTTCAGAGCCCACAGCAGTCCAGGCAGAATGTATTCTGTGGGCTCTCTGAGGCAGGTGTAAACTACCCATGATGTTATGCAATTAGACATCAGGGATTCACTGCCAGTGATAAAGTGCCTGGTGTCACGATCTGAGCTGTCAGACAGACTTTCTTACCGGCTAAGTGCCTCCGCAGGTTCAGCTTGCAGTCCAGACGTCATCTCTGCCGGCCTCCTGTCTCCCAGTGACAGTCCCCAGTGCACGGCAATCCACCTGTCCGCCGCCATTGCTCCCAGTATCCAGCATGGTGTGCACAAACACACTTTCCCGCCATAGCAGACATGGGGGCTGCCATGTTCTTTCCAGTCACATTTCTGTGCTGTCCAATCCTGTTGGTTCTGATCTCCCTGTCATACTTCCTCGGCCAATCCTGGCCACCCAGTGGGGATAAGTATGCTGGGAGCTCTCAGAACCATTGCTAGTGCTTCAGTTGTCTCCAGTGTATGGTCAGCTGTCCTTGTCTCCGTGCAAGTGTATTTCTCTGCTGGTGTTGTCTTCCATGCTGCAGTGTATTCCAGGTTATTCCATCTCCTGTGAAGTCCAGGTTATTCCATCACCTGTGAGCCTGCCTCTTCAGCCCAGCGACCAAGCCTAGCTCCGGGACTCTGGTCCTCCGATGCTCCAGCATCATCCGCCACCGATGTTTCATCGATAGTCCGATATTCCGGATTTCAAGTCAAGCTTCCGTCCGTCATTCCGGACCCACAGTCAAGCTCCAGTCTTCCGTCCGTCATTCCGGACCCACAGTCTCCATATCCGATATCCGGATCTGATGTTCCACCATCGATACCATTCATCATATCTGTAAAGTATTGCAATCTGCATGAACTGTCATTATTCCTGCATACTTTACTGTCTGTCGTTATTACAACCATCTGCAAATAAACTCCGGTTGTATTTTACCTCTGACTGCTTATTGGCTCTGGGTGCACTGTCGCGCAGTCCATGCGCAAGGGTCCTCTCCAACCTCCCCGGTTCAGGTACCGGTCCAGGTCCCCACCAGAGGTCTCAGTCTTGTCGACTAAGCCCCCTGGTGTGACACCTGGTACTTTATCCCCGGCCAATCAGCTCCTGGCTGTTAAGTTACAGGCCAGTTTATAAAGGGACAGTTAGAAGCTGTTCGGCTGGTGATCACTTCTTCTCCCTTATAACTGCTTCATACATCTACCCCAAAATGCTAACACTGTATCTTAATTAACAACAACAAAAAAAACTGTGTTACATGGCACTGATGTGTACTTTATACAACTTTAATTATCTTGGGACAGATGCACCAAGCTTCAAAAGTGATAAAGTGGATAGTGATAAACAACCTGCCGATCAGCTCCTTACTGTAATTTTTCAATTCCAGCCTGTAATATAGCAGTTAGGAGCTGATTGGCTGGTTGTTTTTCACTCTTCACTTTATCACTTTTTGAAGTTTGATACACCTGTCTCCTTAACAATTAAACCAAAGTAGAAGAGGATGGTTGCGCTACTATCTGCTATTGGGACTAAAATGGGACTTTCCTGGCTACCTGGTAATATCTGGCTGCAATATAATATGGCATCTGAGATGTCCTAGTCCAGACAATATATAATTGGTTCATTTAAAGTGGTATTGTGCTCTATGTTAATTTTTTATGTTTCTTTTTATAAATGTGCACATGTACATGTGTAATTTAAATATGGAGTTCCATATATAACTGTCTAATTTTTTTCATTAAAATGATTTACTTTTAGAATAAACCGTCCTCATTTTTTATTTAATTTTAGTTTAGCAGCCAGCACTGGTACACTTTTGCCTTTTCATTAACAAATAAACAGGGTTTGCAATGTCACTGTATCCCTGATGTCTAATTGCATAACATCATGGGTAGTTTATAACTCCCTTCAATGGAATGTGTAGGGAAAATGTTGTCTGTCCTCCTTGTAATTAGAAGTTGCATTTGCACATTTACCTAGACAGTGGTTACCTAAAGACATGCATATTCTTACATTTATATTATAAAATACTTTAAGCTGGTTACACATTAGAATTTTTTTTAAACAATATGCACAGTATTGTTAATAATATTTTTGGGGGTATATCGTTTATTATCACTAAATTGTTAACGACCCCCTCTGTCATCTGTACATGCAATTAAATACTGACTATAGTCCCATATACATTAGAAAATGTTAAGGACCCCCGCCCTCATCCTGCATGATCAGGCGAGGGAGGTCATTGTTAAAAACAGCCATGCTGCAGCTGCAGCTTGGCCATCACTATACCCCCCCCCTCCCTCGTTGTCATTGCCAGGTACTGAGCCGGCATCGGTAAGTGTGTAGGCACTTAAGTACTAGAGATGAGCAGGTTCGGATCCTAGAGATCCAAAACCCCCAAACTTACCTTATCTGAGGCCGGATCCGAGGAGTTTGCCGGTTCCCGCCATCGAGTCCAAACGTCTTCATCTAGCGTTGGATTCTCACAAGACCAGAACGCTATATAAGTCCGGGCTTCAGCGCCATCTTCATTCGGCAAGTGAATGTCAGACAGCACGGATGTGCCCGTGCTGTCTGCAGAGGAAGAGAACACATGGAAGCTGCAAAGGGGGGGGGGGGTTAAACACTAAAGGGGGAACTAAAGGGGCTGCTGGAGGGGGGACAATCTAAAGGGGGAACTACTGAGTGACCAGGGTCCAACTGTTAAGGGGGAACTACTGAGCGGCCATGTACAACTACTAAGCGGGAACTACTGAGTGTTCCATATAATTATATGGGTGCCCCCATGTGTCCTGCATCAGTCCAGGGGTGCCCCCATGTGTCCTGTATCAGACCAGGGGAGCTGCCCTTTTTTTAAGGAAAATATATATATTTTTATATATATATATATTTATTTATATATATATTTTATATATATTTTTTTTTTTACTGCAAGGGCTGTTAAATGTGATGTATCAGTCCAGGGGTGAGCCAAGAGTGCCGTATAATTCAAGGGGTGTTGCTAAATCTTCCGTATAATTCCAGGTGTGCTGCTCTTTTTTTAATTAAAAGAATAAAAGTTTTTCTTTTTTTTCTACTGCAGGAGTGTCACCATGGCTGCCGTATAATTCCTTGTCTCCCGCCATGTGTGCCGTATCAGTCCAGGGGTGCCGTCATCTGTGCCATATAATTCCATGTGTGCTGTATCAGGTCAGAGGTGCCCGCATGTGTGACGCATACAGTAATTCCTGGGGTGAGCCAAGTATGTCATATAATTCATGGGTTGCTGCCCAGTCTGCTGTATAATTCATGGGGTGATGCTAAGTGTACCGTATCAGTCCAGGGGTGATGCTAAGTTTGTCGTATCAGTCCAGAGGTGCCTGCATGTGTACTGTATACCTCCATGGGTGCCCCCATGTATCCCATATCAATCCAGGGGTTCCACCATCTGTGCCGTTTAATTCCAGGGGTGAGCCAAGTCTGCCGTATAATTCATGGGGTGCTGCCAAGTGTGCCGTATCAGTCCAGGGGTGATGATAAGTGTGTCGTATCAGATCAGAGATGCCTGCATGTGTGCCGTATAATTCCATGGGTGCCCCCATGTGTCCCGTATCAATCCAGGGGTGCTGCCATCTGTGCCGTATAATTCCAGGGGTGAGCCAAGTATGCCGTATAATTCATGGGGTGCTGCCAAGTGTGCCGTATCAGTCCAGGGATGATGCTGTGTGCCGTATAATTCATGGGGTGCTGCCAAGTGTGCCGTATCAGTCCAGGGGTGATGATAAGTGTGTCGTATCAGATCAGAGATGCCTGCATGTGTGCCGTATAATTCCATGGGTGCCCCCATGTGTCCCGTATCAATCCAGGGGTGCTGCCATCTGTGCCGTATAATTCCAGGGGTGAGCCAAGTATGCCGTATAATTCATGGGGTGCTGCCAAGTGTGCCGTATCAGTCCAGGGATGATGCTGTGTGCCGTATAATTTAGGGGTGAGCCAAGTGTGCTGTATAATTCATGGGGTGCTGCTAAATCTGCCCTATCAATCCAGGGGTGCTGCCATTTTTATTAAAAGAGTAAAACGTTTTTTTTTTTTTCTTTTTACTTCAGGGAGTGTCACCATGTGTGTCGTATAATTCCATGTGTGCTGTATCAGTCCGGGGGTTCCGCCATCTATGCCGTATAATTCAATGTGTGCCACCATGTGTGCTGTATCAGGTCAGGGGTGCCACCATCTGTGCCGTATAATTCCTGGGGTAAGCCAAGTTTGCTGTATAAATCCTGGGGTGAGCCAAGTCTGCCGTAATAATTCATTGGGTGCTGCCAAGTGTGCTGTATTAGTCCAGGGATGATGCTAAGTGTGCCATATCAGTCCAGGGGTGCTATTAATTAAGCATGCCATATCAGTCCAGTGTTTGTGCCGCCCACTTGTGTCACTTATCATAGTCATCCAGCTACTTTGGTGCAAACTTTTGCACTAAAAACAATATTTTGAGGTGTGAGGAGTTCAGAATAGAGTGGAAATGAATGTTATTGAGGTCAGTAATAGCTAAGGAGCAAGAAAAACCCCAAATTCTGTAATTTTATCAGTTTTTATGCTTTTAAAAAAAAAATCCGAACCCCAAAACCAAAACATTTAGGGGGTGTTTTGGCAAAACCCATTAGAACCCAAAACCTGAAGATAATCAGAACTCAAAACTCAAAACGCGAAAAGTGGCCGGTGCACATCCCTATTATGTACACAACTTTGTATATGTCATATACAATTATCAGCCTGATTGAGAAATAGATGCAGAACATACAGCAGCAGAATATTTGGATGCAGCTGCTAAGCAAAAAATATACTATTGTCGCTGGGGGTGTAAAATTCCATCTCTTGCAAAGGTCTTTGAAAAAAAGCAGCATCGGATTACCTGCATGAACATCGGTCATCTCAGTAACTTCAGGGTATTCAGCTGGGCTGGTATTTAGAGACAGACTCTGACCTTGGCTTGCCTACAAAAAGAACCTATTATGAGAAATGGTCCCTGTTGTCACCGCTAAACAGCTGCAGACTGACTTTCACTTGACCTCTACATCAATTCGGTACTTGTGAGTTATCCGGGCTGCCGATTTTGTCCTTAAGTTTGGTTAACTTAAGGACACCCGACCGACGCGATGCCCGCGATTTAGCCCCAAATCGGGGGCATTGCATCGGTCGTGGCCATTATAAGGGGCCGCGACGCGATGCCCACGATTTCCCATAGACAGTAATGTTAAAAGACACGATGGACCCGATTTCCCATAGACAGTAATGTTAAAAGACGCGATGGACCTGATTTCCCATAGACAGCAATGTTAAAATAAAATGACAATGTGAAATTGGCCAATATGTTTTTAAAAAAAATGTTTCATGGCCCCCCACCACCGTTAACGCCACCCCGCTATTGACGCCAACCCGAAGCGTGGCGAGCGCAGCGAGCCCGCGAGGGGCGGCGGTACGCGTCCTCCGACCTTTTCATGCCCTACTATCCACTAGGGCGTGGAGTGAGAATAGAATAGTGTGGCGAGCGCAGCGAGCCACCAAACCCGAAGCGTGGCGAGCGCAGCGAGCCCCGCGAGGGGACGCGGACACCTGTGAAGGTGTCCGCGTCCCCTCGCGGGGCTCGCTGCGCTCGCCTCGCTGCGCTCGCCACACTATTCTATTCTCACTCCACGCCCTAGTGGATAGTAGGGCATGAAAAGGTCGGAGGACGCGTACTGCCGCCCCTCGCGGGCTCGCTGCGCTCGCCACGCTTCGGGTTGGCGTCAATAGTGGGGTGGCGTTAACGGTGGTGGGGGGACATGAAACATTTTTTTTTAAAACATATCCAATGTGAAATGGCCATATTGGCCAATTTCACATTGTCATTTTATTTTAACATTGCTGTCTATGGGAAATCGGGTCCATCGCGTCTTTTAACATTACTGTCTATGGGAAATCGTGTCGGAAATCGGGTCCATCGTGTCTTTTAACATTACTGTCTATGGGAAATCGTGGGCATCGCGTCGCGGCTCCTTATAACGGCCACGACCGACGCGATGCCCACGATTTCGGGCGCAATGAAAAAATCGGCAGCCCGGATAACTCACAAGTACCATCAATTCTTTGGGGATGCAGTCAATTTACTTGTGGCTAGAACACCAACACCAGAATACCAGCATCACTCTCAATGTCGAAGCCATAAACCCGACTGCCCACTTGGGTCAGGATCCCCGGGTGGTGGTGGGGTTTAGTGTTAGGTTGTGGGGAGGGCAGGATAACATTAGGCACTAAGAAAGGGGTAATGGTTAAGCTATGATAGGGAGCTGTCCCTTGCATTATTAATCACAAATGTTAGTGCATATACGATTAGTTAGAACGCGGCAGTCGGCAGAGGGAGTAGAAAACAGGCGGTGGATGTTAGTGCATCCTGCCCACAGACTGGAACATGATCCATAGAAGAGGAGGTGGGCCCCAAGCCACTGGGGCCCACTGGGGGTTTTGAATGTCCCCTTGTAGGCCAGTCCAACCCTGGCTACACCCGTCAGGATACTCAGCATCATCTGACCTCCTGTCCAACGGCCATTCGTTAGTATTCTATCCCTCGGAAACAGGACCGGATCAGCACATGCACAAACTTCAGAGACGAAGGTAAACCATGTCTGGTAGTGGTAACAAATGTCAGTGCCATGTAAATGAAACTGCAATAAAATGCTTCAATTAAGCTGTGCCTTTGGGTCTATCTAATTCATCAAAAACATAAAAACTAAAATCCCAGGACCATCATAATTAAACAATTACACTAGTAAAACCAACACTGTTATTTGCGAGTCTACTGATTCATATTTAACAAACAAATTGCTAATTGATGTTATTTATTGTTTATTTGACTAAACAATGAGAACTATTCATGTATACAGAATTTCAACATGGGAACAAAGTTTCCATGACAACAATGACATTTTAAATACCATTAGAGTAAGAATGTGGGAAAGACAAAGACAATAATATGGAGAGAAAAAAAATGAGATCTACAGTATTTTATTCATATTCCTTTCTCTGGCATTATAAGCAAGACCTAGTGTAATAGTTGCTGTTTCTACAATGTAATGACAATGCTCCGTCTCTGACAAAAGGGTCATCCGAGGCATGATTACCTTTTTTAAAGCAAGTTGAATGATGGATTATCCGTGCGGGGAGATACTGGTGTATTTACTCTTTGATAAAATATCTTCTGTGATGTGAACCAATACTATAAAAGACACTGCCAAAAAATCAATATCAATAGTGCATTATAATTAATGGCACCTGTATAATTCTAGAGAAACAAACAAAACCATGCATTGGATATAGTCTGACATTTAGAAATAAAGACACTGCGTAATTGCAACACCATGTTTACTACTGTACTAAAGTATGAAAGTAATTATTGGAAGATGTAGGTACTGAGCATACTTTAAACATGACTGACACAAGGAACATTCAAAATGAAGGAGGATAACTGATTACACTAAATGTAGGTATTGGTGTAAATATCTTTTCAACTACTTTTTTTTCCATCTGATTTCATATACTGCATATAAATACTGTCTGTAATGGTTAGAAGGTAAGAGCAGATACAGAAATTGAATCTGTAATCAGGCCTCCTAATATCTCATTCCTTCGTCTTGTCTGCTATGAAGTTTCACCTACAGTAACAACACTTGCAGGGATTTTAACCCCCTCACCACTGAAAGTTTTCTCACCCCTACGCTTACCGGGACTTTGTATTATTATTTCTTCGACAATGAGACATTTTATTTGACTTCCTAGTTTCCTTACCACATTTAGTAACCATTTATTTACTTAATCAACGTGATCACAGTTAAATAATAAAGAACATGATACATATTAATCTCTGTGGCAGTCCCGGAAAATTTTCCAGTGCCGCAGCGTGCAGTCCAGGAAAATTTCCGGGCATGCCACAAATCTACAGGTGTGCGCCAGTGGTGCCTGCAGGTGTGCACCACTAGCGCATCACCTCAGCAGTGACCCCCACTAGGCCGCTCTCTCCCCACCTCCACTGTTGTGCCCTCCCCCCCATACCTTCGGTCCGGCGATCGTTCGACGGAGCTCCCCTGCCGCCGCCATTACTTTGGGAGAGATGGTGGCAGGCTCGGGGATGTTCGGCACAGCTCGGAAGACTCAGATCGCTCAGGTGTTTAGGCATCTGAGTCCTCCCGAGCCTAGCCGAGCCTGCTGCCTGCTGCCGGCTAGTGTGCTGCTATGACTGGCAGCGTCCGCAGCGGCAGGGGAGCTCCGCTGTAGATCGCTGGAGCGTAGCGAGCCACCGAGCCCGAAGTGTGGTGAGCGCAGCGAGCCCCGCAAGGGGACGCGGATTCATTAAAAAGTCTTCCGCATGCGCTCGCCACGCTTCGGGCTTGGTGGCTCGCTACGCTCGCCACAGGTTTATATACAACTCCATGCGTAGTTGGATAGTGGGGAAATGAAAAGGACCCTTTTTCCCATAGAATCCTATGTTAAAATGGACTCAGTCCATTTTAACATTGAATCCTATGGAAAAATCGGGTCCATCGCATCGCATGCGATTTGGTCGCATGCGATGTGATGCGATGGACCCGATTTTTTAATCGGGCGTCCAGATACTACTGTTTGGTGGACAATTAAAGAGGGTACGATTCCCATCTTAAAGTGTTATCATTATAAATCTTCCAGTGTCTAATGGTATTACACTATATTGTTATTTCTCTTCTTTTATGTCATATGAGCAACTCTCAGTGATACATTGGAAGAAGAGACACTAAGGAGCGCCTGAAAAACTGTCGGTACTTGTTGTGTTGGCTTATATAAAATAGCATTTGTGCTGGGTGCTGGCCTTAATGATAAGGTGGGTATATGCTTCCACTGTCAATGGGTGTAAGTGGAAGTCAATGGAATTGCACCCCACTGATCCTTCTTTGGGTGGATCCTGTTCCATTGGACTCGAGTTAGCAAAGTGGTTTTGGGGGGTGGGGGGCGGCAGTTAATAGACACTCACGTATTAGGGATATTTACCACTACTGCTGCAGGCTGCAGTTGGAGTGGTCCCAGTGAAGATGTTGCTCTGTCCATGGACACTCACGTATCTGGGATGTCTGCCACTACTGCGGACTGCAGTTGAAGTGGTCCCCGTAGAGTTGTTATTCAGTCCTTGGATAATCACGCGTCTGGGATAACTGCCACCTAATGCAGGCTGCAGTTGAAGTGGTCCCCGTTAAGGTGTTGCTCTGTCCTTGGTGTGCCCCAAGGTTGATGGCAATGTCCACTTTCGGTACTGGTCCAGGTATCCAATTGGAAAGACAAATTGTATTCCACAATCCACACTGGGAAGAAGGAGAGGGGGTGCTGTCAACCAACGCATTTCGCTGGGTATTCCCAGCTTTGAAAAATAAAAATGTACAAAATGTTACTAAACATTTTGGATTTTACATGCCCCATTGGGCATTGGCCTCGGCAGACTACATTGATGGCATTTTATGTTCTAAGTCATGACTAGTGACAGCAGCTTCAGTAACAGGAGGAAGTGGTTCTTGTTCTTTCATTATTTTATCCTTCAAATGTTTGTTCTCCATTCTCTTTATAATAATATGTGACACAGAAGAGTGTATCCCAAAACCACTCACACACGGCAAAGCCTGAAAAAATTAGACTGATCAAAATAACCCCTTTATTTTGGGGTTATGTATTATATGCACAGAGGAGAGTGTACCCCCCCCCCACACACACACACACACACACACACACACACACACACACTAACCCTTTTATTTGGGTTAAATTAGCACACACACAAGGCAAAGCCTTTCTGTTGGGGTTATTTATATTTGGCACAGGAGAGTGTACCCCACACATGCCAACGCCTGAAAAAATTAGATGGACTAAAATACCCATTTTATTTTGGGGTTATTTTATTTATATGCAGCACAGGAGGAGGGCACACGGCAAAGCATGAAAAAATTAGATGGATTAAAATAACCCTTTTATTTTGAGTGTACACTGGACTGTCACTGGACTTATACGGCTGTACCACTGGACTTAACGGAAGTACAACTGGACATAACGGCAGTACTGGACTTATCGGCAGCACCACTGGACTTATCGGCGGCACCACTGGATTTAACGACGGCACCACTGGACTTAACGGCAGTACCACTGGACTTAATGGCAGTACCACTGGACTAGCAGTACCACTGGACTTAACAGCAGTATCATTGCAATTAATGACAGCACTAGACAGCACAGCACCACTGCATTGGATTTATATAGCAGCACAGGACACCAGCACTGACAGCAGACAGCACAGTACCATGGGACTAGACTTCACTGGACTGCACAGGACACCACACCGCAGGACACCACCACTGTGACCAGGTCGCCACCCCATGCCAGCTTCCCAGAGAGACACACAGAGACACATCCTCTCTCAAACCTCTATAATGCCAGCGTGAAGATGGTGGCAGTTGCGGTGGACTTATTTAGAGTTTGGATTTCGCGAGAATCCAATGCCGGGATGATGACATTTTGCCTCATTCCGTGTGCCAATCTGAATGACGTTCAGATCGCAGTTTGGATGCCTGCAGTTCGGTAGCATCCAGATTTCAGAAATCCGGATGCACGCATCTCTAGAAATAACATACGTGGACAGGCAGCATCATCACTCCAAAGCCTCACCCAGGGAAATTCTGCTGCCTTACAGAACCAGAACATAAATATTAATAAGCACTACAGTATAACCAAATTAAGAGCCTAGAACATTTTTTTAAACATTTACATTCTGTTTGTATATGGCGCATGAGAAATCTAACAGTGAAGTCCTACTGTGTATAATAATCTATAAATATTGAAGTCATAGCTCTTTCCTGTCACCATTGCATGCTCACCTGGGACAGTAGTGCATAATACAGAAAGGGGCTGTAGGATCATTTTCATTATTCTTGTGTTGATTAGACTGTACTGGCATCAATGTTGAATGATTGCTACTAACATGTACTATAACTTTTTAATTATTTAATGAATACAACCATGAAAATCTGATATTGCAATTCAATGGAAAATAAAATGCTTGTCTCCCTATGATAAAGTTGCAGATATAAAAATCATCAGTGCTATCAAAAATCTTTTTTTTTTTTTTTTTGGGGGGGGGGGGGGGGTACATTTTGGAACATATTGTGTTACTCTACACATAACGGAAATACTAGCTTTGGACATATTGCAATATTTTGCATCTGCAACACATTATAATACAGTAGTATGTTATTAGGCCTACAGTAACTGCATTCATCACTCTTTAATAAGGATGAGGTCCTGGTTCTTATCCATCAGGACAGAAGCTAATCAGTGCTGTCTGAGTAAATAGACAGAGGGATGTATGTTCCTTAATAATTACATCCAAGTTTGTGGAGGGTTTAAAGGTGTCCACACACACACACACACACACACACACAGTGCTATATGGGGGGTATTGTGGTTGATTTGCAAGGCTGCACATTCACAACCTTGCAAGTCCAACAGATGCCGCCCTGCAAATGGCGATACGCACATTGCGTTCGTACGCACGGGCTGCGAATGGATGTTTAACATAAACATCCATTCACAGGCTGTGAGGGAACACATCAAATGATGCCAAAGGCCCATGCACATCTAAGGTTACTCTGAGGTAACCTTAGGTGTGCGTGGACATTCAGGAGGTAGTGGGCAGGCAGCTGAAATCTGGTGATGTCAGCTGCCTGCCCCCGGTGCCCACGTCACCAGACGATCTCCATGGGAATGCCCAGTGTTTTCATGGGAACGCTTGGCATGCAAGATGTGATTTGTGGGAGTGCATTGCATCGCAAGCCGTAAAGAAACACGGTGCGATGTGAACTGCATGCGATGCGATTTGAAATGAAAGGTTCCTACCAGAGGATTATTATTATTATTCAATGGGCTGTGTAAATGAACTCATCACCTCTATGAGGTGAAGTACTGCCAGTGACCACTAGAGTCCACACGACATACCAAATTACTCATTGCTTTCACTTTCTGTCATAACAGAAAGTGAACGCAACTTTTGCAGGGACACTGATCTGTTTCAAACTTGCTGGATAAGGAGAGATGCTTTTGTGAAGACAGAGGTTGACTGTAGGAGCAGATACGGACTGGGGGTTTGTGAACTGTCATAGCTCAAAGTGAAAGTACATTGCAGAAAAAGTCATTTTGACAGGCTTTTAACTAGTACATGTATAGTCAGGGCTATTTTTCTGCTGGAACGGTCCGGAACGCCATTCCTGAAGTTCAGATGAAAAATTACGTCATAGGGAACGGCGTTCCGGAACCTCTAGCAGGGTCTGTAGCGGCTGCCTGCGAACTCTGCAGGCAGCCAGGCAAGGCTGGCATGGCTAGGGAGCAGACAAGACTTATCTCCATTATGCGCCTGGAGTGCGCTGCGGAGATACGTCTTGGGAGAGAGTAGTCCCACCCTGTGGGTTGTGACCTCCACCTCTAGTGAAGCCACCTCCCCGCCAGCTGGATGTGTGCCAGGACCCAATCCACGGCGACCCGATCATCCTGCCCCACCGGTAAACAGACAGACTGTCCAGGAACCTATTGCTGATGCCCTCCCCTCCAGACTGACCTTTCTCCTGCCTGCGGATCTTCCAGCCACGCAGGCTCCGGTCCTCAGGTGCGTCGCGCATAGGTTTCTGTAATAACTTGTTCTAAGAGCTCATACAATAAACTGTCATTTTAGGTTTTTATTTGTATGTGTATACTTTTTGGGGGTAATTTGCCAGTTCTCCTGTGCCCCCCTCTGCCAGTCGACCACAGCCCAAATGTTGACATTTAAAAAAAAAAAAATTCCACACACTGTTTGAAGCTCCACCCACACAAAAGCTCCGCCCACTCTGCACCGTCCCAGAGAGTTCCTGAACCTATTTTTCTTCAAAAATAGCACTGTGTATAGTTCATTCTCTCCTGATGCACCAAAGTATTCCGAGAAACATACCCCGTTCCCCTTGTAATTGTGCTGTGTTACTAGTTCTAGGGATAGAGATATGGATAAATGAAGTTTTACACCAAAAATGAAAGCAAAGAAGGTCCTGCTCGGGACACGTTAGAGAGCTATATATCAAAGAAAATGTATGCTTTAGAATTATAAAGCAAAAAAAAAAAAAACAGACAACAAACAAACTGTTGCTAATCAAAGTTGCAAGAACAGCTGTGATTAGTAACACTGAATCTCTTTAAGCTGCTAATTATTGCCATATTTTTGTGAAACTATTTCCCACACTCGTAATTACTAACTTTAGCCAATTAATTGAAAGTCCAACAATACTGCAACATTTATTTTGTTTACTAAGTTTGCAGGTTTGCAAGAACTATTATAATAAATCATTTACATTCATCATATCACAACATCTATTTTAAAAGATTTCCTAATTAGAGTACTGGAAGGTGGAGTGAGAATGAAAACCGATTTGTTACATAAAATGCTCATTTATCATTTTCATATATATTACGAGGTGCGTTATGCAGTAGATGCTAACAGGTTAAGAAGAAGGTTTTTTTATGTTTTCAGCTTACTGTAGTTGCACTTTAATAACTACTAAACTGATAGGAGATGGCTTGACTGGGTCCAGATTACGTTCATGGCCACTAAAACCCTCAATCCCATCCCCGTGGGGGTCCCGGGGGCCCAAAAAGGGATCCGGCTACTACACAAAGTGGGTCAAGGAAGCAAGATATGGCAAAGTTGCATAACTTAGAAGGGGTAGAGGACATGGGGTTTAAGAAATGTGGTCAGATCCAGGAGCCGACTACAGAGAGGTGTTAGCTGGGTAAATCATGGGCATGGGGAGCATATTCAGGGCCTTCTGCCAGACAGATTTGGATGAGAGCTTCAGAGGACACTCACAAGCCACCTCCTGGGTCTGTTGGAAGAGCTGGCAAGCTTAAAACAAGAGAAGTATACAGTTAAGTAATTCTAATACCAAACCCTAGCAATGCCAGGTACCTCAGCTAGTGAAACATTAAGCACATAACTCCGACCATAATTGGAATGATGCCCTACATTACTTTTGAAATGGGGTCACACAATTCTAGCACACTATGGGGCATATGTAATGCCTTGTAAATGATTGCCACTTTAAACAATAAAAACATCGGAGACTGTCCGGCATCCTACACTTCAATCAGTGAAATCCTGGGGAGTCTGCTAAATGTTTTAAAATAGTAATTACTTCAATGTAAAGTTGCTGGTCTTGCTTATGATCTTTTCAACAGTCACAGTTAATAACACAACTTAACTGCCACCAGCAAGGATAACTTAAGTGGTTTGTCGTCCACAGACATCTTTATCACTTTGATAAAGTTGTCTGTGGATGACGAAACGCGTCAGACCAAATGCTAAACCCTTACTGGACCTTTGGATTACAAATATTGGTATGTCACTTGGCCCAACTCTCCTCTCCCCCATTCTTCCAAATTGCTGTATTTCTACCAACCGGACTATAAGGGACACCCCCACCTGCCAATCACTGGAGCCTTTCCATTTGGTGATGATTGAACTATCTTATCCTTCACGACGGGAATAGGACATCAGGTCTCCAGTCAGGTTTATGGATAACCGCCATTCCAGTTAATACACATACCAATGTGGGAGACTATTACTGTATAACCAGGAGAGTAACAATGGGAGCAAGTGAGACACCTTATAAAAATTTAATTGTTTCCATAGTCCATGTGTAACATAAACCACAGGGTGTATACTATTTTTATTCATTGTAATATTGCATGCAATTGCTTTTTAATGTGTTTTCAAATGTTTATTTGATAGAATAAATATTTTTCATATGTAATACCCAATTGGTCATATTTATATTTTATGTAGCGCTCCACCACTTCTTGTTTTTTTATCATGGTGAGTCTGCCTGAAGTATTAAAGGGTAAATTATATCCAAGTTCTACATGCCTACATGCCATTGACCGCACCGTCTCCATTCTCATAATAGGCACTTGAACAATTTCAGCTCTAGGCCCATTAGGACCTTAATCCAGTCCTGTATGTACAGATCATCCATAACATTAAAAGAACCTGCCTATTATTGTAAAGGTCCCTTATGTGCTACTCTGACCCAGTGCTTAAAGTGGTCCTGGTGAGGTGATGGAACTCCATTTTTCCCGCTGCTGTCAAATGTCAGTTTCCAACAAAACCGATTTGTTTTAACGTTGGACCTGTTTTGTGGTAAACTGCCTTCAATGCTGTCGGCGGAAATAGAGGCCAGGGTTGAATACCCCCCTTAGTGTCCAAAGGCCTAGGTCACACTGCCCCATACACCTCCCACCACCCCATGCACCACCGACCTTTCATTCTACCCCTGCAGTAAAAATTGACAAGATATACAGGTTTGCCATCCTTCTTATAGGTATTTGTAATCTACGTACAGTAAATTTGGTATTAGGAGTAGTATTTACTTGGCATCAGACCCGAAGACAGCAGGCTGAGAATAAGGAAACCACTGAGAAACATATTGTAACATATCCAATTTAAACAGCATGATACATTTAATTCCATGTACTATACTAATATTCTTCCCATGTATGATAAATCAGGTGCATGTTAATTAATTGTTAATTGAATTCAATGAAAGTCCAGAATTGCATTCAGTACTCGGTATGTGTTATGAGACAGCGGTAAGGGGCACGTGACCTCTCTGTGCTGCTGATTGCTGTCATCTGTTCAGCAAGATGCATAAACCTGAACATTCTTCCAGGGGAACTAACACAGTACAAACTGTCCATTCTTTTAATATAGTCATCAATCTATTTGATTATATCAAAAGTCAGAACAAAAACTGCAGGCATTTGTTAACTCTGTTAGAAGCCACATAACAATCCAGTAAATGCATTAACAATTGCCCTTAACTTGTTTTCCTCCTTGGAACAATGAGAAATAAAAGTTTCGATTCTGAACTTCATACACTGACATTAGTGACAATTGGTTGTAAATGTCTTGTTGATTTTTGTAAAATATTTATAAGGACCATTAATTAAAAAAAAAAAACATAAATTAACCAATTCATCTGGTCTGTACATACATTTACATGGAAAGATGTATATTAAACAGTATCACATTTAAACATAAGAGCAGTACTATTTTTCTGGAAAAATAGGTCCAGGAGCGTTTGGCAGAGCGGCTTTTCAGCAATTGGTAAGCCGAATTAGGCCCAATATCTAGATAGTCATTAGGTGAACAGCAAAGGGTTGACATGCACTCTTGGTGTTGACCTGCTGACTGATAACAAGGGGTTGATCCTTTTAACCCCGAAAGGTGCGAGTTGCCATTCGGGTGCCGTTTTCATGCTGAAAACGGCACCTGAATTAACCCTAACTCACACCCTTCGCAGGGCCGAATTCACTGAAATTTGCTCGCACCCCTCTGGAGGTCCCTATGGAGGTGCGAGCGCTTTTCAGCAAATTCGGCCCACCATAGAGGGGGCCGGGTGTCGTGATGATTCGCACTCGGGGAATCATTCGCACCCTTCGGGGTTAAAAGGATCGACCTACAAGTGAGATTGAGGCTGGCTTTATTACAGGTGGCAATCTATGAGCTTCATTTTCATTGGGCAGAGCGAAGCTAGGATCTCTGTTGTTCTTCAACTAAAAGATGCAATATGATTAATTACAACTGTATAGGAATAGGTTTATAGGATTTTAATGCCTTTCAACACATTTGGAAATGCCCCTAAAAATGTGTTCTTTCTGTCCATTCATTTTAATAATCTTGCGCCACAATAAATCTCCTTATTGCACTGCTCAACACTGAGATCTGGCACCGTGCATATCAGAGTAATGCCTATATAGTACACTTGGTTCTCTCTCATCAGATCGGCTCCCATCATGACTACCGCCATGCCCCGTCCACCAGAAAGGGGCGTGCGCATGTTGAGATGCTCAAACGCTCCATTCTCTGCAATCACCATCCGCCAAAAACATTCGTCGGCGGTCACAATGAGAATGGCCCCATATGTATGCCCTAATCTAATGTATTCCTATAGTATTTCAGAGGTGGTAGAGGCTAAGACAGTAGAACAATTTAAACATGCTTGGGATAGGCATATGAATATCCTTACAAAGAAATAAGGATTAAAAAGGGTTGAGTTTACCTGAAGGGTAAAAAAGGGGCAGACTAGATGGGCCAAATGGTTCTTATCTGCCGTCAAATTCTATGTTTCTATGTTTCTATGTTTCTATTTACTTAAATATTCTTTCAATTAGGGATTTTATTTAACATACCCATTTATATTATACCCTTTAGAACAGTAGAGAGTTGATATGATAGTTTGCTATAAAGCCATAATTTAATACTTCTCTGATGCAACTTAATAAACACATGCTCATACTGCTAGTGTACTTAGAGTTGAAATAAAACATTTGGGGGTCAGGGGTAGAAAAGACTTGGGGTGGCCTAAAGACCAACTTTTGGGATACCGAGATCATATACACACATACATATAAACAGTCATACTGTATGTATATGGTCACATAAATATATGTATACACTGTCAAACACACACATTCAATCACACTTATACACATATAGTACATACATAAATACATGTATACATACTGTCACACACATATACACACACTTATTTGTGTACAGTGACACACATACATACATACATACACACACACACATCCACACACATACAGACACACACATAGGACTTTATTTACTAAGATGGGAATTCTATTGAAGATGGGATGTTGCCCATAGCAACCGATCAGAATCTACTTATTATTTATTTAGCACCTTTTAGAAGAGTTATACACTACATACATACATACATACATACATACATTACAGTGGCACACATACATATCACTTATACACATGGATGGTGAGTGTCCTCTCTCTTACCTCGCACCATCTCTGTGTAGAAACAATGTCTGTAGCTACTCCGAGTCCTCTCTCCTTCCCTCCGCACATTGGGCCAGATGCACTAAGCTTCAAAAGTGATAATATGGAGAGTGATAAGCAACCAACCAATCAGCTCCTGCCTGGCATTTTTCAAACTGTAGGGCAGAGGTATTAAGCCTTAACAAGAGATAAATGCAAGGGTGATAAAGGGGCAGATGTATGAACGTTTATTATGGGGGAGAAGGGGTATCAGGCCACGTTATGTGCACTGATACTGCTTCTCCCCCATATATGAAGGAGCCAGGATGTGGTAAAGGACAGGGGTGCTATGCGCCCCTGTCAATATCGGCACTGATATCTAAATGACAGCAGGATAAATGTATGAACGGTCATTGCTGACCATTCCACCCGATGCTGATTTTGGCTTCGCCAGCAGCAGGCTGGCGAAGCCCTATCTAAACAGCAGGGACAGTGATGTCCCAGCTGTTAGCTCTGGGCTGCGCTGGGGATTGCGCGTGAGCAGCAAGATCCTGCGCAGCCCAGTCGAGCCGGCCGGGGGACAGGAGACAGCACATCAGTGTAAACTGATGCGCTATCTCCAGGAGGGGACATCGCCAGAGGGGGGAGATAGCGCTCCCCCGCTTCGACAGACAAGATGTTAATACATCTTGTCAATGTCCCTCCCTGCTTCCCCTTGCTAATGAGGCGAAGCAGAAAGTATTATAGCAGAACGATAAGCGCTGCTATAATATATCTGCCCCAAAGAGACATAAACGTCCAGCCAATCAGCTCCTTACTGACTTTTTTCAAATGCAGCCTGTAACATGGCAGTTAACAGGTGATTGGCTGGATGTTTATCTCTCTTTGTCACCCTTGTATTTATCTCTTGTTAAGGCTTAATACATCTGCCCCACAGTCTGTTACATAGCAAATAGGAGCTGAATGGCTGGCTGTTTATCACTCTCCATTTTATCACTTTTGAAGCTTATGGGCCCCACACACAGGGCGACATTCAGGCATTTTCTGAACGATTTTACTAAATCACTCAGAAAATGCCTGAAAACGCATGTAAATCGCTGTGTGTGTAGACCACACAGCGAATTCAATGCGGGGCCCCGCAATTCTGAATCTGCCCAAGATTCAGAACAGATGGGTCAGATAATTTCTCAGCAGTCGCTCAGAAGCTCCTGCACATCTCCCGCATGTGTGGTGTGGGCAGATGAGCAGGGCCTCTGAGCGGGCGTTGCGCCCCCCCCCCTACCGGCACCCCCCCCCACTTGTGGCAATTCTGGCCCCCCTCCCCTACTCGCGGCAATTCCGGCCCCTCCTCCTCCACTCGCGGCACCCGGACCCCCCTCCCCCACTCGCGGCACCCAGACCCCCCCTCACCCACTTGCTGCTCTTCCGACCCCCCCTCCCCCACTCGCTGCATTTCCGATTCCCCCCTCAATAAACTCACCCTGGTGGCGGCGTCGGCGGCGGTCCTGGTCCCCATAGGTGATGGTCCAGGTCCCCCTCATCCATTGGAGGCAGCGGAGCGGAGAAAAAAAATTCTAAAATTCAAAATGGACGTGGCCAGCCAATCACTGCTTGCCGTGTCATTGCCCTGCCTCCTAGAGCTATATAAGCCAGCTCCAGACAGGGGGCAGCCAGTCCTATGGCGGAGCTCGCCACGCTTGGGGGTGACGTGGAGAGTGGTGGTGTTTTACAATATTAACTACTGAGATCGCATCTCACATCTTACGCCACAAAAAGCCATGCGATGTGATGTGCGATGCGATGCGATTTCACCACCTTAGCATACGTAGGAAATCTGGGCTTCCTGCTAGGAAACAAGTACCGGTGCCGCTTTTACTAGTTTTTCAAATGGACTTTTACAGCCCTCTGCTTGTCCCCACCCACAGCCCGCCTCCTGCTTTCAGCTTTTTATAAGGGGCAACTGGAGGCACCACTTTCGGTGCATCCAAAATAATTTTTACACATTATGCAACAATGAGAAGTATTAAATTAATATAAAGAAAATACTTATGACACAGAATATGTATGCTAAATATCAGTTCTTTGTATTATTTTAATCATTAATGACAGGGTAGGCACTGCCTCCCCTGACTGCACGTTCCTGCTGCTCCCCCAAAATGTACCCAAAAAAGTATATGGTTGGGTGGGATGGCTAGAGGAGTTGGTGGTCACATTAGTCTGCATATATGCACCAAACACCGGAAAACTCTCCTTTTGTATAAAGTTCTATTTTACAATGCTTTAGATATAGGGACAGAATACTAGACTCTATTATAGCCCTTTATTCCTCTCCTTCTGCCAGGATATATGTCAACGAGTTTTGACATTACTAATGGTACTTACCAAGGTGACACCTCTCATAATATCAGCCTACTGCACTTGCAGACAAAATCTTATTTTGTTTGATACAGTCTGAATGTTCTCTTCCTTAGTACTGGGAGATACAATTGTCTTTTCCAGTCTTCTATGGTTCCAACTTTTCTGATTATGTATAATACCTTTAACCCCCCTCCAAGCAAATACGTTGTGATGCCACATGACGTTTATAGATATTTGCAATTGAGGAATTAGCATCATAGCTGTTTACCCACCCCACTTGGTAGACCAACTTTCCCTGCTTTTAGCATGTCATTTCCAGTCTGCCAGCCGTAGTGGTGGCCTAGTATTATATTACCATTTCCAACTACTTTAAAGTAAAACAGGGAAACTGGTATACCAAGCTAATTGCTCACTTAGGAGTAACTCTAGGAAGAAGAGTGGTAGAGTGTATTTTGCAAATACTTTAGAGTGTCTTATTGCATTAACCATTTGGAGAGGTTTTTAAATTGTCTCACAGGGTATATTTCACCCCAGATAAGCAGCACAAGCACTGGCCATATGGGGGATATTGGCCACATATTTTGGTTATGCCTCTGTCTTAAACCACTTTGGACCGCAGTAATTATCTTGATCTGTATTGACATTAGCAAGTCCATTCCAGTGAACCCACTAACTGCTCTATTCCATTTCTACCATTGGATAGGCATCTTATGGGTCATTTCTTTGTAGCCACTAAGAAAGCTATTGGCCAATTTTGGAGGACCATCTCTATATCTAATATAGAGTCCATTGAAACTAAGATTTAAGGGTAAATTTACTAAGATGGGTTCTATTGAAGATGTGAAGTTGCTGATAGCAACCAACCAGATACTACTTATTTAGCACCTTCTAAAAGATTATATATATATATATGTATATATATATATATATATATATATATATATATATATATATATATATAGGGCCCAGTGCAACGTCCCACAGTGCCCTAGGCAAAAGTGTAACTCCCCCCCCCCCAATAGCACCTCATGAGAAAAAGCTGACAAATTACCTCCTCTACTGGGGGAGGGCTACCAGCGGCTGTGGGAGGGTGCGGGCGCTACCCGTGGTTGTGGCTGAACTGCTCCATGGTTTTTTTTTTGCAGGGTGCTACCCACGGCAACCACTGACATGCTTTTAGGTGGGGGGGAGTACTACAAGTGCCCGTCGCCAACCTGCACCCCGAGGGGGGTGGTGTGCGGGTGCTATCTGCAAGCCACTGTTGACATCCATTCTGTGGGGGCGAGGGAGTGCTGTAGGTGCCTGCTGCTGATCTGCTCCATGGGGGTGGGGAGTGGGGGCGCTACATGCAGACAACGCTGACATCCATGCTGTGGGGGTGGGGGTGGTGGTGGGAGTGCTGACAACCTGCTCCATGTGGGGGGGCGGGCACCGCTGCTGACCTTTTAGGCTACTCGTGGCTTGGGGCGGGAGACCATATTTTTCCCTGAAGATAGTGCGGCGTCCCTGTCCAGCTGAGATGATAAATGGGCTGGTGGCTGTTTTCCTGCTCCTTGTGTGGCGGGCTTCTTTTCTGCAATCCCATCTTAGTATACTTACCCCTTAAAATCACTTCGATTTTTTTTGTTTTCAAAACTACGAGGTTTACAATTGGATGGTAATTTAACCAAAAATTCTATAAACATTTAATTGCCTTCACAAACTGGAAAGTCCATGATGATTAATGTGTAAATAATTGCAATTTTATATCTGTGGGGAAAAATAATCTCTCATTAATTGGACCAATTTTGTTCTTCATACAATAATAGGCTACTTTTTAGAATAATATATATGCCCTTTGCATTGTGGGTGAAATAATTAATAATGTGGATTATGCATAAGGTCTTTGCTAATTTACTCCTATCTAAGGCCCTTATTAAGATCTGATTGCAGTACAAATTTGTTTGAAAAATGGGCAAAACCATGTGCACTGCAGGTGGGGCAGATGTAACATGTTCAGGGAGAGTTAAATTTGGGTGGGGTGTGTTGAAACTGAAATCTAAATTGCAGTGTAAAAATAATGCAGCCAGTATTTACCATGCACAGAAACAAAATAACTCACACAAATCTAACTCTCTCTGCACATGTTACATCTGCCCCACCTGCAGTGCACATGGTTTTGCCCATTTTGAGAACAAATTTGTACTGCAATCAGATCTGAATAAGGGCCTAAATGTGATCGCTATATACAGTATAACCTAGTTGCCACCCAGCAGCATTACAGCTTTTAACCTTATTACTATAGCCTACCTATTATCTGGCTTACAGGTAGCGCAGCCAGAATTCCCTGCTAAAGGCTATAATACAACTATGATAAAATAGATATTAAATACATAAAAATATGATTTTATTTGCTGTATATCACTCTAAATACTTAACTAAGTATGTTTATGGAGAATTGCTGGTCTGAACCTCATCATAGCACCTTCATCATCAAGTGCTCATGTTGTCAAGTAATGGTATAAAATACCCTTTTACTACTTTGACATAAGAATTACTATGAATTGATGCTACAGTACCATCATGTATTTTATTATGACTTTTTATTGAGTTGTCACAAAAAAATCTTTCATTCTGAAGACATGAACTCAGGATGAGTGACATATCCGGTTATTTGGGAGAATTGACAATTAACCACTAACTACAGAGAAATAAAAAATAATGACACTTGTCTTCCTCGTAACATAGCTCGTTATAACATTGACAGGTTGCTGTACAATGTCTCCAGGGTACTTGCATATTGGCAAAAAGAGGATGAAGGGATTAAAAAAAGTGAATCATTTGTTTACAATTAAGTAGTTTTTTAATTACACAACTCCTTCATTTATATTCTGATGGAGGGCACCTAATACACTACAGGCTAAACTTATTAACTGCGGGTGTGGTCTTATTTAGAAATCGACGGAACCTGTCCAAGACTGACTGCGAGCTGTAATGACAAACTACAGTGTTTCCTAAAGGTCATATTTAAACAGAACCCGCTGTTCGTCCCCAGTGCCAAATGCCAAAGCTTCAAAAAGTGATAAAGTGGACAGTGATAATGCACCAGCCAATCAGCTCCTAATGGTCATGTTACAGGCTGTGTTTGAAAAAAGACAGGAGCTGGTTAGCTGGTTGTTTATTTGTCTCAACTTTATCACTTTTTGAAGCTTAGTGCATCTGGCCCCAAGTGGTTACTAAGGCCCTATCTCATCAGGATCCTACAGCATAACTGCTGCTACTATATGCCCCTGTGGTTTCAAATACAGTAGTGCACAGATTCACAGTACGCTGTTACAAAATAAGGAGGATGCAGCATAAACTCCAGTTCTCTCGCCTGAGGAAATTCAGGTACTAAACAAGGATTTATTATTTTGCTTCCACAATCAAACATTGACATCTATGAGATTCCAATTGCATGATCAATTGCCAAATTAGACTAAAGGGGATATCCTAGTACTCCCGATCGCTGATTGTAGGTAACAGGTTCGCTGATTATGGGTAATAGGTTCTCCCTGATCAGCAGCAGGAGCCGTGGCTTATTTGTTTCACCTGCCTGGTGAAGGTAAAATAAAATCCCTGAAAAGCAGCATAATTTTCAGCAAACATGGGACTGCTTCAGGTGACAACAACCTGTGTCGCTGAACCTGAGTTTTTTTGGGCAAAACAGGGATTTTATCTGGCAATCCAGATTCAAGATGTTTTGTGAGTATCAAGAATAATCACTTTGTTGAAGACAAATACTGTATATACAGGGCTGTATCTTCCACAGGGCTCATTACCCCCCCCCCCCCCCCCCTCCTTTCTTCTCTCTTTTATTTATTTATTTACAGGTTGATATATAGCACAGCAGATTCCGTTGCGCTTTACAATTGTAGACAGTGATAAAACAAACTGGGTAACAACAGACAGACTTGGAGGTAGGAGGGTCCTTAGGCTATGTACTAAGACTTGATAATAGAGAAAGTAGACAGAGATAAAGCAGGGTTGCCTATCCGATCCTCTCCTTCAGGGAGAAAATGCTCTGTTCCTGGACTTCCCTGGTAATGTATGATTGCCATCACCTGTAGGGAGCTGGTTAATTGCTAAGAAAGGTGTTTCACCACAGGTGATGGCAATCTTACATTACCAGGGAAGTCCAGGAGCAGAGCATTTTCTCCCTGAAGGAGAGGGTTAAGTAGGCAACCCTGAGATAAAGTATTGCCCAATCATGTGACATGTTACAGACTGTGGGGTAGATATATGAAGCAGTGATAAGGGAGGAAAAATTATAAACTTTATCACCGACCAAGCAACTCCTGACTGTTAAGTTACAGATTAGGTTTAAAAAAGGGACAATTAAGAGCTGATTGGCTGGTCATAAATTACCATCCACTTTATCACTTTTCCATCCTTATGACTGCATCATCCCTCTACCCCTGTGTTTGGAAAATTGCAGTTAACAGTTGGTTAATTGGTACTTTATCTCTATCCACTTTATCTCTCGACATCACTTATCAAATAGACCCCTAAATGACATATTCTTCTTGACACTTTACTCATTTAGGAAATATAAGCTCATTGGCAACAACAACACTCATTATTCTCCGCAGCCTCCAATTCATGTCTTACCCATCTCATCCTTTCTTGCGCCCATGCTACTTCCAATATATGCGGCACTTATCGGGGATTACGCTTCTGGTCCCTCAGGCAAGTGAGGCGTAATTCATGAAAAGCAGCCCTTGGAGCCCCAATGACATATGGGACCAGGAGTTTATCCCAAATCCAATATGTTGGTGCATAATAAAGGGATATTTTTATCCTGAAAAAAAGTGGGCTATAATTGGACAGCTTGTTTTTTTTTTTTAGAAATTAAAGGGGAAAAATACAAAATATGGACATTACAGCATATAACGAAACCTGACCATCTATACAGTACTACAGGATCTGACGTGTTAAGAGTCACTTTTATGTTACATACAAATATGTTTTGTTCTTGATTAATTCTCTAACTTTATTAAGCAATCTTTAAAACATCTCATTGTCTTGTATACATAATTTATTGTAAATTACAAAAGCAAATAAGTCCTGAAATAAAAAAAAAAAATGTAATAATAGTATGTTGTATAATTGCATTTACACAGTTCACAGCAGGATGCTACATTTTGGAATTATATTTAAGTAAGTATAGATTATTACTAACTGGAGTGATTTTAAGCGGATGAAGTTAGTAAAAGGTCAAATGCAAACGTAACTTTACTGCTTCACTATTCATATTGAATGCAAGATATTGCCTCTGTCATCATTGCTGGATGTATTCCATACACCAGTTAATAAGACCAGCTGAGGGTCACTGACCTGCTTATAGTTTATTCTCCTTTGCCGTCAATAACGCTGCTTATTTATTGTATTGTGGAGAATTTGTCCCAGTAAACGGTCAAAAAGATTTAATATAAACATTTTACATTCCTGAAAAATCTTCTGAGTTATTATTTATAGCTATAGAACGCCACATAAATGTATATAAATTACAGAAATTCTAATAAACAAATATAAAAGTTTAGTTGCTTAACAATTTCTAAATGAAATGATAATGTCTCTTTAAGCATGCTTTTAGCTATTTGATAGCAATTCATCTTAAATGTTTAATCAATTTACATACAAGTGGTATATTCGGCTTTAGTAGACTAATAGATACATTGTACTTTTACCACTGTCAACAATAAAACAGGTATAGAGCACTCATACTTCCTTCTGCTTAATGACATAGTAAATTAGATTCTGGAATTCTTCCCCAAGAGCTCAATAAACCAGATGTTTAGATTTTATTCCAACAACTTTCAAGAACTTTTTGCATATAAACCATAAGGCAATTTATTTAAAGCACCGCAAACGGCAGTGCATACTAAACAAAGCTTTTATTGGTTTTCCACATTGAAGACTTTACAATATTATAAATTTATAGAAACACTTTTTATCCTTTTACGTGAAAAAAAAATGATAGTATGTATATTATTTATATGGTTATATTCTGGAGGTTTTAAGATTCATTAGCAAGAATTAGAACATACTGTACTGTAAATACAGATTATGAGCATTAAAATATGATTGTTATACTTATGTATGTTCAAGATTTTTAAACTAGAAAAAAAAACAATTAAAGTTGAAAATGTGAATGTGTGAAAAAGAGCTTATGCCTGTCTGTACTGACTCATACTGGGTTCCAAGTTATTTCTTGCTCTATGTCTTTAGCATTTCATTCTAAAAATAAAATACATGACTTGATTTATTTTTGGCAAACTGTAACACCTTAGATATTTTTATGAAATACAATGTTGTGTAAATAGTAGCAGTGGTCCTCAGGACCCCACATAGTTCATGTTTTCCAGGTTACCCAGCAGGTGCACAGGTGCACTCATTATTCACTGACACATTTTAAAAGATCCACAGGTGGAGGTAATTCATTTACTTGTGATTGTGTGAAGAGACCTGCAAAACATGCACTGTGTGGGGTCCCGAGGACCGACTTTGAGAAGCTGTGCCTTAGAGTGATAAAGTTTATACTGTAAACATAAAAAGCAATTGCAAGTGTATTTTGGGTGGGGCTTCGCAACTACAGATATTTTCAAATTAAGTTGCTATCAAGAAATGAAGACATACACCCACCAAAGCTATTGCAACTCATTCCCAATGAGGGCAGCACGGATGGTGTAGTGGTTAGCATTACTACCTCACAGCGCTGAGGTCATGGGTTCAATTCGGGCCATGGCTCTTACTGTGCAGAGTTTGTATATTCTCCCCGTAACTGCATGGGTTTCCTCCGGGTGCTCCGGTTTCCTCCCACAATCCAAAAATATACTGGTAGGCTAATTGGCTCCAAACAAAATTAACCATAGTATTTCTGTGTGCGTGTACATGTGGTAGGGAATATAGAAGCTCCACTGGGGCAGGGACTGATGTGAATATTCAAATATTCTCTGTAAAGCACTGCTAATAAATAAATAACTTGAGTACACATTCCCAGACTAAACACAAGAAAGTTGAGCTTAAAGGTAGACCTATGGATACACAGACTGGATACAGGTGTCATGTTACTGTACGTAAGGATCTCACAGCTGACGTTAGCTACACACCTTAAAACAGGAATGACAGACCTGCATTGTTGCAACCACTCCCCACTATCTTCCCCTGCCACTAGGGAAGGGCACTGTAGTAAAATTAGCATAAAGTCACAGACACAATTTCAGGAAAATGCCCAAGGACAGCTGCAACTGTGTCCAACTCACAATCAGGCTATACAGTATTAGGAGGGATTCTGCCCCTTCAACAGGTCTTACCCCATCAGTAGACCTCCATTACAGCTGCTGCCAGAAATCTCCCAGGCTGGTTTTCCATCCCAAGCGGCCCATGGCTCCAATGCACAACTGTAACAGGATAGGAATTTGTGGGAGCATTAGCATAGAATTGTGGATGTGACTGCAGCAAAGGATACAAAGATGGCTGCATATGATTTAGAAAATTACAGCGCTGAAGCACACTCCACAGTGATTATAATAAGCTCTGCTACCTAATATTGATCAATACTGTATATTAGTGCAATAGCACTATTGGCCGGCTTGTGGCCAATAGCGCTATTCGGGGGCGGAGCCGCACAATGTAAACAAAGACATTGTGCGGCTCCTGCTCAGTCCGGCTTGGTTAGCGTACTCGGGTTGTTTTTTTGCCAAGTCCCCCTGGAGTCTACGTGGATCGAAGAGGACATGATTTTGTAAGTATAATTTGCTTCCACAGGTCCCCTATGGCTTTCTTCTGATACCAGACCCGAACCAGGACGCCGACACCGGACCAGGACACCGACACTGGACCAGGACCGAGGGCTACCTATGGGCTCAAGATAGGTAAGTATCAGTATGTATGGGCTCTGTGTGTATTCAACTTTTATTTTTATTATGTGATTTTATTTAATGGGCCACATGCTGGGACTTGTGGGACTCTTAGTTCCACAACAAAACCCAATGGTTCATTCTATTTTTTTTTTACACTTTATCAGACCGGTACCCACAGCCCAGGGGTACCGGGGACAGCACCAGGCTTCAGCTTAGCCAGGTAAGTACTGGAGGGGGGGCCTTATTGGGAGGGTCCCTACTCCCCCAGTACACCTGGCCTGGCTGACTGGTTGGTAGGGTTAATGCTTTGGCCGGGGGGACTTGTATAAAAAGTCTCCCCCGGCTGTGGCTATACCCTGCTGGCTGGTTGTGCCTGAGTCTGGTTCTTAAAATACAGGGGACCCCTATTCATTTTGTCCCCCGTATTTTCGGAACCAGCCCCGGCCCTGGAGCCTGGGGCAGGTTTTAAAAATTCAGCGAAGCCCTATGTCCGGTGGTTTCCTGATTTTCTAGAACCAGCCCAGGCTCTTTGAACCTGGTGCTGGTTACAGCCGGACACCCACGCCGTTTTTTTTTTTACATTTATTTATTCTTTTTCTCATTTTTTTACACTGAAGCCTGCATGGATCTGACTGATCTGTGCAGGCTAAAGCCAAATATGCCAGGAAAATGAAGTGTATTTTCAAGGCATATTTGGCCGGCAATTACCGACAATTTACTCTAATTAGGGCCATATTTTCAATACGGCCACTTAGTAAGTTAGTAATCACCATTCTTTTGAATGGTGATTCCTATTCGTATTTTTCGATAGCGTATCCATTCGTATTTGTAAATAGAAATACGAATGTGCCATAAATGCGAATACGAATATGCATATTTTTGGCATAGTAAATGCCAAAAATACGAATACGCTAAAAAAATTTTACTATGAAAATATGAATTATTTAGGCGTAAATTTCCCCTGTTGTTGCAACTGAATGCAGGATTTGGCTGTGGAACTTCTAAGACGCCACCACCACACTTTCACTTGAGGGTCTGGAAAGAGGGTATTTGTGGCAGCAATTTGGCAGGTTGTAGTAGATTGAAGTTTACCTAGGATGCTGAGAAGCCTTACACTGGCCTTAAATACAACCATAAAGATATTTTTTTTTCACTGAAACTATTTGCTGTCCAGCTGATCTCACATCTCTGGGATCTTTATCCAAGGTACCTGATTTGTATTACATACAGCTGCTTGTACAAAGGGCTGATACAATCTATGAGCTCAATTTCCTCTTTAAACTGCTCTATATCTTATTTTCTATTGAGGTCTCATATTTACAAGTTAGGTTATCAGTTTTAATAATTACTTCTTGGTGTCATTTGAAATTGGTGCTACACAAGCAGCAAGGCAAATACAGTATAACCTTATTAAGGATCAAGAGGAGGGTAAAGACTATCAGACACTTTGATGATGCAGCATCTTGTTGTACTTCCTGTATAATATAGCTGTCACACCAACCAAGTAATACTATATACATTCTGCTAGGGGATGCTAAGTATTATGCATAAAACCTGACCATCTCTCATCCTGTCTTTCTGTTTATTCTTACTTCTTCCCCTTCTGTGTCACCCCTGTCTGTCTAACCCTCCCCTTTAGAATGTAAGATCTCACGAGCAGGGCCCTCTCTCCTCATGTGCCTTTATTAGAATATATAAACCTCTTCCACCCTGATGATTGTTTAAGTGTCCTGTCCTCTGATGCAGCTATCCATATTAACCATGTACTTGTCCCAAACTGTCTTGTACTATAATGTGTTATGTGATATTGCTCATTTGTGTATTGTTAGGCGCTGCCTAACCTTTGTGGCGCCTCATAAATAAACTATAATAATAATAATAATAATAATAATAATAATAATAATAATAATAATAATGCATGCAAAATAGATAAAACAGACAAGTCCACACAATTAGAATTTGCTTTTAAGTTGGTCTCTTTGAACATGACTTGAGTTCTTAAGGCCCCATTTGTCACCCACAATTCAAAATCCCACTGACAGTTTAATAGGCTGATAAGAGAAATGGACCTTACTTGTGAGTGTGTTTATGGTGGAGAATATAGATTGTAAACTCCAATGAGGCGGAGATTCATATGAATGATACTCTGTACAGTTTTCTGTAACATTGTGGCACCATATAAAGAAATAATGCTAATGAATAATTGTGCTAACGGAAGTCATGGCAATTTAGGAAGCAGAAAAGGGGTCAGTCTGTTACCCAAGAATTACATTACATCATTACAGCTATGAGTAGTTGCCGATACATGCAGCAGCGTTGTTCCGTGTTTGGACAAACGGTGTGGAAAATCCATATCACTATAAAGGGGATGTGTCCTCACAGCCCAAATCCTTTTTTTCATCACTGTGTGGGCCGGGGGATGCAAGTGCGCCCCCAGAGATAGCCTTGGCTGCAGTGCCCGTGTGACAAAGCCCCTGCAGGGGTGTGGTGCGATGGTGTACCTGGACTCTGGACTTGCCGACTTCAGATCTTCACGGCTTCTTCTCAGAAGAACCTGTGGCAGGGGATGGCACAACCCAAGGAGAACCCCCAGAAGCGACACTACTACAATTAGCAGCGACAAATATTTATTTAACAAAACACCTGTGCTAGTCACTGCGATGCATTTGTACACATATGCAGAAATCAATAAGAAAGAGGTGCAGCATGTTAACATTTACTTTAAGGCATTAGACACTCAATAATCACAAATACATTTAAAGAAAACCATATCAGAGAAAGCAATATTACGTCACTAAAAACACTGTACTGTACATGTGACACGGTAACACCAAATGTCCGCCAGGTGGCGCTTCACACCCTGTGGATGCTGAACTACAGTCTCTGCCTTAAGCAAAAGTCATTGACTCAGAAATGGTCCCGCGAAGGAAGATCCTCACGAATAAAGAGTTAGGCCCTATCTTAGTGTGCACACTAACTTATTAAAAAAAAAGGACAAAGGTGAACAGTCCTCTCTCTCTCCAGAGGGACAGGCGAGCCCCCGTTCCCTGGGGTGGCTCCCTGTAGGGGATACAGCGAATAGGTTGTAGGGGTCAGTAGCCACAGGATGTTCTGGTACAACCACATTTATCACTGTCCTGCTCAATAGCAAACAGCTCAGTCCCTGGAGCAGGGGATAGTACCCGTGTTATTAGATAGGTGGCCTGGGTATGGAGGGGCCTCTCCAGTGGCTCTCCTCACTGGTAACGGGGGGTAACTGGGGATTGCTGTGACAGTATAGCGTGGGTCAGACTGAGGCTAATGATGCTCTGTACTAAGGAGCAATCTGTGGGATCGACTTAAGGGATAGTCTCTGGCGTGCTGCAGACCAATCGTTGGGGCATAGGGCACCCCGGTACCTTAAAAGCAGCTGCAGGTGCCGGCTCCGGCCAGAAGCGACTCCCGCTGTGCGGCTCCTGGCCTGGCTCCTCCTCCGGCGCTGGCAACCTCCTCTGGCAGCATTCTCCCTGGCTTCACAGCTGGCACCCTGCAGGGCCTCCCTCTTGCATTCTCTGTGTGGCCAGCACTGGCTGGACATCACTCCCCAGCGGTAGCTGTCTCTCCCTGCTCTGGGCGGCAGCTCCTTTGATCCCTGTCTCCTCTCTCTGTGCAGCTGTCAATCACTGTGAGCGGCTCCTCTCTGGTCTCTCCCGGCTGCTGTATTACTCTCTCCTGCCCAGGTGCCAGAGGTCACTGTCAGCGGGTCCCGTCTCTCTGCTGCATGGGTCTTTTAGTCTGCACTCTGTCTCTCAGCTCCTGCACGTGCCAGACCTTTCTCTTCCTTCCAAGCTGCTGGGATCACCTCTGACCTCTCTCTTCCTGTCACGCTCTGCTGATGCTCCTCACTAGAGTGCTCCCCCCTCAGGAATGCAGGTAGGGACAGATACAGCAGGGTCCTAGCTCCTGCTTTGGCTGTTTAACCCTTCCTGTCCTGGACAGTGGACAGGGGTCTTCTTAGGCAGCGTTGGCTGCCAATGTTTAGGTCCTTTGGGGCACAGGGGCACACCAGAGGTACCCTGGAGTGGGGTACTACACCCACCCCTACACAGGGACAGGATATGCGTTCTGCACTCAATGTTACAGTGCAGCAGCTGGCTAATGTTACTGAACAGGAGTCATCAATGGCATGTCCACTCTCGGCAGGTGACACCCTGGTGCAGCCGGCACCGCACAACTGGGTGCAGAACACACCGCAGCAAGAGACACTACTGTCTATATGCCACACTTACTGTAACATGCCAGGTGCTACATCTATAAACTGATGTATCAGGTTTGAGATAGGGCCAAGAGGTGGGCATTTTGCTATGCCTCAACGGTGTTTACACAATATTACATTGGCTACTCCTCACATGCAGGGGTAAGTTACAAGTTATTGGATTGACTCCTAGGGCCAAATTTTTTTAGGTGCAAATCTTTGGTCAAAAAGGCCAAAATTGCACGTTTTCCGGGAAATCACACAAATTACAGTGCAAATTACAGTAAAATTTGCACGTTTTGCCACCACCAAAAAAATTTGCAAATCGCAGATGTTTTCTTATAAAAAAAACATACGACTCACAAATGTAATTAGGTGCGATTTTACATATCGCATCGTAAACTTTACCAAAAATCTCCAGAAAACATAGACCTGGCTCTGGCTGGCAAGTTTGACAGAACCAAGGTTTTGTACACAAAAATGTATAAAAATAAAAAGTTAAAAATAAATAAATAAATAAATAAATAAAAATGTTATGGGATTTCCCCCTAAAGTGTGTGCACAGAAAATCCAGGAATAGTGTTTAGACAGGGGTACGGTATATCCATCAGTAAATATATAAATTATAAATGGGTGGGTAACATAAAGAGGGAAGGGTCACTTCTAGGACCACCTACAAAACAGATTATTTGACCCAAATCTTTTGGATTTGAAGCAAGCCAGTTTATTCTGACATTCTTGACAAGTATAAGTACAGTAATTTCTACATAATTTAAATTGTAACACAATGAAACATTTTCTGTTGGATGAACTAAGTTTACGCAATGGTGATTAGGATCTGTTTAAGTTGTTTTTTTTTATTCTATGTAAGTTTAATATGATTGGACATTTTTGATAGTAGATCCATGTAAGACTGTATCTGCCACATTCTACCTAAATTAATAGGCATCTAAATTGTATGTGAAACAGAATTCTACATAAGCATGAAAGACTGATCAATAAATGACCAATCCATTTAGATTTGAAGGGACCTTGCAGAATTAAAGGTCATGTTTGATAGGGATGCAATAGCCTTAATGTTTTCTAGTGATTCATTTGACATGACATTAGTGTACTGTTTAAAAAACACAAGCTTATACACATTTTGTTAGAGTGGAAAGAGCTAAGATAACTTGTGCCATGAACAAAGCAATAAACATTATCGTCCAGTGTAGAATAAAGTACATTTTAATGTGTACAAATTACTTGCTATTGTTATCATTTGGTCAATTAAATTGAACAAAAAGAAAAAAGTATACTACAGAAATATATACATGCACTGGCACAATATTAGCAAAGGCATTTAAGTGTTAATAACATTTTTTTATAGTATATTTTATGGGGGACAGTTATATAATCTGTTTGCACAAAGAAAAGTTCTTGTGGCCCAAAAAAATTTAAAAAAGTGCGGCAAAAACAGAAAGGGAGACAGAGGAACATGATTTTACAGTGCAGACAGAGCTCAGGTGGGTGTTCCAGAGCTTCTCTGCACACTACATGTTCCTTAAAGGATCGGTTCTACAATTAGGCAACTATCTAAAAGATCCAGAATCTGGGGTCACCCCTAAGTCTGATTATCATAAAATTAAGGTTGACTCTGAGAGAGGCATCCTTGAGGAACTTCATTCAAATGGCAGGTATTGAACTTCTAAGATGTTTACAAACCTTTGGTCCTGGTGAAGTGCATAAGGATCTTGAGGTACTTATGTATTAGCTGGGCGCCCACTAAGCAATTTGCTTAGTGGGCTATTCTGTGTAGGTAAAAAGCATTACATCGCATCGCATGGGCCATTTTAAGGGCCATGCTATGAGATGCTATGCGATGCGATTTTCCTATGTAATTTATTCACTGCTCTCTTAGTCCCGGGGGATTGTGTCGCACCTACCGCAAAATCGCATGCATAATTGTATGACATACAATGAGGTTTTAGCCCCCCCCCCCCACTATCCACGCCACACTGAAGCGTGCAAGTGCAGCGGAACGCGGCCTCCATCCTTTTCATACCCCCCACTATCCACATCGGCGTGAAGTCGATTTTATATAGTGTGGTGAGCGCAGCGAGCCACCGAGCCCAAAGCATGGTGAGCGCAGCAAGCCCCGTGAGGGGACGCGGAATACATGTAAAGTACTGGTCCGAGTACTGGATGGGAGGCTGACGTCCTGTGCGAGCACCACAAAGACTATGCAAGCCCGCACAGAAGCCCTGCACATGCGCATATGCAAATATGTTCATGTACAGGGTAAAATCATCGGTCCCCAGTGCAAACACGTCAGGGACCGAATAAACTAGAATCAAGCCCCATATGCTAAACACTCTGGCCAGCATATTTCTCCACATTAGGAGTGCTCTGTACGCTTGAAGGAAGTGCTGGCATTAAGCATGAATCCACCATTGGGAAGCACTGCACTGCAAAGTATGCAGTGTGAAAATAAAACATACAGTGGTCTCTCCTTGTCTGCTTCCAGTGTGAACTGCAAGTAGAGAGTGAGGGGGCTATTCTGGTTGATTCCTAGCCTTGCGAGTCTACCAAACCCTGCCCAGAGAATGTCAGGCTGTCCTCATAACCCCCCCCTCCTCCCGCCCCCCTCGCAGCTTATGTTTGCATGCACTGGCTGCGAATGGTTGTTTAACATAAACATCCATTCGCAGGCTGCGGGGGAACACCCACATCATTCGATGCTCTGAGGTAATGTTAGATATGCGTGAGCATTCTGAAGGAAGTAGGCTCGCAGCTGATGTCAACTGCCCGTCCCAGCTCCCACCACGTCACAGGGCGATTTTCACGGGAATGCACAGCATTTTCATGGGAACACCCATAAAACGCTGGGTGTTGCCTTGGATGAGTCCCCCAGCTCACGGCCCCACAGCCCCCCCTCCGCCTGCAATGTTTGGCAGCATGCACCATGTGTCTGCACATGCGCAGAAATGTGGGACCAGAATAAGGTTTGTGTGCATTTGTGTGTGTGTTGAAGGGGAGGGATGGGGGTGGTGGGTGGGGGGTTTGTATTTAACAAAGAAGAAAATCTCCTTAACAGCCTTAAGAAAAAGACAGGTAGAAATACAGTATTTGTTTGAAAAAAAAATCATCAAGGTCTAGACATTTTAGCTATACTGTATGTATTATTATGGAAATGACGTGTTATTGCATGTACTGACAGAAAATAATGAACTTTAGATAATAAAGAGCTTTAGTGTCGTATGAATACATATCTGGATAACAGGACAAATACATAGCAGGTACAGTATGTCAGGGTGTATCTTTTCATTTGAAAGGAAAATACATTTTCAGGCATCAGCCTATCAGAGAAGAATACATTTCCTGCCTCTTCCAGTACAATCTTCTGTGATTACACTCCATGCTCTGTATTGTTACAGAATATATGAAGTCATTTTAATGGAACAATAAATATGCCAATACACAGCCTCAGTAAACTAGTAAAATGACTGATTTTGTGGTTTTCTTTAGGTGAGTATATTAATATTGTAATGTAAGCTGTCCTTCGTAACTCTATTGTTGTCAGCCCAATGGATAAAGCTTTGCTTGGAGTAATAATACATTTGTGTTCACAACTAAAATAGCCTATGCTCATCAAAAAGTCTACTGGGTTCATTCCAGGGGCATATTAGGTTACAAAACCATCCGGGAAATTTTGGAAGCAGCCCTAATAGTGGGCGGGGTCTGCTGAGAGGCAGAGTCTGCTGAGAGGTAGGATCTGCTGAGAGGAGGAGTCTGTTGACAGGGAACAGATTACATGCTCATTGCCATAGGTGATTCCATGCTCGTTGCCTGGGGGGGGGATACATGCTTGCTGCAATTGGGATTAAATGCTTGATGCCAGGGAAGAATACATGCTTGCTGTCATAGGGGGATAAATGCTGGTTACCAGGGGGGGGTATATGCTTGCTGCCTTAAGGTGATAAATAATTGTTGCACAGGGGGAGATCAATTATGGGAGATGGGGATCGGCACCACGGAGGCACATAGACACTATTAGAGACCCAGTGCCCCTCCAAAGATCACTGCCACAGCAGAGGAGACAGCCGCTAGAGTTGCAGGAGTATGTCTAGCGTGTCTTCTCAATGGCGGCAGCCATTTTTGGAGGGACACAGGGTCTCTTTAATACTGTCAGAAGAGACTTTGCTCCTCCATGACGCACCCCCCCTCCCCCCACGTGAAGGCGATATATATTTTAATCACCATTAATGTGCTGGGTACGTTAATGTGTTATTAACGTGTTAACGTACCCAGCACTTATAAATATATTTTTATATATAAATATATGGAGAGGCTATTATTATTGTTGTGGTTATTCATGTTATTGTTACTGTACCCTGCTCAGTGGCCTCAGACCTGTCAGCCTGCCTCATCATTGCCAGCACCGGCGCCGCCCATCCTGTTGATCAGATCCCCATCACGCGAAAAACTCCTGTGCACCACTGCCAACTGGGGATCAGATCATGTGGGCGGCGGCCAGCCATCCTTCCTCACATACATTACAGGGGTTGAGCGGCAGCTTCTTGTCTGTAATGGGCTGGCCCACCTGAAAATGGCCCATTATAGTCAGTTCTGCTGCTGCTGGCCCAGTGGGGGCATATCGGTTTCTAGCACAGTAGGGGACATACCTGGCACAGTGAGGGATATACCTGGCACAGTCGGGGACATCCCCCCCATAACGGGAGAATAGAACCAGTGGCTCAGCTATTGCACAGTAGCTAGCGCAGCTAACCCACAAAGGAGCTTCTTTGTGCTTGCCCCATGTCGAAGTACTGGTGGTCAGGATTCCGATGTCAGTATACTGACTGCAGGAATCCCGACTGTCGGCCTGTCATACCACACCCACCAGGAGTACAGGTAGACACCAGTCAAGGCATAAGCTATACCCGCGGAGGAGGTACTGTACATCCTTACTTGTCTTTTGAACTCTAAATACAGAGTGAAAGTGCACCATATAGTGAAGTGTGCAGCTGAGCAAATAGCAGATGACTGAGAAGCGAAAATGACTGGCGCAAGCTCACTGCTCCTTAGCTGCTGAGTTATAATCATAACTTGGAAACTTTATTCTTTTACATGCCGAAAATCTTGGCCCACCTCAAACAAAGGAGTATATCACTCTTTACCTAGGCTGCATTTATGCTGCTACCTATGATTTACTATAATGTATATGATAAAAGCAACCTCAGAACTGATAGGTTGATATGGGCAACTTCTCCACTGGTCCATTTTCCAGTCTTTGCACTGATTGGCACATCAGCCCCAATATTCCTCATCTATCCAAATAGTTACCGACCAATTCTGAGACTGGCAGCATGTTCCTGAAGTATGTGTTTTGGTTCTAATTTGAACGTCTTGTTATGGTTTTACAAAACCACCCTCAAGTACTGTACTTTGCTTAGGTTTTGGATTTCTTAAAAGTGGATAACAATTCAGATCATGTATTTTTTGCAATCGAAAACCATAAATTCGTATTCAAATTTGAAATTCCGAACCAAGGGACAATAAGAATCAATCCGTTGGTTTAGATCAGTGGTCACCAAGCCATCGCTCGCGAGCTACTGGTAGCTCGTGGTAGCGATCCAGGTGACTCGAGCACTGCCGCCCGCCTCTCCCTCCCATCTCTCCTTACCTCAATCACCAGTGATTCACAACCACCACTAATTCAGAGGGGAGGAGAGTGTATGGTGCGTCTCCCCTTCCCCTCATTGTGTATCCCTGTGACTGTGCCGCCATCGGCCAGTCTGAGCTCACGGGCCGGAAGCCAATCAGGAGCGGCCCACAAGCTTTGATTTGCTGATGGCCCAGTCACAGGGAAGGGAAGTGGCAGCAGTGGAGGAGACGGAGGATGGAGGAGCCAGTCAGCAGGGGAGCACCGGACTCTCCTACCCCCCCCCGGCAGCAGCAGGAACAACAACAGTTAGTTCTGCTGCTGGCACAATGGGGGCATCATACCTATTTCTGGCACAGTCGGAGCATGTGATGCACAGTTTAGGCATATGTGGCACAGTGAGGGACATACCTGGCACAATGGGGGACATACCTAGCACAGTAGAGTACATACTTGGCACAGTGGGGCTAATACCTGGCACAGTGGGGGACATTCCTGGCACAGTGGAGGCTAACCTGTTTCTGGCATAGTGGGGGCATATGTGGCACAGTGGGGGCATACGTAGCACAAAGAGGGCATTCCTGGCACAGTGGGGGACATACCTGGCACAGTGGGGGACATACCTGTTTCTGGCTCAGTGGGGTCATATGTGGCACAGTGGGGGCATACGTAGCACAGTGAGGGCATACCTGGCATAGTGGGGGCATTCCTGGCACAGTGTGGGCATACCTGTTTCTGGCACAGTGGGGGCATACCTGGCACAGTGGGGCATTTGTGTTTCTGGCACAGTGTGGACATACCTGGCACAGTGGGGGCATATCTGGCACCATGGGAGCATATGTGTATCTGGCACTATTGGGAACATATGTGTATATGGAACTATTGGGGGCATATGTGTATCTGGAACTATTTGTAAATATGTATATCTGCCACTGTACTATTGGGGGCAGATGTGTATCACACCCCCATTTTCATTGGACGCATTCCATGTGGCATGTGGCTACACCCATTTTTCAGCGCGTGCACACAGTACGGTATGGGGCATAATGTGTCTGGGGAATTACAGTGTGTGGCATAATGTGTAAAGGGCATTATTTGTTTATTAGGCAGATTTTTTTTATTTTTTTATTTTTCGTAGCTCTTCGGGTGGTTTATTTTGTCATGAGTAGCTCACACCACAAAAGAGGTCGGAGACCACTGAGCTAAGCTACGGGCTGATTCTGAGTTGGACCCAAATCCAATGTTCCAATAAATTGTATATTTTTGTGCATACATTGGCAGGTATTCAATGCAGCCGGCGAGGGGGTTAAACAGCGAGGATTGGCGAAAACCAGCGATCCTCGCTGTTTAACCCCCTCACCAGCTGCTCGCCGTATTCAACGTTCTGGGGAAATCCTCGCCGTCACAGGACGGCGAGGGCTCCCCCAAACAGCGAGACCCGCTGCTAATGCAGTGAACCCGCTGTATTTAGCCGCAAGTCTCGCTGCTTCTGGAGCCGCATATGCCAATTCTCCCTCGCTCAAAAGACGGAGCGAGGGGGAATTGGCGTATTAAGTGGGCGGGTGCATTGAATACTACAGGGTGAGTGGTGACAGCGAGCAGGAAGCCACTCGCCCACGGCATTGAATACCTGCCATTGAAGGGGTTTACAGTATGTACTTAACTTTGGAGAGAGATAAGTAGACAGAAATAAAGTACAAACTAACCAGCTTCTAATTTTCATTTTTCAAAGTAATATTGCAGTTGATTGGGCTGATTGGTTGCTACTTTTTCTCCATCCACATTATGTTTTTCACCTTTAGTACTCAGAATCTGGCCAAATAAATTTTGGAGAACAGTTTTATCTTTGTGGATTTGACTCAATGGAACTTACTTTTCTCACATTTCAAGAGGCTTTCACTGTAGAAGCCCTCAAAAACAAATTCACACAAGGACGATGTGTATCCAGCCAACCCAGGGACCTATGGGAAGATATTCGGTGCAAATTCGAACACACTGGGCGAAATGTAATAGGGGGCGATTTTTTAGACATGTGCGATTTTTGGTCAAAAACGGCCGAAATCGCACGTTTTCCAAAATGTAATAGAGTAAAAGGGTGAGATTCGCGGTAAAAAAACACATTTTCTGCCGCAAAATTGCACATTTTGAAGTGCCAATTTTTAGTCACACTTCAATTCGCAGCCAGATGTTTTCCCATTATAAAGTATACAACTCGCAAATGTAAGATGGTCAGTGGCGTAACAAAAACTTTTGCTCCCCCCGCCTGGACAATTTTGCCGCCCCCCCCAGGGACAATTTCACCGCCGCCCCCCGCGTTAAAAGAAAAGACCCCCCGGGACTTGGCAGGGGGGTCCATGAGGCATGGGGGTACCTGTGGTCAGGGAGAGCCTGGGTCCCTGCAGTGAAGTAAAAACAACGCACTATCTCCGCCACCCGGCAGCGCGGGAAGCGCTTCTAACTTTGAAAACACTGGCCGCACACTGATCAGCATGCGCCCAGTGTTTTCAAAGTCACAAGCGCTTCCCACGCCGCCCGCACGGCGGAGATAGCGCGTTGTTTCCACTTCACTGCAGGGACCCGGGCATCGTCATACTCAGCGCCGCAGGGACCTCTATGCTCTCCCTGACCACAGGTACCCCCGCGCCGCACGGACCCTCCTGCCAGCTCCCCACTGCACCCACAAGCAGTGGGGAGCTGGCAGAGAAACAATAGCGCCTGCAGACCCCGGCGCCTCCCCGCCACCGCGGGGGCTGCGGCCCCATAGTTACGCCACTGAAGAAGGTGCAATTTTTGGTAAATGTTACCAAAAATCACCAAAAAAATAGACTAGGTTCTGACAGGCGAATTTGACAGAACCATGCACAGATCATTGAGATCTGTGTATGGTCCTGTGTAAAAAAATGTGTAAAAGTGTTTTTTTTTTTTTTAACGGCGTTAAAACCTGGCACAGTGGGGGACATACCTGTTTCTGGCTCAGTGGGGTCATATGTGGCACAGTGGGGGCATACGTAGCACAGTGAGGGCATACCTTGCATAGTGGGGGCATTCCTGGCACAGTGTGGGCATACCTGTTTCTGGCACAGTGGGGGCATACCTGGCACAGTGGGGCATATGTGTTTCTGGCACAGTGTGGACATACCTGGCACAGTGGGGGCATATCTGGCACCATGGGAGCATATGTGTATCTGGCACTATTGGGAACATATGTGTATATGGAACTATTGGGGGCATATGTGTATCTGGAACTATTTGTAAATATGTATATCTGCCACTGCACTATTGGGGGCAGATGTGTATCACACCCCCATTTTCATTGGACGCATTCCATGTGGCATGTGGCTACACCCATTTTTCAGCGCGTGCACACAGTACGGTATGGGGCATAATGTGTCTGGGGAATTACAGTGTGTGGCATAATGTGTAAAGGGCATTATTTGTTTATTAGGCAGATTTTTTTTATTTTTTTATTTTTCGTAGCTCTTCGGGTGGTTTATTTTGTCATGAGTAGCTCACACCACAAAAGAGGTCGGAGACCACTGAGCTAAGCTACGGGCTGATTCTGAGTTGGACCCAAATCCAATGTTCCAATAAATTGTATATTTTTGTGCATACATTTGCAGGTATTCAATGCAGCCGGCGAGGGGGTTAAACAGCGAGGATTGGCGAAAACCAGCGATCCTCGCTGTTTAACCCCCTCACCAGCCGCTCGCCGTATTCAACGTTCTGGGGAAATCCTCGCCGTCACAGGACGGCGAGGGCTCCCCCAAACAGCGAGACCCGCGGCTAATGCAGTGAACCCGCTGTATTTAGCCGCAAGTCTCGCTGCTTCTGGAGCCGCATATGCCAATTCTCCCTCGCTCAAAAAACGGAGCGAGGGGGAATTGGCATATGAAGTGGGCGGGTGCATTGAATACTACAGGGTGAGTGGTGACAGCGAGCAGGAAGCCACTCGCCCACGGCATTGAATACCTGCCATTGAAGGGGTTTACAGTATGTACTTAACTTTGGAGAGAGATAAGTAGACAGAAATAAAGTACAAACTAACCAGCTTCTAATTTTCATTTTTCAAAGTAACATTGCAGTTGATTGGGCTGATTGGTTGCTACTTTTTCTCCATCCACATTATGTTTTTCACCTTTAGTACTCAGAATCTGGCCAAATAAATTTTGGAGAACAGTTTTATCTTTGTGGATTTGACTCAATGGAACTTACTTTTCTCACATTTCAAGAGGCTTTCACTGTAGAAGCCCTCAAAAACAAATTCACACAAGGACGATGTGTATCCAGCCAACCCAGGGACCTATGGGAAGATATTCGGTGCAAATTCGAACACACTGGGCGAAATGTAATAGGGGGCGATTTTTTAGACATGTGCGATTTTTGGTCAAAAACGGCTGAAATCGCACGTTTTCCAAAATGTAATAGAGTAAAAGGGTGAGATTCGCGGTAAAAAAACACATTTTCTGCCGCAAAATTGCACATTTTGAAGTGCCAATTTTTAGTCACACTTCAATTCGCAGCCAGATGTTTTCCCATTATAAAGTATACAACTCGTAAAAGGAAAGATGGTCAGTGGCGTAACAAAAACTTTTGCTCCCCCCGCCTGGACAATTTTGCCGCCCCCCCCAGGGACAATTTCACCGCCGCCCCCCGCGTTAAAAGAAAAGACCCCCCGGGACTTGGCAGGGGGGTCCATGAGGCATGGGGGTACCTGTGGTCAGGGAGAGCCTGGGTCCCTGCAGTGAAGTAAAAACAACGCACTATCTCCGCCACCCGGCAGCGCGGGAAGCGCTTCTAACTTTGAAAACACTGGCCGCACACTGATCAGCATGCGCCCAGTGTTTTCAAAGTCACAAGCGCTTCCCGCGCCGCCCGCACGGCGGAGATAGCGCGTTGTTTCCACTTCACTGCAGGGACCCGGGCATCGTCATACTCAGCGCCGCAGGGACCTCTATGCTCTCCCTGACCACAGGTACCCCCGCGCCGCACAGACCCTCCTGCCAGCTCCCCACTGCACCCACAAGCAGTGGGGAGCTGGCAGAGAAACAATAGCGCCCGCAGACCCCGGCGCCTCCCCGCCACCGCGGGGGCTGCGGCCCCATAGTTACGCCACTGAAGAAGGTGCAATTTTTGGTAAACGTTACCAAAAATCACCAAAAAAATAGACTAGGTTCTGACAGGCGAATTTGACAGAACCATGCACAGATCATTGAGATCTGTGTATGGTCCTGTGTAAAAAAATGTGTAAAAGTGTTTTTTTTTTTTTTTTTAACGGCGTTAAAACCTGGCACAGTGGGGGACATACCTGTTTCTGGCTGGTTTTTTTTAACGGTGTAGGGTCCCCCCTCCTGAGCATAACCAGCCCCGGGCTCATTGAGCCGGACCTGGCTCCAAAAATACGGGGGACAAAAAGCATAGGGGTCCCCCGAAGTTCTGAAACCAGCCCCAGACTCTTGGGCTGGTCCTGGTTCCAAAAATCCGGGGGTAGCTGGCCTGATAGCAATAATTCCTCCTGTGGACGCCGGCCTGATAGGGTTAATTCTCACATTCCTAACAGTGCTTTATGCAGGAGAACTACAAGTGCCAGCAGACCTCCCCCGCAGGTTGGGACATGGAGGACAACTAGTCCAAGCATGCGGGACATTAATGGGCCCACTGGGACTTGTAGTCCACCTGTAAAAATAATGTTAAAAGAAAAGACACACACACAGAAAAGTATAACTTTATTTCACACACATACACACACCTCACTTTTACACCAATATACAGTACTTACCAATCCAGGGTCCAGCACTGGTCTCCCTCCTGCAAAGCCAGCTCACCCTGCACTGACAGCAGGGTGAGACAGCTGTCTCTGTCGCAGCTAACAGCCTCTGTAGCGCTGTCCCAGCGCTACAGAGGCTGATAGCGTGATAGGCCGATGCGACTCCACGGAGACGCATAGCTCAGCCCTGATTGGCTGAGCTATATGTCTCCATCGAGAGGCATAAGCCAACCACGCTATCAGCCTCTGTAGCGCTGTCTGTTAGCTACGACTGAGAAAGCCGTCTCACCCTGCTGTCAGTGCGGGTGAGCTGGCTATGCAGGAGGGATACCAGCGCTGGACCCTGGATTGGTAAGTACTCTGCCTCAGTGTTAGATGCCGCCAGGAGGGGGAAGAAGAAGGTGTGGCGACGGAAAAGGAGTGCCGAAGAGCTCATGAAGAGCACAAGTTGGCGAAGGGGGCCTTAAGAGTTTCAATTGGGGAGCAAGATAATCCAATAGTAGGTCACAATAAAACCCAAAGTGCAACTAACACTGTGAAGGGACAGATTAAGTATCCCAAAAATTACTCAAAAATAGCAGTCTTTTTGTACATTTTTTGTTTTAGTTTTGTATACTGTATGTATGTATTGTTAGGTTATGGTGTTTTAGATCTACGATATCTAGGTCTACAGCCATATGGTCGACAGTCAAAAAGTTGACAGGGTCCAAAGGTCGACAGTGAAATAATCAACAGGGTCCAAAGGTCGACAGTCAAAAGGTTGACAGGGTAAAAAGGTTGACAGGGTCCAAAGGTCGACTGTGAAAAGATTGACATGGTCAAAAGGTCGCCATGGAAAAGGTCAACATGAGTGGGTGTCTTTCTTGACATAGGTTGACATCGACACCATCTAGGTGTACCGCGCACCCCTCGCATGGCTCGCTACACTTCGACATGCTTTTGGCTCAGTGCCTCGCTGTTATTCATGTGATGACTACTCATTATCTTAATAATTTTCACTAAATTTACAGTTAACATGTGTCCACATTACTCTCTCAGATGTGTTGTATGGCTGCTGTTAATGTGTTCCTGAAACCACCCCACTATCCAGGGCCGGATTAACAATGGAGCTGATGGAGCTACAGCTCCAGGCCCATTCTCCAAATAGGCCTATTCTGTAGCTGAGGGCCAGAGCTTTCCAACGAGCCCAGCCCCGTGTCGGTAGCCCCCCGGGAACCGGAGATACCGACAGGCAAACCTGGAACGTTTTCCCCATAGGATAACATGGGACCCGCTAATTCCGACCTCCACCCGGTTCCAACGGCTGCCAGTTCCCCCTCCGGCATCACAGAAGCTTGAGGTTGATCTCAGTCGAACCCAAATCGCTGGGCCTTCAATCTGATACCTGGTCCATATGGGTTCATTGGTTCTAGAGATATTGCGGGTAAACCAATTTTTTTTTCATTTCTGAAATGTAATTTCATGGCTGTTTATGTTGTTTGACAGATTTCTCTGGAACCAAATGGCCCAGTTTCACGGGACCAAAATCATTTGAAGCCTACATGTAAATCGTCAGTTGGTTTCCGAAGATGTAGCTGGTTGTTTAAAGGGGGACGGGGGTTGTTTTATCTCCCCCTCACACAAAAAAATGCAGGGACTAGACTGGTGTTAAACGGTCCAGTCCGGGAATGTCCCTGCATGATCTTGGCGCCATATTCCCGGGTAAATCCCTGCATTTTCTGGTGTGAAAGGGGTATTATTTCAAATAGCCGGGACATGCAGTGCTCTGAATACAGCCAGGCAGCCCCCTGCTCTCTGCCCAGCTGTCAATGGCTGTCATTTCTGCCCGGCAGCGGCTATCCCCCAGTTACCGCAAGCATGTATTCCCCCTTGGCAATGAGCATGTAATCCCACATGGCAATGAGCATGGAACCCCTGGCAATAAGCATGGAACCCCTGGCAATGAACATGTTGGTAAGCAACACTTAAGTAGCATCATTTTTCATAGGCATTATGGTGTTTGGCATAATGCGTAATGGAGAATAAGGTGTTTGGCTTAACATGTAATGGGCATTATGGTGTAAATTTTTAATGCGGGCCTTCAGCGCGCAATGCCCCTATTTATGAAGCATATTGTGCATTATTGCTCAATCTGTTTGGTATAATATGTGTATGTTATGTGTATTTTGGCTCAATCCATGTGGCAAAATGTGTATTTTGCCTTAATCTGTGTGGCATAATGTGAATTTTGACTCAATCTGTGTGCCATAGTGTGAATTTTGGCTCAGTCAGTGTGAATTTTGGCTCATTCCATGTGGCACAATGTGTAAGAGGCAAGTACAGTATAAGGGGGTTACTATTGTGTTGCATGATTTGTATAAGTGGTATATGGTGTGGTAAATTTAGGTAGCCACATAAAAGGTGCTGAAATGTTGTCTACCAAGTTTCGGCTTTCAGTATTTTTTTTATGACTGGAATGCTGCCTCGCCCTGCAAGTATCTTGGAACATCGGTATCCTGCATGTGCACCTTTGGAGGGCACCCGCCAATATATCTCCCTGCATTTTTCTTATGCCAGCCCCCTGCCTTTTCCAGGCATATATAATTAGTTGAAAGTATTTACACAAATACAGACACACCCATGATCAGACCACCAAAACAGAACACTGGTCACGCCCCCCACATTATTAGGTGCTGGCCGCAACCCCTATTATTGTGCATAATAGGCCATTGATAATTTTCAGCTCCAGGCCCATTTAGACCTTAATCTGGCTCTGCCACTATCCACGCCACCCCGAAGCGTGGTGAGTGCAGCGAGCCCCGCAAGGTGCGGTGGATCGCGTCCTCCCAACCTTTTCATACCCCCACTATCCACGTCTGCGTGGAGTTGATGTTATAGTGTTGCGAGCGCAGCGAGCCACCGAGCCCGAAGCGTGGCAAGCGCAGCAAGCCCCGCGAGGGAAACCGGATTACTTTACATGTTTTCCATGTCCCTCGCGGTGTTCACTACGCTCACCTCACTATAAAATATCAAATCCACACCGATGTTGGATAGTGGGGGGTATGAAAAGGTTGGGAGGACGCGCTCGCCACGCTTCAGGGTGGCGTGGATAGTGTGGGAGCGCTGCGCTTGCAATGCTTTGGGGTGGGGTGGCCTGGAGAATGGGGCAACGCTGCGCATGAAAGGCTTTGGGGTGGTGTGGATAGTGGGGGGTTGGTTGAAAAATACCAGTGAATACTATAATCGCTTCGCACTGCATCGTGAGGTACAATGCCATGCGTTTCACATGGAAAACATATGAGCTGGACTTGGTATATATTTAAAATGTCCAATGTGAGCGGGATTCCAAATGTTGCACCTGGAGGAGAAAGCTGTATATGGATTACCTCTCCTGTTACTAGAGGGTGGTGAGCATATACTGTATGCCGCTGTTATCCGATAGCATCTGACAAGCGGTACGTACAGCTGGTGAATAGCAAACGCCAGGTGAAATTCGATACATGTGGATATTTCATTTTTTTTACTTTTGTATGTGGACAATTAATTTTTTTACTTTTTAATTTTTATATATTTTCATTTTTTTATCCACATTTTAGGATACTTATATTTGTACACATGTTGATATAATGATACATTTATGATTCATGTGATCACTTTATTATTAATTGCTTCTTATTAAATAATCTTATTTTTTACTAAAATAAAAATATATACTTATTAATTTGGTATTGTATCAGTCTTGTTTTATTAGTACAGTGCAGAGAAATTGAGTATTAATATCTTGATTTCTATAACAAGACACAAAACAACTGCCGGATTCAGTGTGAAATCCCGGCGGTCGGGATTCCGGCGTTCAAAATCCCGACGCCGGAATCCCGACTGCTGAAATCCCGACAAGGGGGGACGTGGATCGCCCCACCTTGCAGTACACTAATTTATTCTCCCTCGGAATAACGGAGGGAGAAAGTGTCTGGATTTCGGCGGTCGGGATTCCGGCGTCGGGATACTGAACGCCGGGATCCCGACCGCCGGGGTTGTAACTGCATCCCCAACTGCCATGTCAAATCACAGTAGTCCATCTTATTTTAATATCCCTAAATGAGTAAACAAAGTAAATAAGTAAATAAGCTGCTTTTTGAAGCTATGTATTTTGCTTTATAATGGAAAACATGCACCAAAGTCTGCAAAATGAAATCCAGGATTATGCACTGTATGTAGATTAAAAGTTAATATAGGCTATAGTCAGAATATAACTAAAATGTTGCTAAATACAATTTAAAAAAAACAAGAAAAATAAAATGATTAGTGCGTTGCAGAGATATTTTAACATTTTTATTTATTACCAGTTATTTATATACTGTAGGTGAATGGAAATGTTGTCTAATGGCGCTTCTGATATATATGATAATATACCCCTTCTTTGTGGAGGGCGATCCTCTTCTCCTTTTTTATTCAAAAGAGAGATATAAAGATGTATAAGTACCACACGCTCCTCTTTAGAGGACAGGGATCCTCTTCTCCACCTTGGTATAAATCACCAGTTTACCCAAATGGATACCAATGTATATAGTCCAATCCAAATGATATATTAGATAGGCTCCGCAGATGTATATGGTCCCAAAAAACAAAGAGAGCATAATATGGTGTAATACCATTTAATAAGGTCACAATCAAAGCACAATAACATTAAAAACAAATGGATAAGACATGGGATAAAATGGCTCCTTACCATAGATGGTGGAGAACCAGAGTGAACATCTTAAATGCCCATAAATGACAATGAGTCCCGGGAATCACGGTCAGACAGGAACAACAGGTAACAGGTCCAGATATCTCCAGGTCCTCCAAATATAAAAGGTAGTCCACACCAAATGCATTTTCGGCCACTGCCTGTGGCCTTTTTCAAGAAGAAAGTCAGTTATTGATATAGCGCACACATATTCCGCATTGCTTTACAGCGAATATTTGAACATTCACATCAGTCCCTGCCCCCAGAGGAGTTTACAATCTCTGGGGTAGATTTATTATAGCGGCACTAAGAGCGCCGCTATAACACTCCCTGCTTCGCCTCATTAGCGAGGCGAAGCAGAAGGGGACACCGACAAGATCTACCAAAATCTTGCCGCCGAAGCAGGGGAGCGCTAACTCCCCCCTCCGGCGATGTCCCCTCCAGCTGACAGCGCGTCAGTTAACATCGATGCGCTGTCTCCATGGACTGCGCATGCGCGGGATCTCGCTACTCACGAGAGATCCCAGCGCAGCTCAGAGCCAGCAGCAGGGACAGCACTGTCCCTGCTGTAGGTATAGGGCATTGGCGCCTGCAGCTGTCGAAGTCGATAGCTGCAGGCGGCGGAACGGTCAGCAATGCATAAATCAGGCAGGAGGCAGGGGCGCAGCACGAAATATCATAGCTGCGCTATGCCTCCTGCCCCACACCGCCATCGATAAAGTACCCGGCCAGCAGGTGTGATAGATCAGGGGAAGCGCTATCCCCTGCCTTAAGGCAGGGGATAGCGCATATTCCCCTGATCGCCATATAATAAATCTCCCCCTATATTCCCTACCACATGTACACACACACATTCTAGGGTTACTTTTGTTGAGAGATAACTGACCTACCAGTATATTTTTGAATTGTGGGAGGAAACCGGAGTGCCCGGAGGAAATGTATGCATGCACAGGGAGAATATAAAAACTCTGCACAGTTAGGGCTATGGTGGGAATCAAACCCCTGACCTCAATGCTGCAATGCTAACCATTACACCATCTGTGCTACCCGGAGATATAGCAGGAAATTAATGGTCTGTAGGCTGGCTCCACGTCCTGTACATGTGATGTCATGGTGTCACAAAAATGATGACCACGAATCTGAAAGAAGCACTGGGCAGCTCTATGGTGGATCTGTAGGCTGCAGGGTGCTATTCCAGACACCCTGAAAGTCTGAAATAGGTATCATGGAACAAGAGGAATAGATATCAGAATACATTGCAGTAATGCAATAAAAAGATGTTGAATGAGCAACTATGAATAAAGTTGTGCAAAATATCATTAAAAGTAACTGTTGTGTATAGAAAAAACTGAACTGATTTGTTTAAAAATAATTAATCGCTGTGACATTACACCTGGATCTGAATGTTGTCATTTTTACAATAATACTCTCCAGCCTATATAGTACTGATGCTTATTATCAGTGGCATCTCCAGATGTCAGTCTGCAGCACAGTTTAAAATTCAAACCTGGGGTAGCCCCACCAAGTGCCAGTGTGTCAGTTTGGAATGGCAATTGGTGGCAGTTGGTGCGACTCAACTATCTGAAGTTTGATTTGTGCTGCAGCCGCACCTCTGGAGCTGCCACTGCTTATTGTGAATTGTATTTTATTAAAAATAAGGATATGTACAATCTGTGCCATCTCTTTGATGTAATGGTGTTGGTACAGATGGAGCGCCTCTCAGCCGGCTCAGGGAAGCGAAGGCTGGCGTAGAGGCGATCCATCTGACTGGGATGCATGAGCGTCTCACACACTCACGTATCCCTGACACGCAGCGGTGGGTAGTGGATTCCCTGCCCATCTCCGCTTCCAGGTAGATGGGCAGGGTACAGGGGAGAGGGGTTGCGGGCAGCTACCGGGGAGCAGCAGGGTGGTGGTGGAGGGTGCCAGCAGGCTTCTTCAGAACAATGCATGCAAGTGTCTCGTGTGCGCGGAGCTTCTCCTGGAGAATGACGAAAGGTGGCGATTGGTGATAGAATCACCAGGAGCAGCTCTAATGAAAGCTGCTCCATTAGTACTTTGGTGCAGTATATAATCTGTGGCTTGAGAAATCTTGTCAACAGATCACTTTTCATGGATATCTACCAAGAATTATCTGGATTCTATTGGCTCTGTTTTGGTTTATATATCAAATTTATACGTGAAATTTATTGTATGTATTCAGGCACCACTCACAGCCCTTTTTAGGGTAGTGGGCGTTAGATTTCAGACTGTGTCTATGGCATAGCTTATTAGTTAACACATGCAGTTTGTGCTGATGGGAGAGACTACTTGTAATCAGCTGCATAGCTCTACAGATATATGGCCTGATTCAGACCTGTTTGTTAAGCTATGTGAAATCGCAGCCTAGTGAACAGGTAAACGCCTCTCAGTGCACCACCAAAGGACATTTATTTTATCCCTGTGTATATTGTTATATAGTTTACGTGGTGCATACAACTTTGGAGTACTTACAGTAGATCTCATCTGAGAAACTCTCTTGGAGTACCACACCCCAGCAGAGAGGTAAGGACAATACCCAGAAAGAGAATGATTCAGGTTTTTTGTAAAAGAACTGTAATATTTATTCTGCAATCATTATGGCATGTTTGTAAAACCAGTGCAGTTCAATATTCAAAAATAAAGATACTATATAATTCCAAAAATAAGTAACAGATACGTCAAAAATGATTCAAATAAATTCAATATCTTTCAAACTCTAAAACAATATATAAATATATATATATGTCCAGTTATTAAAGACTAGCGACCTGCCCCGGCTTCGCACGGAAAGCACTAATTATCTATAGCCAGATGACTTCGGATTTTTGTAGTTGGTTGTTAGATTTTGGAATACCTTGTTGACAATGGCTTGAATATTCAGTTGCATTTGACAGAAGTTCGGCAGAACCGAAATCTCATTTGTGGCGCGATCAATTAATTGCCAAAAAAACCCCCCAAAATTATGTTGATCCAATCGCTTCCAAACTTCACAGGATCACCCGCTGGGCTAATCTGAAGATTGCCTGAAAATTTAATCAAAATCGGTCACGCCGTTTTGGAGTCCATAGGGAACATACACACATCCATTTATATATATATATATATATATATATATATATATATATATATATATATATAGAAGGAGCGGCACTTTGCAGACTGTAGAAGTTGTAAAATTCCTTTATTTAGCCCAACGGCGTTTCGGGGTATATCCCCCCGTCTTCAGGGACTTATAGCACACAAATAACATAGACAAATACATATATATAGGCATGGACGTAATTACATAATTAAAACACCTGGTGCCTCACCTGCTCAGCGTCGCCGCCCGCTCTGGATGCTTCCTGCTTCCTTTACCCGACGTGCACAACCCACGTGGGACGGCGGCGCCGAGCAGTGACGTCACCGCACATTGAGAGCCTTGTTGCTAGGCTGCGCTGTCATACTCTGTAAAGAATAACAAAGCGCGGCCATGATTTTACTGCACAGGCGAGATCTTATGGTTAAAACAACAAATAACGACATCAAAAACATTTAATTAAGAATGCATGGCTTCCCCACTGTTAAAGGTGTCACTGCTTGTGATTGCAAGCAGGTACATACAATTTATACATAAGAAGATCAATGTAATTAACACATTCTAAGCTGGCCGCCATTAACAATATATATTTATGTACCAGGATAGGCTCACTTTGACTATCTATTATGTCATAATGTGGCCATGCATCAAACATAAGGATAGTGGCATTTATACCGGCGATCAATCATATTTATACGCATTGGTACTTGTTTCCTATCTGGGCGCCCACGATTGAAATCGCGGTCATCGGGGGTAAAAATCGCGGTCATCGCGGTCATCGCGGGCATCGCGGGTAAATCGGGATGCCCGCGATGACCGCGATGACCGCGATGACCGCGATTTTTACATAGGGAACAATGTTAAAAAAGGCTGATTGACCGCGATTTTACTGTTAAATGGCTCAATGGACCCGATTTGGCCATAGGAATCAATGTTAAATGGGCCACAGAGCCCATTAACCCTTAAATGTCCCCCCCAATTTTTAACGCCACCCCACGATCCACGCCAACCCGAAGCGTGGCGAGCGCAGCGAGCCCGCGAGGGGCGGCGGTACGCGTCCTCCGACCTTTTCATGCCCTACTATCCACGTCGGCGTGGAGTGAGAATATAATAGTGTGGCGAGCGCAGCGAGCCACCGAGCCCAAAGCGTGGCGAGCGCAGCGAGCCCCGCGAGGGGACGCGGATACCTTCACAGGTAGACGCGTCCCCTCGCGGGCTTCACAGGTGTCGGCGTCGCCACGGACACCTGTGAAGCCCGCGAGGGGACGCGTATAACTGTGAAGGTATCCACGTCCCCTCGCGGGGCTCGCTGCGCTCGCCACGCTTCGGGCTCGGTGGCTCGCTGCGCTCGCCACACTATTATATTCTCACTCCACGCCGGCGTGGATAGTAGGGCATGAAAAGGTCGGAGGACGCGTACCGCCGCCCCTCGCGGGCTCGCTGCGCTCGCCACGCTTCGGGTTGGCGTGGATCGTGGGGTGGCGTTAAAAATTGGGGGGGACATTTAAGGGTTAATGGGCTCTGTGGCCCATTTAACATTGATTCCTATGGCCAAATCGGGTACATTGAGCCATTTAACAGTAAAATCGGGTCCATCGCGCCTTTTAACATTGATTCCTATGGGAAATCGGGAGCATCGCGTCGTGGTGATCGCGGGTACATTTATGTGTACCCGCGACGCGACCGACACGATTTCCATGTTTAACATGGGTTTCAATGGGAAATCGCGGTCATCGCGTCGGTCGCGTCGCGGGTACACATAAATGTACCCGCGATCACCACGACGGGCGCCCAGATAGGAAACAAGTACCTTCGCATTAAATGAAACACTGGAGCCCCAACGTCTCATTGAGCCCCCTGGGTGCTATAGTATCCAGGGAATGGATCCATTTACTTTCTCGTTGCAACAGGGCTTTTTCTCTATTCCCTCCTCTCAATGTTGGGGGGACGTGATCTATTATAATGGCCCTGATGCTCGGAATAGGATGTTTTTTAATGGCAAAATGACTGGCTACAGGCTGTTCACTGGTACCACTACTTAACGCTTGTTTGATGGCGCTTCGATGTTGGGCCATGCGTTCTCGAAATTGTCGCTGCGTCTTGCCCACATTCGACAATCCGCAGGGACAAGTTAACATATACACTATGTATGTGGTGGTACACGTGACAGCCTGATTGATAGTAATACGTTTGCCAGTATGAGGGTGATTGAAAGTTTTTCCTGGGGTTAATGTGTTGCACGTAGTGCACCCCAAGCACCTATGGCAGCCTGTTTTACAGGTCAAGAAATGGGTATGCTGTTTTTTTAGGATAGGTGTAACATCCAATTTAACTACCCTGTCCCGAATATTAGCCCCCCTAGTATAACTAGGCAACAGTCGGTTATCCTTGAGTGTGGGCAAGTCTTGATCCGAATTGATCATGGGCCACCAACATTTGGCTTTCCTGATCACAGTGTATTTGTTGACCCAGGGAATGACCTTACCCATGTCTTTTTGAGGTTTAGAGGTTAATGTATCCACTCTAGGGGTGGCTAATACTTTCCTTTTAGATTTTTCTAATTCCTCTCGGTCATAGCCCCTTTCTACAAACTTTTCTACCATTTGGTTTAATGCCACGTTGTTGTTTTTCCTGCACCTTGAAAACGGGGTAGATCCCCGAAACGTTGGTTATCTTTTGCACGAGTGATGAATTGATAAATTAACTATTTTTTCACTAAGCCTACGAGTGCCGCCATTGTTTTTCCTATATATATATATATATATATATATATATATATATATATATATATATATATATATAAATGTTTCTCTCCACCCTGACTGTGGACACCCTTATTTGTACAGACACAGAAATACCACTGAACCTGGGAGGATACCAGCTGGAGAGTTGTTTGATTAGGTTTGCTATTTCTGCCTTTTTAACCGGAAATGAAGCTTTACTGCGATATATGAATAATAACTTCAGGCTATACCTTCATTTATACACCTGAGAGTGCTCTACACATATTTTCCCATCTGAAAACAGTTATAAATAGATCCTGGTGTGTTACCCATGAGGAAGTCCCTAAGGGACGAAACGTGTAGGGTTTTTTCTAGACCTACTGTATATACATCTACGGTCGAATCAGGGATCAATACTTCTATACAAAAACCACCTATTGGAGAACCTCTGTATACTGTTTTAATCAAATGTATTTTATGTATATGTTTTATTACTGTTTGGAATAAATACATTATATATTTTTTTTAACAAGAGTTTGTATTCTGGTGAAATACAGTATAGCGCACCTCTACATCTCTATCTCTATCCATTTGTCCATTGGCTAGCATAGACATTTCGCTCTTATTACAAAGGAGTTTCTTTCAGAAAATCATTGTGCTATAGTCGCCCTCATCAGTCATAGCCATATAGTTTCATGGACATGTGTCAACACATCTTGCAATATAACAATGTGGGCAGTATTCTATTAGCCCTGAGACAACAGACTGATAGCACAATATATGTGATGTTCATTATTATTTTTATCATTATTTCCAATTCATGCACAAATTTTGGGGTAAAAAGGGTCCTGTTTTTAGGCAATACCACATGGGATCCAGGATAAGTTCCATGACCCATGTGTTACCGCAGATCTGCGGGCTGCTCATTGGGGACTATGCTTCTAGTGCCGAGAGCACACAAAGCATACTGTATTCCCCATAAAGTGCCTGCCACAGTGGAGAAGGCCCCCGGCATCAGGGATAATTAGGTAAGCCCCGGAGAAGCTATTAGCAGTGGTAAATTACTGCTGCTAACAGGATATCCTCCTTTGTGTGTAATTAACAGATGTATTTAATAGCTGAAATGTTCTCACTCAAATGATCTGTTCCTCAGGGTCAAACTATTCCTCCAAATGCAGGCGCGTCAGTAATGATGGATGGAAATACTGATTTCTGAACCTTGTTTATTTTCATTCATTCAGCTCTGCTTCCTGCTGATACTCCAGTAGCTTTTTTAAAAGTCTTTGTCACCCTGAGAAGATTTCAGCACTGACTCCTAGATTAATCACAAAATGATTATAAAAAAGTCAACTACTGTTTGTGATGATCACTGGTGTCACTGGTCACTTATTAAAAGCACTGGACAAGGAAAACATCTGGGGTGAGATTTAACTTACAAGGCAAAATCATCCTTGTAAGTTATTTCTCCTTTATAAAAAATGTCTGAGTTTGGCGGACATCTCGCACTGCCGCTGAATTCGTGCAGCATTAAATCTTGCCGCGGATGTTTGTGGTGGTCACTGGGACTTGTACGACATCTTGACAAAGGTCCCAGAGGCAGACCGAAATATTGATTCTTTCCTACCATGCAGTCTGATTAAAATACACTTTAACAAGACTGGTGAGTGACTCCTGCCTTGAACTTGTATCACTATCGGACCAAATTTGGGCCTTCATTTGGATTGTCACCACAGCACAATGTTTCCCCTCTGATGTGAAGTGCAAATTAGGACAAGTACATGGTAAATAAAAAAGACAGTTGCAACAGTTGACACTGATGCAATTATAACAGTGGCAGAGATATACTGTATTCTAAGAAAAGCACACAAGGAGAGAGGGCCCTGCTCGCTAGAGCTTACATTCTAAAGGTACAGGGCAAACAAACTGGGGTGACACAGCTGGGATAAACATAGGGTTAGGAGAAGAGATGGTTGGATTTAATGAAGAAGTGGGTCTCGAGTGCCCGTTTAAAGTTTTGTAGGGAGGTGGCAAGTCTAATAGGGAGGGGTAGAGAATTCTAGAGATACAGAGCACAACGGCCAAAGTCCTTGAGGCAGGAATGGGAGGAAGTAACCAGTTTGTAGGAGAAGCGACATACATTTGTGGAACGGAGAGAGCGGGTGGGAGTGTAAAGAGAGACAAGGTCAGATCTGTAGGTGGGAGAAGAATGGGTGATGGCTTTGTAAGCAGGGCAGTCGAGGGGAATGCCGAGCCCCGATAAAAATTTTGGGGCATGGCCTAAGTGTGGGAGGTGTGGGCACCTCCCGCACTTAGGCCACACCCCAAAATGTTTAAAGGAGGGTGAAAGAAAACTCTAAAAACTGTAATCTCAGCAGCAGCACACACCTACAGCATGTGCTGTGCTGAGAGCAGGCTCAGCATGACCTCTCACGCTGTCAGTGAGACACTCATGCTGAGCCTGCTGTCAGCACAGCACATGCTGTAGAAGTGTGTGCTGCTGTTGCTACCCAGCAGGGGCGGTGGGGGAAGGGAGGGGTCGGACCAGGGCCCCTGCAGGACCTCTCCAGCAAGCCTGATCCCTGGTAATTTGTACCCCCCCCCCCCATTCGGCTGTCCTGTTTGTAAGTGAGTGTAAGGAGCTTGAATTGTATTCTGAAGGGAAAGGGGAGCCAGTGCAGGGCTTGTAAGAGAGGGGAGGTGGACATAGTACGTTTGACGAGGAAGATGAGACGGGCAGCAGCATTGAGGATAGATTGGAGTGGAGAGAGGTGTTTTACAGGGAGGCCAGAAAGTAGTAGATTACAGTAGTCCAATCTGGATATGACTAGTGAGTGGATGAGGGTCTTTATAGCATCCTGGGTGAGATAGGGTCTGATCCTGGAAATATTTTTGAGGTTGAAAGGACAGGACTGTGAGAGATGCTGAATGTGTGGTTTAAAGGAGAGAGAGGAATCAAGAGTGATGCCAAGGCAGCGTACTTGGTGACTAGAGGAGATCATTGTTCCATCGATAGAAAGTGAAATTGTTGAAGGTTAAGTAATGTGGTCACAAGCCACTGCACCCCAACATTGGAATGGCGAGTGCAGTTTGCACCCCATTTGCAGGAATGGTGAGTGCGGTGGTAACCTGTATGTATATATTTGGGTTCATTTTTAATTATCCATTCTCATGCACCCCAGATAAGCTCATTTATCTTAAACCTATGACAGCTGCCTCCTTAGTGATAATTCTGGAGTTGTGTTGGTGATCGTCTCACCTTTAACCCCTTCCTGACAGAGCCAGTTTTTGCGTTCCTGACAGAGCCCTTTTTTTTCAAATCTGACATGTATCACTTAAGTGGGTATAACTTTTTTTTGCTTTTACTTATCCCAGTGATTTTGAGATTGTTTTCTCGTGACACATTGTACTTCAAGTTAGTGGTAAATTTTGGTCAATACAGTCTGTGTTTTTTTGTGAAAAATACCAAAATGTCGTAAAAAAATGGAAAATTTTGCGATTTGCAAAATGTTAAATTTTCTGCTTGTGAGACAAATAATCTTACCACTCAAAATAGTTAATAACTAACATAGACCATATGTATACTTTATGTTGCCATCATTATTTCAACCTCATTTTCATTTTTTTGGACACTAGGAGGCTTAAAATATGAATAGCAAATTCTCAAATTTTCAAGAAAATTTCAAACACTGATTTTTTTAGGGACCAGTTCAGTTCTGATGTGACTTTGAGGGACTTGTATGTGAGAC
>NC_139219.1:245971729-246209229 GCF_055691185.1 Crinia signifera | reverse complement strand
AGTAGAGACAAGCTACTAGTGTCCATCAAAGGGGGAGAGTTCCAGCTTTTGGAATATACCCTCAGAAAAGCCATTGCGTGCACCACTGCAAGTGTGTTCCAAGCATTCTCAGAGATGCATGGCTGGCTTGTCGACTACTCTTCCATGGCATGTCCCAGGGGTTGCAGAAGGCTATCACAGCGCAGCATGCATTTTCAGTGGGTTGGGAAGGAGCTGGCAATTTGTTGTCACCACAAAGCTGCAGTCCCCACCTCCTTTTTTAATACCTCTGGCTACTACTATTACTACTACTATTACTACTACTACTACTAATACTTCTGCTACTACTACTACTACTACTATTACTACTGCTAATACTACTACTATTACTACTATTACTACTGCTAATACTACTACTACTACTATTACTACTGCTAATACTACTACTATTACTACTATTACTACTGCTAATACTACTACTATTACTACTGCTAATACTACTACTACTACTATTACTACTACAACTTATGACTTTGAGCACTCATATACTATTTATTTTTCTGTTGATGAAACTTATTAGCTGTCCTAAGTGTTCAGTGTTTTGCAAAAAGCAGCAACATCAGTATATCTGGCCACAATATAGACATATTAAATATATATCCTCATAGTATGATTTCAGTCTCTCTCCCCTCAGAAAATCAATCACTACAAAATACTATGTGATGCAACATTTGTCTCCCTAATCAGCTGGCTAACTCCAGCAGATCTAAGCCCGAGTAATTACCAACCAGTTCCCACTCTCTTGGCACCAACAAAACACAGTTCAAGATGGTAAAGTTAAGGGCACCAACTGCTCTGTGTGGGCCCAATAGGGAGGCATAGCCAGACCCATTCCTTGCAAAATAATATTCTCTATGTACAGTGATGGGGGACAGGTGGGATAGCCCCCACTCCATCCCCCTGCCTGGTCCTCTCCAAAACACCCAACCCCTCGGCACAACTATGGCCCTTATTCTGGTTGGTGCGGTAATATCCGCGTGCGTTCGTGCCGCCGATGTTTTGTGTCTGCGCATGTGCAGAGGCGTCTCTGCGCATGTGCGAGCGGAACGCATGAAATGTGTACACTACGAACAGGGGGTGGAGAAGGGTGTGAAGGGCTGTTTGGGCTCATTACCATATGTTTACACCCCGCGTTTCATGGGCGTTCCCATGCAAACGCTGGGCGTACGTATGGTAATGCAGCCGTGACGCACTTGTAGGGGGCGGACATATGACATTGCCGGATGTCAGTTGCCCGCCCAGATCCCTGCTTTTGCACGGAGAAATGCCTGTGTGGTCTGAGGTTGCGGGAGCTGCCTGGCCATTCGGTCCTGCATTCGATGGTCTGCGACCATCGAATGATGGGGGAGGTTCCCTGAGATGGAGGAGGTGTATTCATGAGAAATACACATGCGGTCTGTTCGGACAGCTTCTTTCCGCGTACGGACGGAGTTGGCGATCCGTATGGAAGGCGGGGTTTACGATGCACGGTGCTGGCCGCATATTCGGATCCGGCCTCACCGATCAGAATAAGGGCCTATGTGCAGTAGTAGAACATGATTAATAATGCTCTTCATAAATAAACCACTTTGCAGAACTTCCTCATAGGGCATATGTCAGTCAACAATCTTTTGCCTCACTTAAAAAAAAATGCAATTTATTTTACTTTCACTTACTACTTCATTTACTGTATGCTTTATTTTTATCATTAACAATACCTTGCACCGGGCATTCAACACTCTGGAATCAACGATGTGTTGCAAGCAATATATTGCTTCCCCAAATTACTAAAGGGCTAAATTCTCTTGGCCACTTAATTCTGTTCTAGAATAACAAGTGCCTAAGTAAAAACGATTCATAGAATATCTCTTACGCATTGTCTGAGCTTCTTGGAATTTTCCGATAAGACAAAATAAAATGTCGTCCCACATATATAGGCAGTAATAGGCACGCTTACTAATGTCTTCTGTGGATGTCTGCACAATACAATGTTTCCGCTACATCACAAAGGACACAATTCAATATGGACAAATGTCTCAGCTTAAAGAACCATGAAAGTTTATTCCATCCGTAGTAAAATCTCTTTATGCTCACATGAAGCCTCTAGTGATTTGTGCTGTTGTTTTAGTTGATCTTACCTGACTTGATTCTATGATTTCTTTGGCTTTTTTTGTTGTTTTGTTTTACGTGTGACAAGAAAATTGCAGCTTGCCCTTGACAGTCAGACACAAATTGACTGAACAAAACAAAATAAAACAGTGGAGTAATTCTAAAGTAAATGTAATCAAACTGAAATCCCACCAGGCCTTGCACCTCAGCAGACAAAGGCTTTATTCAATAACACTTTCTCGCTCCTTTTGCAATAGAGTGCCTACTAAAACAAATTGAATTCACTGCTGTATACATCCTCTGCTGTTTCTTTGCTTCCACATATCTTGAGTTAAATAATGTATGTCACCATTTAAAAAAAATGCATTCACCAAACTAAGGGGGTGATTCAGTTTTACTCTGTGAAATCCGAGTTCGGTACGGGGTACCGATGTTGCGGTTCAGCCAAAAATATGCATGTGTAGACCCGCTGCGTGAGTGACCTTGGCGGGTATAACGCTCGCAGTGGTCTTCGCACAGAGCAGAGCAGGCATGGGGTTGTCCAATGGGAAAGCCCAGTATTTCCTGGTCATGCCCACAAAAATGGTGGGATATTTTTCTGGGCATCCCCATGAAAATGCAGGCAAGTCAAAGCCTGCACGGGACGGGCGGCTGAAATTACTTGATGCCCTGAATTCGGCCATGTCCGAGTCCAATAATAGTCAGTCTACATTGATTTTTATTTGCAAATGGGTAAAAAAAATAATTTGATGGTATGCCATCGAAGGATTTTTCTCCTGTTTGGGCCATGTGATTGGATGTGTAAGTGTACACATCCACTCACTTGCAGGCACAGGCATTCGCAAGGCGATGGAGGGTGGCTGTTTGCTTGCCCGGCAGGCGGCGTTTACCTGCTTGCTAAAAAGCAAAAGAACGCTGCTTAGCGAGCAGGACTGAATCAGGCAATAAATGTTTGGTGATTGCACCTATCGACTCTTTTGTGAGGAGCAATATATATTTATTTATTTACAGTTTCTTATATAGAATTCAATATATAGTTTCAATATATACAATTATATAGGCAAACGCGCGCGGGGGGGGGGGGGGGTGTTCTAGTGCCCCATAAACCCCCCTCCTCTTGGAGATTGTGAGCTTAGAAAGTGCTGTACTGGATCTATTATGATTGTGTATTCATGTATTATATGTCTAAACTTTTCCTAACAACTTATCTAATTAAAAAAATTGAAACAGCCTATATTATAGACCAGATGTTCTGTTAAATATTAATACTGTATTCCATACAGAATCCAGTGCATGAAAAGAGTTTTCAGGGCTGTTACGGCTCCCCCACTCTCCTGTACTTACTCCAATGTGCTGCAGAGTGGGTGCCGTATCAGTCCAGGGGTGCCCGCATGTGTGACGCATATTTTCTGGGGTGAGCAAAATGTGTCATATAATTGATGGGTTGCTGCCAAGTCTGCTGTATAATTCATGGGGTGCTGCTAAGTGTGCCATATCAGTCCAGGGGTTCAGTATCATTCCAGGGGTGAGCCGTGTGCCGTATAACACACGGGGTGCTGCTAAGTCAAGCCAGGGGTGCTGCCACTATTTTATTAAAATAATAAAAAAGTGGGTACTTGTTTCCTAGCACGGCGCCACCGATTTTGATTGTGAGCATCGCGTCGGAAAAAATTGCGTTGATCGCATCGCATGCCAACCAAATCGCATTTGATGCGATCGACGCGATTTGGCATTCATTTAAATGTGAAATGACCCAAAACACCCCATTGTAATAGAAACCCCCCTGATGTTTGAAATGGCCCCCAATTTTAACACCACCCCGCTATAGACGCCAACCCGAAGCGTGGCGAGCGGCGGCGGTACGCGTCCTCCGACCTTTTCATACCCCTGCTATCCACGTCGGCGTGGAGTTGACAATAGATAGTGTGGCGAGCGCAGCGAGCCACCGAGCCTGAAGCGCGGCGAACGCAGCGAGCCCCGCCAGGGGACGCGGATACCTTCACAGGTATCGCGGCCCATCGCAGGCTTCACAGGTATCCGTGTCCCCTCGCGGGGCTTGCTGCGTTCGCCACGCTTTGGGCTCGGTGGCTCGCTGCGCTCGCCACACTTTCTATTCTCAACTCCACGCCGACGTGGATAGTAGGGCTATGAAAAGGTCGCTGCGCTCGCCACGCTTCAGGTTGGCGTCAATAGCGGGGTGGCGTTTAAAATTGGGGGGCCATTAACAATGCTTTTTCCACATATTCAATGTTAAATGGGCCATATCGGCCCATTTAACATTGTCACCTATGTGAAATCGGGTTGATCGCATCGCGGGCCATTATAATGGCCGCGACGGACGTGATCAACCTGATTTTCACTTTAACATTGTTCCCTATGGGGAAATCGCGTTGATCGCGTCGGTCACATCGCGGCCCCTTATTAGGGGCCGCGATGGACGCGATCAACGCGATTTTCACTTTTACCGGCAATTGAGCCAGTTAAAGACAGAAAATCGGGTCCATCGCGTCCATCGCATGCCTTAAGTACCTTAACTTAAGGCATGCGATGTACCACGACGGGCGCCGTGCTAGGAAACAAGTACCAAAAAGTGTTTTCTTTTTACTGCAGGGGTGTCACCATGTGTTCCGCCATCTGTGCCGTATAATTCCATGTGTGCCGCCATGTGTGCAGTATCAGGACAGGGGTGCTACCATCTGTGCCATATAATTCCTGGGGTGAGCCAAGTCTGCCGTATAATTCATGCGGTGCTGCCAAGTGTGCTGTACCAGTCCAGGGGTCATGCTAAGTGTGCCATATCAGTCCAGGGGTGATGCTAAGTGTGCCATATCAGTCCAGGGGTGCTACTAAGTGTGCAGTATCAGTCCAGTTTTTGTGCCGCCCACTTGTGTGGCTTAGCATAGTCATCCAGCTACCTCGTGCCACATTTTGGCCTTCATTGTGAGGTGTGAGGTATTCAGGATAGACTGGAATTCAGTGGACATTAATGTTATTGAGGTTAATAAGATCATAGGAACAAAAAATAAATAAAAAAATTCTGCGATTTTAGCAGTTTTTATGCTTTTTCAAATAAAATCAGGACCCAAAACCCGGAAGGGTGGTTTTGGCAAAACCCATTAGAACCCAAAACCTGAAGGTAATCCAGAACCAAAACCCGAAAAGTGTCCGGTGCACATCTCTACCTTTAACTCCTTGTTAGTTCCTTGCTCTATAAAATAATGGAAATGGTTGGGAGGGAATAAACAAGTCTACCAAGAACTTAGGTCACTTTTCTAAATACAATAAACAAAATCTGTAATTTTAATCCAGTTTTTTTATTCTTTCATTTACCAGTGCTACCTATCTCTACCCGTATTACTGACTAATGAGGATGATGATATGCAAAGATACACAATGTTCATTATTTTCTAATACTGTATGCTCACTATCTGAAATCAGTTAGAAAATAACCAAAACCACATACAGATCTATTGAAATACTTTTTATTACCTTATTTCTTCTTTTCAGGAAACGGGATGGAGCTCAGAGGAGATAAATCAGCCGCTGATCCGCAGTCATTGAATTCAGAAAATATTAAATCCAAGTTGGCACCTTCAGATTGATGATGTTTGAAAATGAAAAGCTACAAAGAGTAACTGTTTCTCAGCTATTCGTTTCAGTTCATCTTATTGCACTGCAGGCAACGCAGGAATAGGAAAGTTATAGAAGGAATATTAGACCCTCCAACGTGACCCTTTCCACCAGGTACAAAATGCTCTGCTCCTGGACTTTGCTCTAAATTTACAATTACAGTCACATGTGATGAGACAGGTGTTTTAATATAGGTGACGTGCATAATTTAAGTGGGTGCAGAGAGTTTTGTACCCAGTGACAGGGGTAACGTTGGAGTGTCTTATATATTACACTAAAATAAGTCTGCGGGAGGAATGGGATAGGGTTAAAATACCAGGATCCATTGGCATTCTAAGCATTGGGATCCAGACTGTAGGTATTCTGATATCATTTCATTCAAATTATACTTCTGAATACAGGCAAATGTATACTGCCGACTGATTCTGCATTGTGCGTGATCCCTTCAACACTGTACATTGCCTGGATGAGAATACCCCACCACTGTCCAGTTATACCTCTTTAGTTGCAAGTGGAGATGCACTGAAATGTGCACAACCCATAGTTATGTATGATTAATTCCAAAGCAACAATCCCTCCCGGCAAATGGTAATAATGTACGCTCATCTCTGCACCAGCCACATAGTTCTTTATTTGCATGATGCGTGACTTATATGCTGCTTTGCTTGGAGTAGTTTAAGCAAGCAGCTTCTCTACAATACTTAGGGGAATCCCAGTGATGTCAGTCACTTGGGACTCCCCTTAGCCAATCAGGGTGGAGCTGTAGGTGAGCTCTGTGCATGATAGGCTGGCTATGTACGGCTTCATAGAATGCCATGTTATGAGATTAACATGGCAGTCTATGGATGGTTCCCACCCTAGGACTTCATGTAAAGGTTTAAGATGGAGTCCTAGAGTGGGAACTGGCTAATCAGCCAGACTGCAAAATTAATTGGGGTCAACAAAACCCAAAACTTTTTATTTTATTCTTTATTTTACACATTTAATATCAGCCCAGAGATGACGGGGACAGCCCTGAGCTTCAAGACAAAAAAATGAGAAAGATACTCTGCACACTTACCACTCAGTATGGTGTGGCACCCAACATACTAGTGAACAATAGATAAAACAAACTGGTTAACAAAATGGAAAAAGTGCTCACAGTCTGTTTAAGATAGTCCTCTTTGTATAAAAATGGATGGTTCCATCTTCTAACAGTTCAAATGTTTTCTCAGGTAGGACTCGGGAGTATATATAGAATGTATGTATCAGTGATAGTGCACTAAAAGGTCTCACATGCAGCTTAACACTTCATGTAGTGCAGTGGTTCCCAACCTGGGGTACTAGTACCCCTGGGGGTACTCTGCAGACCAGTTGGGGGTACTTTAAAATAAAATTGGTAATGGCGGAAGATGAAAAAAAGTATTTTGATGGCAGAAGACGACCCATTACTATGGAGAAGAACCATGTTGTGTCACTTATGGTTCTGTCTTCAGTGTCATCAGCGTCTCATTGTGCTTTTGCCTGACCAGCAATCCAATGGGAGCTACCCGCGCTGCCCTCAGACTTTAGCGATCATCTGCCCTGTGCTGACATGGGTGGAAGAAGCAGCAGCATTAATCCTACAGGTGTATGTGGGAACCCTGGAGACAATACACAACCAGCAGCCAGACACGGAAGGGCACGATTCCTGTCCGCTACTCCTTAATATAAGGGCATGCATAAGGATATGCATACCGCTTACTTACACTCATAAGTACTGTCTATATTTTAAATTGAGAGGAGGGGGTACTCATCAATGAAAAGCCTAATCAAGGGGTACGGGAGAGAAAAAAGGTTGGGAACCACTGATGTAGTGGATGTCATCTGCTGTACATTCACACAAAATAACCATAAAAATAACGTGAGTGTCCAGCGCTCCCGGTGTTCCCAAAAATAACAGCACCAAGGTGCGTATTTAAAAAAGAGAAATGGCACCATGCAGGTATATGTCCTGTTAGCAACCAGCAAAGTTGTCCCCTTATGGATGGATTCATATAGCCATGTTCATCTTTCACAACCCAAACTTGAAAAGATAATACAGAAGAGAACAAAAATGAAGGAGTACATTTATTTCATAAATGGTTTAATATAGATGTACACTTAATTAATACGAAATGCATTAAGCGTGAGTTATATCTTTGGAAACTTTTAACCCCAGGACTAGAAGCTGCCTGCGATGGACACCATGGACTTGAGGATGCTGTTTTGACGATATTAAACTTGGATGTTTGTAAGTTTCTACCTATGAAGGTCTAGTTGAGATATTGTGTGAGTTATGCTTATTCATATATCCTAAAGAAAGTAAATAACACATTGGTTGGGCTGGAAACTTTGGTTGGAAGGAGTGTGTTTGATATCATAGAACACATGTTTCACCATTGTAGTTACATAAGGCGCCCATAACTTATTGTGACTGACCTTTACCTTAACTTAAGGTAGCTTAACCTAAAATAAATCACACCGACACGAAATAAACCACACAGACGATAAATAAATAGACGGACAACCAAGTGCTAGATTTCAAAAAGGTCAACAAGCATATATGGATTGACATATTTAAGTTAACTTTAAACTAAATTTGAGTTGTAATTTTAACTAGGTTTTAAATAAGCTTTGGAAGATGGCAGAGAGAAGGTAGCTACCAACGCCAGCCCCGTCAACTCGAACTTATCCAAAAACCAAGGACGGCTCATAACCTGCATTGTGCGGGACCCACCACCCTTTAACCTGGCATAGTAGTGAGCGTTCCCGCACACGAAACACCCTTTTGTCCACCGCATGGAAAGGACATGCTTGCTGTCCTACCAAAAGGGGGTGCCTCAAAATGACCTCTTATGCCATGCTTTGACCGCTGGCTGGTAGCGACTTTCCGCCAATCTGGCTATAAAGAGCTGCCAACAATCGCACCCAAAACTGAAATGGGTGCCAAAATTCCAGAAAAATCCAGGGCTGGCGGGGTGGGCTTCCAAAAGAGGAAGAGGAAACCCATCACTAGGAATATATACTCCTTTAAGGTAAACTCCCCATAGGCTGCTTCCCTATCAGTAGTAGTAGTAGTTTGTTTATTTAAAAGGCGCCACAAAGTGTCCGCAGCGCTGTAGATAGCAAACCAAAATTTTTTTACAAGGTAACGTAAGGGTGTGATGATAAAATACAGCATAAATAGGGGTATAGCTGGTAGAACTAAAATCAGCATCAATTCTGAAGTAGGTGTCAAAATTGTCGAGGAGACTGAAGATGAAGTAGAGGAAAAGAAGAACAGGGCAGTAGCGCTGGTGAGGTAAAGAGGTAGTGTGAGTACGTGAGGAAGGAGGTCCCTACTCATAAGAGTTAACAGACTAATGCTGGGTACACACCAGGACGACAAGGGTCCGATCACATCAATCTAGATCCAATTCCGACCGATTGTAGATTGTGTGGTGATTGGGCCCTTTTCTGTCCTGTTGTGATTGGATTCCGATTGGATGCGCGGCCCCGTGGGTCGGTCGGTCGTTAATCAGATCCTAACTGCAGCAGGTAGGATCTGGACACGACCATACACCCGGGTGCGGGACGCGATCGGATCGGTACCGCTCACGGTGCACATCGTGAGCGGGTTGTGCGCTCCGCTTCATCGCGAGCGGGTCGGACAAGACACTGACGATCCGCTCACCATGTGCATAGTGAGCAGGTCGTCCTGCTGTGTACCCCGCATAAAAGGAGGTGGGAGGACGAATGAAAGACAATAGGATAAGTAGGCAGGATAGGAGGAGCGAAAGAGGTTAGGAGGAGGAAAGATAGGCTAGTCGGAAGAAGTGGGTTTTGAGGGAGCATTTGAAGGAGGTAAGGGATCACCAAGCTACCACAGCACAACCCACCTGAAACTGAAACTAGCCTTACACCTGCTTCTCCCTAATTGTCCCAAAAGATGTGGCGTGCTTGTGCAGCCCTCAGCCAGTTTAAGAAGAGAAGTCACATTTTATCAAACATTTCCAACACTTGGGATGTGCTCTGTATTATAAATGTAGCAACAAAGTAACCAAGGTTACAAGTTTGATATGAGGTGTATTTTCTGTATAGCAGCTGCTTGAATTTTGAAGATAGTCAGTCCTCACAAAAACCAAAAGTACACAATTATGCTAATGAGGATACCACATAAGCATAAAAAGCAGCGCTGGGCAGGTTTTAAAAAAATAACCAAATTTTAATATATAATCATAAAATAGATTATATAAAATACACAATCATTAAAAAGATACAACAAAATCAACCAGCCTGAGGTGCTGAATAGCCACATCTAAATGTAGTTGGCCTAGGGGCATATATTGCAGCCAAAGGCTGATTGATTTTGTTGAGTCTTTTTAACGATTGTGTATTTTATTTAATGTATTTTATGATTACATATAAAAATCTGGTTATTTTTATTAAAACCTGCCCAGCGCTGCTTTTCATGCTTATGTGGTATCCTCATTAGCATCATTTTGTACTTTTTGATATGATTAATGTGCCCAATATGTGATTGTCCTATCCAACAAATCGAAGGACATATCAATATGTGTACTCAGCTTAAGTAAAATCAAAACAGTAAATTTACTTGCATTACATTTTTCTGCCACCAGGTGGCACATTAATAAAATTGTGCTAAGAATGTCAGATGAATAATAAGTATGCAGCACACATGTGTACTGTGCTTTGTCAATCAATTTATTGTGTTCTCATCACAGCTTAAATGAATCAGCAACATCTGCCCTTTGACAAGAGGTAAGATTCAAACAGTTGCAGAAAGAATCCTTTCAACTCAATATCTGAGCATTTCAGATGATTATAAGTTATCTCTGTTGAGACTTCAGATACTTCACAATGTAATATTAAACTAAATGTTTACTCCAGTTTTATCTTGGTTTAGTTTCAACCATAACAGGGAAACAAACCATTAGCATGGGTTTAGCTGCTACAGTGGAATGCAACCAAAGAGCATCGCCTATATAGTTTAAGCTTCCCTGTCATAACAATGGTTCCAGTATAATGGACAGGTGTCCCTGCTTCTTGTATCAGGGGAGTACAATAAAATATGAACCATATTTTTAAAATGTTTAAAGCACTATACAGTTCACTAGTTGTAACACTGATGGGGTGAAGTTTGGCACAGGGAATGTGTTCCCACTAATGGGGAGGAATTCTGGGTCCAGCTCCATTCAAATACAATTCTTTCAGTATATTTCTCATTGGATCCAATCGTCTTGTCATCAATTCCATTCTTCTTTATGGATACCACTACTCAAGTCTTCATCACCTTCACCAAGCGAAGCAACCAACTTCAGTATTCTTCATCACCAGCAGTCTCCAGCTAACCTCAAGTTCCCTATACAGTACAAGGACTTTGCTTTATTTACCATTAACTTTTTCTCTCAAAAGCTGTGTACACATGGGCAAAAATCAAATTGGAGTGTGCACCGGCGATAAATAGCCGGGTGCGCGCTCCCGTTTTCAGCCTCTGAATGGTCGCTGGTCGGAGGAGCATGTTCCTCCGACCAGCGACTTCCCCTGCCTCTTCTCCCGGCAATGTGTCATTTTCATCAGCGACCATCTCTGGTCGCTGATAAATACGGGACACTGAGCAATATGATTGCTGAGCAATATATTGCTAGCAATATATTGCCAGCGCTCATATTGCCCCGTGTGTACACAGCTTTAGAAGTATTTGAGTTCTGCCTGTTTGTTTTTCATTTATGAAAAAATCCTTCATTAAACCTGCCCATTTTATCCCTTCATCTTCTGGTCCATCTGCAGTTCCTGAGCACCACACGACACCATCAATCCCTCTCCTGTGACAAATCCCTTTTTCATTTTTTGAATATTGATACTACCTCTGCTATTCTCCAGTCTTTCGGCACCTTACCAGATGAAAATGAGTTCTCAAAAATGTAATACAGAGGGTTTGCTAATTCCTCCTTTAATTCCATTAGTACCCTAGGATGAATCCCATCCGGACCTGGGGATCTATATAGACTGGGGTACAGCACTGCACTCACTCGGATTCATTCAAATAAAGACGCCACACAAATTGGCGTCAGGTCGACGTTTCGGATGCGACTCCTTTATCTAGACATATATATATATATATATGCAGTGGCGGATCCACCAAGGGGCGACAAGGGGCGTTTGCCCCACACTCCAGGTGGGTGGTGGGTATTAGGCAGGGGGTCCAGGCAGCGCGTCCCTGGGGTCCGGGCAGCATGGGGCAGGCAGGTCCCTACCTAACTATTTCCCATCCGCTGCAGGGATGCCCTGCTCTCTTGTCACACTGTCTCTGGGAGGACCTACCCTGCTCTCCCCGCCTGATCACCCCATGTCCCAGGCACCATGAAGAGGCCGTGCTCGTGCAGCAGCGCCGATGGGCAGCGATAATAACTACTCCAATTAGTGCTGCGGGGGGAGGGGGAGGTGAGAGGAGGGGCCCCCCACAATTTTTGTTGTCCAGGGCCCCCACAGTCCTTAATCCAGCCCTGTGTATATATATGCACAGGAGATACGGTCCTTGGTTGACATGTCTTAAGGTCGACATGCAGGAAGGTCGGCATGGGTTAGGTCAACAGGGTCACTAGGTTGACATGGATAAGGTCGACAGGGTCATTAGGTCGGCATGAGGTTTTTTACTGTTTTTCGAGCCAAAATGTGCCGACAGGCGATATTTCATGCCCTACCATCCACTAGGGCATGGTTGGAGACTAAAATAGTGTGCCGAGCGCAGCGAGGCACTGTGCCTGAAGCATGGCGAGCATAGCGAGGGACACAGTGGTACATTTCAGTGTCCATGTCGACATGACATGTGCCTACCATCCACTAGGGCATGGTGGGAGAGGCGCCTGAAGCATGGCGAGGGGACGCGGTGCTACGTTTTAGTGTTTATGTTGATTGTGTTGATATTCCAGTTAAAATAAAAAAATATAGACTTTTCCGATATTGTACTTACCCTGTCGACCTAAAGTCATGTCGAACTTCCTGCATGTCGACCAAAATGCATGTCGACCTAATGTTGTCGACCTACTGCTTGTCGATTATAATGCTGGTGACCTAATGATCCATACCCATGCACTGCATACTGTATTATATGTAGTATATCTGGGCCATGTACTTCTTATATACTGTATACACACAGCATATTCTATACAGTATATCAGGGCCATTCTGAGACAAAAAATATATAACAGTTTGACCCCCAAATGAATCAATGAGTTGGGCATATTTCAATTTAAGGGTTTAATCAGGTTGCAAGAATGAACACTAAGGACAACATACATTACACGTACATTACGGGCCTTATTCTGATTGACTCGCAAGGCTGCAAAATTCACAGCCTTGCAAGTCCATCAGATGCAACCCTCCGCCCGCAGAATTAATCAAAATAAGGCCCTACATACATTACGTAGACAACATACATTATTTTCTGTATTAATACACATAGTTGAGCTCATCCCAAAGGGAATTCAAACATGTGCCTAAGTCATACATTTGGTATTTGGTTGGTTCTGTTTGCCTTGGCTTAGCAGCCATATGGGAATAGATACTGTAGTAATGCATTCGTAACATGTTATTAGATAGTGTTTACTGCAGGAATCTTTTTAGGGCAGGGTGCTGAACACAAAGGAGGACACACCTAAGCACACCAGAGTAGAGCCGTGATTACACAATTTGGTGCCCTGTGTACATAAAGAGCATTGGTGCCCCCTCCCTCATAACTGAAGTATGGAGTGTGCATGCCGTAGGCCCCTTACACATTCTGAAACACACCACAACACTACTTATACATTATGTCATGCAGTATTAGTGCCCATTAAAACTATTTTTGCCACACACGTGAGGAAAAAAATGAACACATTGTTTCACAGAGGATTGATTCAATTCAGCTCTATATGAATAGTGTTGGGAAGAAGGTTCAGGAGCCATTAAATTGTCCTCATCGCTAGTGAGATGCCAGTTCTCATGTCTTAAGCTGGGCGTTTAATCACGAGAACCAGATCTCGTATTTAGGCATGAGAACCAGAGCTGTAATGGTGTTTGCCCCACGTTAAAGGCCAAACACAGCATTGTGGCACTAGATGCCCCAGGTGAGGAAAAAAATAAGAAAACACAGTGCCACAATGAAGAAACACAAAATACATTATTCTCTAGTTGACAAGTAAACAAAAAAAACAACCCAAACACTTTGCCCCTTATGTAGTTAAGTAGATAAATAGTTGCTCCAGTTAATAAAGAGGTTTACAGCTGCCCATTGAGTTGACGCTAGTATAACAGCAACAGCGGTTACCTCAGGGCAAAGAAAATATGTCCAATATACAGTGTAACCAGTCCACAGTCAAGGAGGTCATTGGCATAGCACTCACAATATTTACATTGTACAGTACAGTACTTTGAAATTTCCAGGCATACAGGGGTGAGCTGCTCTGTCATGTTACTGGAGTTTGCCAGGGGTTTCATGATGTAGATGGTCCTTAGGCAGACTTGTGTGTTCCTTCTGTCTAACCCTCTTTTGCATATCTGTGAATGCATCATATATTAATGCCGTGGTGTCCCATTGTGCACATCTCTCCCAACACTAGAGCCTCCACAAAACCTGTAAAATTCTGACAAGCCAGCAGTTGGACTGGCCTATATGAACATTGTCCTTTTGGCATTTGCCAAAACTATCAGATGGCCATTCCTGTCCTGCCATATATACAAATTCTAATGGGATCACATGATTTAGTTCAGCATTTTGGGAGGAGCCTAATGTGCTATTTAAGGAGCCTTCATGAAAGTATTTCAGTCAATAGTTGGCAATATCTTTGCAATATGGGCGGTGGTGGCTCTTAGAATTTTGGAGGAGGGGGGTGGCCGCAATACCCCCCCTGCTGCTGCTCTCCCCGCACCTTCCGGTACCAGCCGCCAGTCCCCTGCGCGGGGCCAGCATATGTGCAGTAACTTCATATATACTGCGCATGCGCTGGCTCAAGCCTCCATGGGCTGTCTTTGCAGCAGCCCCCGGAGGCTTAATCAGGATTCTGGGTCCGGCGCATGTGCAGTATCGTTTGCTACACTGCCCATGCACAGAACTTGTTTTGGGGGCTGCACCGATTTTGCACACAGAGAGGCATCCCGGAGGGAGGGAACACCTCCCAATGGGACTGCCTTTGAGTGACTGACAGGTCGCACTTCCAATAAGAAGTCACTGCCAGTCACATTGAAGCCAGAGCAGTCTCACAGACTGTATCTGGTTTACTTAGGCAGAGACAGTGGCAGATTTTACCTGGGAGGGCTGCAGCCCTGCAGCCCATAGGTAAAAACCGCCACTTAATATGGGCAGTATATTTTGTAGCCTTTGGCTGTGAGGCTGGTTTCCAAAATCAGTTTCTGTTCAGCCATTAGCATATTTTCGCACAGCAGATGCGTAAAAAGATGCAGCAGCTGTGTATTCTGTGTCCATCTCTGAAAAAAATCTGTCTCATTTCAATTGGATCAATTGCATCAGGTACAGGGTTGGAACAAGTGCACGCTGATAATGGTGGCAGCTCTTTGTCCAATTATATGAACAAAGAACTGTCAACAGCAGAGACAGGACCCGGGTACTAAGGGGGGATGACCAAATCCAGTGCCCCTCCCCAAAAAAATAGTATGTTCAAAAAATAAAGTGCCCCTGTATAAACACATGTGGTCCTGTGGTCACATTGATATGCACACCTTGGCATATGGGCACTGCCCATTTAATTGCTGCCAACTTGCAAGCAACCCTTAATTGACCCTGAGTAAGTAAACATACGCCCCAGATATTTTAATGCCAGATTGTAGAATATTTTTGTTTACTCAGTGGCTTTTAGGCCATGACATTTAATTTGAAAAATTACCTCTTACATTTTCATTGTCACTGTCCTGTGACTTTAAACTTGAAACGTACGATTTACGTGTGCATGCAGATCAATCAATCATTTTAATATTTTAGTGACAGTATACAGATTAAACATATGGAGGGACATTAGGAAATATATAGAGCAAAAACGAATTAACTTGATTTGAGTGAGTTCATAATCAAATACAAATGTAAAACTTCCAATCAACCTTCACCTCCCAATTGATTGCATATAAAGTAGATGAAATGAAATCTCATCACTGAACATTCTTATCCTCCCAGATACTTTGATAATCTGTACCTGTCTCCTTCGCTAGGTCCGCATTTGTGCAGAAATGAAAGAGTATCTGGTGACGTCCATCGCCCATCTGTTGCTCGTTTCAGACGTTACTTCAGTACATTTCCAGAATTCTTTAAACTCACATTAAGATGCATCGAAACATCACAAATCATAAGTGTGAGGGGTGATCTGGTGTGATTGATGGCAGTTTCATGTGTGAGATGATTTTGATTATGAATAATTTTACCTCCATCAACTTCTGAGTAAGTTGAAATGTGTCCTATTACATGAGATGTCATACAACAGGAGAAAAAGTATGACTGGATATTTACTCTGCTTAATGCAGTGGGTGGCCTCTAATGTATTAATGCATAGTTATTCCAAAATACACAGTGCCCAGCGGGACTCAGAGATGAAGAATGATTTTAGAGGTATCCGTCAGAAAAAAAATGCCACCTAGGAGGTACTGTATTACGTTCAAAAAGGGAAATATATTCTTTAACTTCTTGTAAATGGATCAATACAAGTTATTCTTGGAATATCTTGGAAGATGTGTAACTTGCATGAAGGAGTTAACTAGAGGAGGGTGAAGAAAAAAAATATAATTTAAATCTTTAAGGAATTGTGGACATATGGAAATGGGTACTGGAAAACTAGGAAATGAGATTAAAGTGGTAAGCAATTGCTGGACGGGTTTTAAATGAGAAGAAAGTGACCTTTTGTCTTTTATTTATGAACATTTTGGAAGCTTGTTCAAAGATTTAGACAGATGGTGGAAGGGAAAACTAGGTTACTGAGAAACCTTCATCCTCTATTACTAACCGTACAACTAGATACAAGCACAGTAAAGAAAGGATGTGGATGCATTTGTAAAAATGCAAGGAGAAAATGTGCAATGGCATTGATATGGGAAATCTTTTTTATTATAACATTCTCATAAATATCATATACGTACAGTATTTGCCTTGGTTACTAATTTTTTGTCTCCTGATCTTGGATGTGCAATACATGTATGGGATGAAAAAACACATTTTGAGTGTGTTAGTAAATATGTGTTAGTAAATATGTCTTAAGTATAATTTGTCTCCTACAATTTTGCAGAACATACAGTATGCACAAAATATAATATAACAAAGTATAATAATTGTTTACTATGAGAAACATGGCTTCAAAACCACCAAAAGTGGGAAACAATACATATGCTCAGATGTATGGAAAGGATGTTTACACACATGGCAGCACTCTCTGCCCATAGGGATGAATATCTTGGAATGAAACTGTGTTCTTTTAGTTTAATGTATTTATTTTATAACTATATTGGCCAGCAATACCACCTTAATGCTGATAATATACAAATCTAAATTTCCTCCCTGGACATATCCTCCTCCCTCTCTCTCAAAGCTTTTACTTTTCACTTACATGTTTTTCTGGATGTGCCTTTTTTTACCCTGTGCTCTTCTTCTACATGTTTAAGACTGAACTTATGTGTACCGGATGACCTCACGACTGTCGGGATTCCAACAGTCAGTACACCGATGTCGGAATCCCGATTGTTATAAGCCCAACAGTAGGAATCCCAAATTACAGAGGCTATTCTCCCTTGTGGGGGTCCATGACCCCTATAGAGTGAGTATAAAACCTGTGGCAAGCACAGTCGAAGTACCGGCAATCAGGATTCCGACCTCGGTCTAACGACAGTTCGAATACCGATTGTCGGACCCCCTTACCACACCCAACTTTATTGTGTCCCACCACCCACAGCTAACATTTTCCTTTCCACATCTCTATTAACTACAAAAACAATGTCCCTTTCCTGTCACACAAGTAAGTTTGCTGCCTGGGGGGGTAGATGACCCAGTAGGGGGTATATAACTACTCTGCTTGACAATAAACATACGTAAACTACAGTATCCCCATACTGTTGCTTCAACTTCTGAAATATCTCTGGAAACCATGCCTTCCTCACCCTGCAGGCTGCTTGCTTTCTTATTCATGTCCATCTCCTACCTGGACTGTGGCCACCTAAACTTTTACATACATCATCAATGTTTCTGCTTATCTAACCTTGCTATTGCATTGCTCTGATTCAACCTCACTGTCTCCTAAGTTCCAGTTTAAACTCCTCAACCTAACAATCAAATCACTTGCCTTTCTCAATTTTTTACTTCACATTAATCAACATTCCCTCTCACCCTCTCCATCCTTCCCATGGCTACTGAGTTGCCTATTCGTTGTTCACATCCTCCAAATCTTCATCTAAAACTTACCCTCTGTTGCTGACTTCCCTATCCTATAAGACTGTCTAACATGGGCATTATTTTAACATGCCCTGAAAATGCAACTGTTTATTGAAGCCTAAAGCTCTCCTCTCAAATGTATTTCATGCCCACCTGTTCTTCCTTCTCTCTTCCCAGTTCATCTCCCAATAATATTCCCCACTCCACTAGACTGTAAGCTCTTATGAGCAGGGCCATCCACCCTATTGTTACCTGCCACCACTTACCCATTTTTCAGTGTGCCCCACTCACAGTCAACACAGGCTGATTGAGTACTCACTAGGATCACTTAAGATGTGACTCTTTAATTATCACTGTGTACAGTCTGTTTAAGGGTTAATTATACTGAATTGTGTATAATTGTAAATATTCACTATACTGCACTATGGATATATGGATGTGCCATATCTCCAAAATATATTAAGAAAATTAATAATAACACAGAATAAGTGGCCTTTGGGGATTTCATTATTTTATTCCAGGTCCATCTGACAGACAAGGACAGGCATTTGTACTACATAGCACCAGTGTAGACACTGTAAGGCTGCCTACCGAACATTGAGTAAAATGTAATAGGATGAGAGATTCAGAAAGTGAGAGGTTTGGTATGAAATCTCCAGGTTTTTTAAAGCGGCAATCATTTAGACTTCAAAATCAAACTGGTTTTGCCATGTAAGTGATTGCCGCTTTAAAAAAAACCCTGCAGATTTCTTACCAAATCTCTCACTTTCTGAGTCGCTCATCCTATTACATTTCACCCATGATTTCTACTACCAATATCTACAGTACTTCAACTTCTGTCATTTATGTTGTTATTAATTTTAGCTATCATACCTTATTAAATAATGGTTAGCACTTATGCTGGTACAGGATACAAAGCAACAGAGAGTTAAATGGCAGAACGTAAATAAATACCATATGAGGTTCACCATAAACATGTGTTCTTTTTCAGTTAGTGTTAAAATAAGCAGGCTATGTGTGAGCTATTGTTTCAGAAACATTCAAGAGAGCTTGTCAAAAATTACCTCTAGGGCATAATGTCAAGTCACAGCTGCAAAGACAAATGCATCTTATCATGTAAAAGTTACAGATACATAAGAACATTGTACAAAATCATTGGAAAGATCTAATCTGCTAAATGTAGACTTTGAACCAGTAATATACACTCAAGTTAGAAAGTCATTACTAGTGCAGGTTATAGTAAATGTAAATAAACCAAACTCAAGACACAAACCAGTCAGAGTAACGATTGCTTTCTGTTTCTATTCAAGACAAAACAATAGTTCCTTCATTTATACTTAATATATATTTTTTTTTTTTACACATGACAAAACTCTCATGTTCATACATGACCTGTTATTATATAAGGATTAATCAACACAATAGCCCCATGCCTGTTGGGAATGGATCCCCGCAACAATATATTATGCTCAATACTAAGCACAAGGGGGTTTATTCTAGTTCATTCTTTCTGACAAAATCCTTCTTAGATGGACAAATCCATGTGCACTGCAGGGGGGCAGATGTAACATGTGCAGAGAGAATTAGATTTGGGTGAGTTATTTTGTTTCTGTGCAGGGAAAATACTGACTGCATGATTTTACACTTCAATATAGATCTCACTTTGAAGAAAAACCCCACCTAAATCTAATTCTCTCTGCACAAGTTACATCTGCCCCACCCGCAGTGCACATGGTTTTGTCCATCTAAGAAGGATTTTGTCAGAAAGAATGGACTAGAATAACCCCCAAAGTCCAAGCAATACTAAGATTTAGTTCAAGAGCTGACACTCAGTGAATGCTCACTTTACCTATGTATTTATTCAGTGAATTGATATATATTTCTTGTGTTGAGTTTTATCCCATTGCACTGTGCTACGGAACCCATGTGGTATCTAATACATAAAAGATAAAAATCATAAAATGTAACAGTTACTGTGGTACTTGTGTAGTTTCACGGCGCCAGCATGGCGCCGTTCGTCTGAGTCCCCTTGCGGGGCTCGCTTCGCTCGCCCATGCTGCGGGCACGCTATCTAAAATCAACTCCATGCCAACATGGATAGTGGGAGTATGAACTATCCATGTTGGCATGGAGTTAAGTTAGTTTATTTTAGATAGTTTGCCGAGCGTAGAAACCGGAAGTAGCATGCTGACGCCGTGAAACTACACAAGTACCGTTACTGTAAACATTTTCTTTCATACATTTATTCTGACAAGAGAATTCTCTAATAATTAAAAGGCAGAATGTTATTAAATGTGCTTTTAATGTGAAAATAAAGTTAAAATGCTCGGGACCAGATGTATCAAGCTTCAAAAAGTGATAAACTAGAGCGTGATAAACAACCAGCCAATCAGCTCCTAGCTGCCATGTTACAGACAGGGATTGAAAAATGACAGGTAGGAGCTGATTGGCTGGCTGTTTATCACTCTCCACTTCATCACTTATTGAAGCTTGATACATCTGGCCTTTACTGAGTAAAATTTTTTAAATGCTGTAACTAACAAATAGATATTGATATTATGATATTATACACTGATGTTATCAATATATTAGATAGCACAGAGGTGAAGTTGGTAGATACTGGTGAAATAAGTCCAAGTAAAAATTGTGTGGTGTTGCCAATTTATTAATAGCCTTGCATATTTGCAGAGGTATTTGCCAACAATTTTTATTGTTGTAATGTTTTTTATTTTATTTAATTGTAAAACTAGATTCAATCAGTGACAAAATTAAAGCTAGCCCATGTATTCATAAATAAAATAGCCAAGCCATGTCCACAAAAATTGCAAACCCCCCCTTTCCCCACTACCCCTGCCCAGAAAATCTCTTTGCTGCCGTAACTAAGGTTTTTAGGTTGTTAAAAGCAGAAGGCATGGGACAAAGGGTGAGTTTTCCTTCTGGCTGGGTGGCGGCTACTTGACAGCAAGGCTCCAAAGAGCCGCAGCCCAGTGATCAGGTCTGAATCGGGCCGTTGGTGTTTTTATTATTTGTATAAATTTTTGTTATCTAGACTTAGGGTGAAATCTACTAAATTGATCACACTACCATTTTTCATACGTTTTGCTAACCATTCAATTTATTAAAGACCAAGCCACACAACAAAGTGCATGAATGAAAACAGTAAGGACTCAAACCACATCTGTATAGTGTGTAGTACAAACGCTTGATCCACTACAAGAACCAACAAGAGTTTTTGTCTGCTGTAATACAAATTCCCATGTTCACCAATACAAATTCACAATTTTACCATGTGCTTTTGTCTGAACCACATGTAGAGTTGAGATTTACCAACCACCGCACACCTGATGAGGGTTGAGTTTTCAATCTCCAAACCATAGCTTAGTAAATTGTCATCTTAAAGTGGTCATGTAAAATGTACTTTGAGAACCATTTAGACATCTGACATTTATTGTTCAACGCTGCTATTTTACCCCTATGAGATCTATCTAAAGTGAAATCATCATGTTGCATCACTTACAGTAAAAAGGACCCAACAGAAGACAAGACGGAGAACAAGAGTTAGAAGAAAGGAAAGAAGCGTAGAAGAGCCCTTTACATGTTCAGATACTGAGGAAGGAGGTATCTGAGGAGCAGATGAGATAAAATTAGTCAGATGACGTCCTGGTAAATCATTGATCATTCACATAATGCACACAATTAAACTCAATTAATTGGTTGATGTGGTTACAACAAATGTAATTGTTTACATGCTTTTAGTGGTTTCTGAATTTGTGCATACAGACTTAATGATGCTATATAGGATTAATATGATTCACAAATGAAACCAGATTGTAGACAATCGTCTATTTCAATACCTCAAGTTTAATATGAGGTTATACAGTATGCGTTAGAGATGTGCAGGTCCAAGTATGCCTAAGAACTGCATTTGAATATGACCTGGTCTGCTCCCAGTTACACCCACCAGCAAAAAATATACAGTAATTATATCAAGACAGATTTGCTCAGCAAGAAGGACAAATAATATTGGCCTAAATGTTTCCAATTATGCAGAAATTTGCATTGAAGACCGCCTTGTTGGTATTTTTAGCATAACCAAGTGGATGATTATACGTGTAGAAAGTTTGAAGTTGAAGACTTGCAAGTATTCAAAATCAAATATTGTAAAGCTCACTGCATGTTTTAAAATCAGAAATAATTAAACACCTACCTTCATAGTCTGACATCTTATGTAACCCGCTGGGATCAAGTATCACAGAGGTACTTTAAAAAGTATTCTTGTTATAAGAAACATGTGCAGCTATGAATAATTTATGCAACATTAAACATAAATGTGATCTTTTACAAAATAAACATAGAATCTCTTCCCAATTTGTCTAATCTGCCAACTAGGAAGTTCACCCCAAGAAAAAAAAGAATTATATTTTGAATTCCTCTAGTTTATTAATAAAATAAATCTATTTATAGCACAAGATGTAATTAACAATGGGCTTTTATAATACTGGAGATATCTGCAAGCGTGTTGAGCTGTAGGGTGAGTACATATTAGGATTGGTGAACTCTTTTACTTAGAAATAATGCAAGTTAAAAATGGTACCCACTGGCATCGTAGTATGGATACGACTGGATACAACTGGCATCATTAGTGTATTTGTATTTGGAAGTTGGATTTTATTTTAAATTTAATAACTCACATTTTTACAATTCCTTCCTTTTTTACAGTGTCATACGTATTTGTATTTTTGTTTGTATGCATGAGAAATGGCTAGTTTTACATACTGTACATATTTTTTAAATAGATACATGCAGATGGGGCCGTTCTTATCATTTCCGCTGGTGCGCCATCCGCTGGTATCTTCCGGCTGCTGTACCGGCTCATGTGTACATGTGAGCGTCTCACACGCTTGTGCGTCCTTTTGTTGAAAATGCATGCACCTCTTTCACCGGCAGAGGATGGTGATCGGCGCGCCAGGAGTTGCTCAGATGAGAGCGGCTCCATCTGTATGTATTTCAGAAATACGGCCATAAGTTTTTACAAAGCAAAACCAACTTAGTTATTAATAGAGATGTGCGGGCTCGGATTCCTCAGATCCGAGCCAGCACGGACGTCATCAATCCGGGCCCGGATACGAGCAGCGCTCGGTGCTTCCCGCCTTACTCGAATCCGGGCGCACGGGCAAAACGTCATCGCCCGGCGTCGGATTCTCGCGAGATCACAGAACCCTTAAATTCCGCAACCTCGCGCCGACATCTTCACTCCAATCTCGGAGAAGGGTAGGGAAGGGTGTGCTGCTGCTGTGTGTGGTCTCTGCTGGGGCCCGTGCTGCTGTGTACTGTGTCTCTGCTCAGTGATCAAGACATCACCATTGCAAGGATGACTGGTGCTGTGCTCTGTCTCTCCTTTGTGCTGGGGCCTGCCTCTGCTGAGTCTGCTCCTGTATAGTCAGTCACAGTGTGATAGTCCACTGGTGCTGCTAGTGCCACTGCCTGCCCTGCACTGCCTAGTGTCTGCTGCAGTCTGCTCTCTGCTGTTGCCACTGGCTAGTGCCTACCAGTACCTATTGCAGTATATAATTCCAGTGTGCTGTTGCCCCTGGCTATCAGTACCTATCACAGTATATAATTCCAGTTTGCTGTTGCCACTGGCAGTGGCTACCAGTATTTTATTTATTGCAGTATATAATTCTAGTCTGCTGTTGCCACTGGCTACCAGTATTTATCGCAGTATATAATTCCAGTCTGCTGTTGCCGCTGGCTACCAGTATTATTTATCACAGTATATAAATCCAGTCTGCTGTTTCCACTGGCTACCAGTATTTATCGCAGTATATAATTCCAGTCTGCTGTTGCCTCTGGCTACCAGTATTATTTATCACAGTATATAAAAATCCAGTCTGCTGTTTCCACTGGCTACCAGTATTTATCGCAGTATATAATTCCAGTCTGCTGTTGCCGCTGGCTACCAGTATTATTTATCACAGTATATAAAAATCCAGTCTGCTGTTTCCACTGGCTAACAGTATTTATCGCAGTATATAATTCCAGTCTGTTGCCACTGGCTACCAGTATTTATTGCAGTATATAGTTCCAATCTGCTGTTTCCACTGGCTACCAGTACTATCAGTCCAGGGGTGCGCACATGTGTGCTGTATCCATCCAGGGGTGCCCACATGTGTGCTGTATTTGTCCAAGGGTGCCCCCATGTGTCCTGTATCAGTCCTGGGGTGCCCGCATGTGTGCCGTATAATTCCAGGGGTGCCCCATGTGTCCCATATCAGACCAGGGGAGCTGCCCTTTTTTTTAATAAAAATAATTTTAAGGTGTTTTTTTTTTTTTTACTGCAAGGGCTGTTAAATGCGCTGTAGTCCAGGGGTGAGCCAAGAGTGCTGTATAATTCATGGGGTGTTGCTAAGTAAGGTGTGCTGCTCTTTTTTATAATTAAAAGAATACACATTTTTATTTTTACTGCAGGAATTTGTCTGCCGTATAATTCCATGCCTGCCGCCATGTGTGCCGTAACAGTCCAGGGGTGCCGCCATCTGTGCCGTATAATTCCATGTGTGCTGTATCAGGTCAGGGGTGCCACCATCTGTGCCGTATAATTCCTGGGGTAAGCCAAGTCTGCTGTATAATTCATGGGGTGCTGCCAAGTGTGCTGTATTAGTCCAGGGGTGATGCTAAGCGTGCCATATCAGTCCAGGGGAGATGCTAGGTGTGCCGTATCAGTCCAGGGGTGATGCTAGGTGTGCCGTATCAGACTAGGGGGATGCTAAGTGTGCCATATCAGTCCAGGGGTGATGCTAAATGTGCTGTATCAGTCCAGGGGTGATGCTACCTGTGCCATATCAGTCCAGGGGTAATTCTCGGTGTGCAGTATCAGCCTAGAGGGTATGCTAAGTGTAAGGAAAGAGTGGGAAAGGACCCGCACAGCTGAAACAATTATTTAATTGATATTATTTTAGCCAATCTATTGTAACCAACATAAAAACCACATAGTCTAAATGCCGGTGGTTATATGGTTGGTGGTGCGCCCAGCGTTCAGTAACAATAACTGAGGGTGGGTTTGTTTTGTGTTTGCAAGAAGCAAAACAAAGGAAAGTAAACGCTTTTTGGGCGCACTCTTTTGAAAATGTAATGTGTATTAATTAATATTTAAGACATAACTTTTAATGTGGACTTGTTAAGATATAATGGCATGACGCATGAATACAATAAAAAAATATATTCTGAGTCTCCTGTTTGTTTATGTTGTGTGGTACTGGTGTATGATAATTACTGATACAAATAACAATTTTTAAAGTTTACCACACGTATAATTTATCATTTGTTGCATGTAGTCATCAAAGGTATAATAACCAGAGTGACCAAAGGTGGCAAAAATGAGTTAGTTGCCCCAAACTGTTACACAGGTTGGGGTTCAGCAACCCCACGTTACTGAGTGGCTCTATTAGTGAGCTAAAATAGGTACAATTAATGCCTGTATTGGCCAACAAAAATTATTATTATTGAAATCGAGCAGTAGGCGGCTCCTGTGCTGTTTGTCTGTTGACTGGGATACCTAGGTATAGTACCACACCTGGACTTCTCCAGGGGTCACCCACCTGGATACTGCCCTGGCCCTTCACTGCTTGGCTTCCAAGTTCGAGACGGGTTTGGGCACACCAGTGAGGTATGGTGGTATACTTATTGTGAATTATGTCACGACCCAACAGCCCAGGTTAACTGCTGGATAACATCCAAAAATCAGGAAGTAAACCCAAATAATTTGGGACAAAAAGGCAAAAGATATATGTATATGTCACACAACTGAATCTGGTACCATAGGCATACAGTTTACAATTAAATCATTCGCAGCAAGTAATAAGGAAAAATAAGCTGGATGCACTGATTAGGTATCTGATGACAGGTTTGCAATAGCTAGATTATTTATGCGGCTTTAGTTCCAGTGTCTGTGTCTCACACTTTTGTTACTACCATATACCATTGGTTTGGTTATAACTGCAAACGATTAGTCATAGGTATTGATACAATTTGTTTGGAAATCTGACATTAAGTCACAGTGTATCATAAAAGCAATGTGGATGAGCTTTGATCCTCCAGAGGCACTGTGACTTGCTGGTAACCGATGGCTAAATGCAGGTATTTGAACAATACAGCCTAATCACTCCTCAAAAAGTGAGCCTGGATATAGTGACTGATACAATAAGTGTCTGATATAGTCAACTATGCAAATTATAGAACCTGGCGTTGAACAGACATGAGTATACAAGTATAATACTAGCGTTCGTTGGTGGAGTGTACCACAGCTGAAGATTCAGACTGTGGCAACTCCTGTACCTTATCCTCTAGCGTGCCGGCTGGGGGGAACGATCCAGGGAGCCCGAATGCTGGTGTGGTGAAGGCAGTCCGTGGCCGAGATGCGGCTGGGGAAGTGCGGCGATGCGTCCTGATTGCTGAGTAAACGCCAGCAGCGGCTTGTGATCACTTCAGGTGCCGCCGTATCTCGCGGCGGGCGTCAGGATGCGTACTTGCGGTTTGGAAGTCGGCTGTATGCAGGGGGATTAGGAAGGGAGAGCCAGGTCCGTCTTGATCGAGTGGGGGTAACGTGGGGCGCCTGCTTGAACACGTGTTTCGCCTCCTTGGCTTCTTCATGCAGCGCTGCATGAAGAAGCCAAGGAGGCGAAACACGTGTTCAAGCAGGCGCCCCACGTTACCCCCACTCGAGCAAGACGGACCTGGCTCTCCCTTCCTAATCCCCCTGCATACAGCCGACTTCCAAACCGCAAGTACGCATCCTGACGCCCGCCGCGAGATACGGCGGCACCTGAAGTGATCACAAGCCGCTGCTGGCGTTTACTCAGCAATCAGGACGCATCGCCGCACTTCCCCAGCCGCATCTCGGCCACGGACTGCCTTCACCACACCAGCATTCGGGCTCCCTGGATCGTTCCCCCCAGCCGGCACGCTAGAGGATAAGGTACAGGAGTTGCCACAGTCTGAATCTTCAGCTGTGGTACACTCCACCAACGAACGCTAGTATTATACTTGTAAACTCATGTCTGTTCAACGCCAGGTTCTATAATTTGCATAGTTGACTATATCAGACACTTATTGTATCAGTCACTATATCCAAGCTCACTTTTTGAGGAGTGATTAGGCTGTATTGTTCAAATACCTGCATTTAGCCATCGGTTACCAGCAAGTCACAGTGCCTCTGGAGGATCAAAGCTCATCCACATTGCTTTTATGATACACTGTGACTTAATGTCAGATTTCCAAACAAATTGTATCAATACCTATGACTAATCGTTTGCAGTTATAACCAAACCAATGGTATATGGTAGTAACAAAAGTGTGAGACACAGACACTGGAACTAAAGCCGCATAAATAATCTAGCTATTGCAAACCTGTCATCAGATACCTAATCAGTGCATCCAGCTTATTTTTCCTTATTACTTGCTGCGAATGATTTAATTGTAAACTGTATGCCTATGGTACCAGATTCAGTTGTGTGACATATACATATATCTTTTGCCTTTTTGTCCCAAATTATTTGGGTTTACTTCCTGATTTTTGGATGTTATCCAGCAGTTAACCTGGGCTGTTGGGTCGTGACATAATTCACAATAAGTATACCACCATACCTCACTGGTGTGCCCAAACCCGTCTCGAACTTGGAAGCCAAGCAGTGAAGGGCCAGGGCAGTATCCAGGTGGGTGACCCCTGGAGAAGTCCAGGTGTGGTACTATACCTAGGTATCCCAGTCAACAGACAAACAGCACAGGAGCCGCCTACTGCTCGATTTCAATAATAATAATTTTTGTTGGCCAATACAGGCATTAATTGTACCTATTTTAGCTCACTAATAGAGCCACTCAGTAACGTGGGGTTGCTGAACCCCAACCTGTGTAACAGTTTGGGGCAACTAACTCATTTTTGCCACCTTTGGTCACTCTGGTTATTATACCTTTGATGACTACATGCAACAAATGATAAATTATACGTGTGGTAAACTTTAAAAATTGATATTTGTATCAGTAATTATCATACACCAGTACCACACAACATAAACAAACAGGAGACTCAGAATATATTTTTTTATTGTATTCATGCGTCATGCCATTATATCTTAACAAGTCCACATTAAAAGTTATGTCTTAAATATTAATTAATACACATTACATTTTCAAAAGAGTGCGCCCAAAAAGCGTTTACTTTCCTTTGTTTTGCTTCTTGCAAACACAAAACAAACCCACCCTCAGGTATGCTAAGTGTGCCATATCAGTCTAGTGTTTGTGCCGCACACTTGTGTGGCTTATCATAGTTATCCAGCTACCTCGGTGCAACCTTTTGCCCTAAAAACAATATTGTAAGGTGTGAGCTGTTCAGAATAGACTGTAAATGAGTGGAAATGAATGTTATTGAGGTTAATATAGCGTAGGAGCAAGACAAATAAAAAATTCTGCGATTTTAGCAGTTTTTATGCTTTTTTAACAAAAAAATCAGAACCCAAAACCCAAGAAATCCAAACACAAAACACTTAGGAGGTGTTTTGGCAAAACCCATTAGAACCCAAAACCTCAAGGTAATCAGAACCCAAAACCCAAAACCCAAAACCCGAAAAGTGGCCGGTGCACATCTCTAGTTATTAACTGAACTTTCAAACTTGGGAGTGTTCTCCCAGCCGTATATAAGCACCCTAAACGCCAAAAGCTCCTTGTGGGTTTAGCTAGGCATGGTGATGAGAGTGGTGGAGTATTGCTGTGGTGGTTAGTGGTGTATGTTTCGATTTCTGATTGGGCATTGTGCTGTAATGTATCTTGCCTTCTTGTTTGTTTAGTATATTTAAAAGTTTGTCTGATTTTTTGTCTTTGTGTATTTGTTTCTCTAATCTTTATTTGTGAGTGTTTGTTTGTGTGCAGTAAGGAGTGGCAGTGTATTGTGTGTCTTTTTATTTGTAAGATTTTTGGGTACTTGTGTAATATCTGGGTGTCCGATTTTTTCATTGCATCGCATGCAATGCAATGCAATGCGATTTTTCATTGTAAAGACTACATTTTTAATTGTATAGTCACCCATGGGTGATTTCATACCCCCACTATCCAACTACACATGGAGTTGATTTCATATAGTGTGGCGAGCGCAGCGAGCCACCGAGCCCAAAGCGTGGCGAGCGCAGCGAGCCCCGCTAGGGGACGCAGAATGCATGTAAAGTAATCCGCGTCCCATCGCGGGGCTCGCTGCGCTCGCACCGCTTCGGGCTCGGTGGCTCGCTGCGCTTGCCACACTATATAAAATCAACTCCATGCGTAGTTGGATAGTGGAGGTATGAAATCACTCATGGTTGACTATACAATTAAAAATCAGGTCTTTACAATGAAAAATCGCATTGCATTAAGTAGTGGCATGCAATGAAAAAATCGGGAGCCCAGATAATACACAAGTACCAATTTTTGTGTGTTTTGTTTGTCTGAATGTCTGGGAGTGAGGTTAGTGAGGTGGGGGTGGAGGAGCTAGAGGAGGCCTTCTCTGCTGAGGAGGATGCAGGTGAGGGAGCACCGGCCAGAGTCAAAAAATGCTGCATGGCTAAGTTAAGGCATGTGGAAAAAAGCTCCCTGTTCTATGTAATCATGAGCTACCGCCAGCATATTCCCAATGGCGAACAAATGCTTGTGTGGAGCTTTTCTCCCTGTCAGCCTTAGCCATGTTGACATTTTTACAGGGTTTACCTTAGCCGTGTGCCATCTGTGCTTAACCCAATGTATGGCAACCTTATTTTGTTGGGTGGAATCAATGCAGCGTCAAAGCTACCTGCACAACCTGCTGCTGATGTCCACTTTCATGACCCCAGCATCTTATTTGGCCCATCTCACAGTACATCACATATCCCACAGACCAGTGAACATATAATTACCCATGTGTTTAAGAAGCAGAGAAGTGTGTGTGTGGTTAATGGGCTTTATAAGTTATACATTTGTGCACTGGAGTAGCCAGGGGCTGGCTGGCAACTTTTAGCCTAGGGGGCAAGTCCAGAGCACTGGCCCATACCACCACCGCCGCCGCCCCCCCCCCCCCCCAACTCTCTGGAAGACAGAATGCTTGTTGCGCGCCGGCGGTACGCTGAAAAATTAGGCTTGTGACCTGTACCATGATTGTATTGTGTACCTGCAGATTGCACATTGTAATGCTAATTACACATTATGCCGCACACCTTGATGCCCATTACACCCCATACTGTGATGGCAATTACCCAATGCTCCCCACACCGTAATGCCCAATACGACCCATACCATGATGCCCATTACACCACACAATGTGATGTCCACAGTGCCAGATTTGCCCCCACGGTGCCAGATATTCCGCCACAGTGCCAAATACACATATGCCCCCACAGTGCCAGATATGCCCCCACAGTGCCAGAAACACACATGCCCCACAGTGCCCGAATTTACCACCAGCAACTCACCATTGTGCTGCTGGGGGGAGGGGGGGCAGGGGAGAGCGCAGTACATGCCCCTCCTGCCCACCGGGGAGGCTACTACCGACCATACTTGCCTACTTTTGAAAACTAGTGTCAGGGAGATTCCAGGCGCTAATAAAATGCAGCACCATTGAGGCGGGGTCTGCGCATGCGCGAATATGTGCATGTACAACTTCCCTGGTAAAATGCCTTCGCTGACTTTCACACTCACTGGGGCGTTCGCTCCAGTATTGGAGGACACAGGGCACTAGCAGGGAAAAGCCCAGCGTTTTATGGGTGCGCCAATAAAAACGCTGGACGTACCCCTGTGAACGCAAGCATATCTATGGCAGGCGAATGACATCAGCTCCCGGCCTGAATTCGGCCAGGATAAAAGTCAGCCAGTCAGCCAGTCAGCCAGTCAGTAGACTGTTTAATCAGCGATGGGGAAAATAAATCATTCGATGGGGAGCGACCATCGAATGATTTCTCTCCCGTGTGGCCACATGCGAGGGGATGTGTAAAAGTACACATCCACTCTCATGCTAATGCAGGGATTCGCACGCGGGGGGGGGGGGGGGGGGTATTGGCGTGATGTTGGTTCGCGTCTACCTGCTTGCTAGGCTGAAAATATATGCAACCTAGTGAACAGGTCTGAATCAGGCCCATAGTCTATTATACACAGCCACACCATATAACACACAGCACATTATTACATTATACACACCCCAATTTTAATTTATACACAGCAGCTCATAAACAGTCCACTCATTATTGCATTATATACAGTACACAGCCCCCTCCCCCCACACAAACACATTACACAATGCATTATATACACAGCCCCCCCTCCCCCCACACAAACACAATGCATTATATACACAGCCCCCCCTCCCCCCACACAAACACATTACACAATGCATTATATACACAGCCCCCCCTCCCCCCACACAAACACAATGCATTATATACACAGCCCCCCCTCCCCCCACACAAACACAATGCATTATATACACAGCCCCCCTCCCCCCACACAAACACAATGCATTATATACACAGCCCCCCTCCCCCCACACAAACACATTACACAATGTGCTTGTGTGATGCCCTCATATTACACCCCCACTCCCCAGCACACTCACCTGCCTGTGTTACTCCTTCCAGGGGAGTGCAGGGACCCTGCAGGGTGGTGGGAGCAATCTGTGTGGTGAGGGGGAAGCAGCATAGGGCAGCCGGTGACAGGAGGACATAGCAGGGAGAGCAGCAGGCTGATGCACGAAGTGTGGTGGGCGGGGCCAACCTCAGAAGCCCTGGCTGCTGCTGACTCCCCTGCTCCTCCCATCCACACACCTCCTGACTGTGGCAGCAGCTCGGCCACTACTTTCCACAACCCTGCGGTGGCAGGCTTTGATGTTACCGGCAAGCCCCCTGCGCGCGGCATCCAGAACACGGTCGCGGCTACAGGAAGATGGCCGCCGGCCTCCCACACTGAGGACATGTACTCAGTGCAGGGGGCCGGCGGCCATTTTCCTGTAGCCGCGGCCGTGTTCTTGCAGCCACGGCCAGCGCAGGAGGGCTGGAGGAGGTGGATCCAGCGCGGCCCGGCGCCAGTGACTGGGTGAGCGGCCCGGGGGGCACATGGCACCCTGCCCCCCGGCCCAGCCCGCCCCTGGGAGTAGCTGTGCTTATTTCTTAGAGATTACTTTTACATGTGCAAATCTGCAAACATGTGAAATACGCCTCAAAATCAAGGTGTATTCTTAATATGTTTTTTTATTTATTTTTTTACAAATTGTACTGGTTTGCGCCTCATATACGCACATATTTTCATATACAAATTATGAATAAATTTCAAAATGACATTGAGTAAATGGGAAATACAAGTCGTATTCTTTCTGTATATTCGTATACCAACAGGAATAGGAATATGACTGGTATTATCGGCTGTTAAAAGGCAAAATACTAACATAGTTATCCATTAGTAAATAAAAAAAAAAATGTCCTATTAAAATACGACTTCATATGAATACGCCAAATCCAACCGCATTTTGCTTACTAAATTTCCCCCACAGTCGCAGAATCTGGGTGGGATAATTATCACACAGACACACACAAAAACAATCACACAAAGAAAAAACCCCAGCAGTGTCTCTCTGTTCAAGCCTCACTGAGTCTCACTGGTGTCTCACTGTTTAAGAAGCAGCCTATCTATCTATGGAGGGGGGCTCTGCGGTCTATATATGGGGGGGGGGGGGTAGTGGTTTTGGGAATGGTGGCTGTAGGTTGTGCTTTCTATCTATGATGGGGGACTGGGGTGAAAGTTTTTGACTGATTTTTTAACCATATATTTATAAATCTCAATTTCAAAATCCTACATTTGCCACTGCATGCCTCTTCTCTTTCTACAGTATATAGCACCTGCTCTGCCTGACACTTTTCTGGCTCTTGCAGATTTCATCCCTTTTCTGACACTGTGTGCTCCTTACTATACTTGTCCTTTCTCATCCCTCTCCCTCTATTCCTTGCTGTGCATACCTTCCTCCTGTGCACCCACACCACTTCTGTCATATTCTTGCTCCATACTATACTCCTCTCTGCTCTTGTTGACATCTCCTTGTTGTTTACAATGCCCATACTTTTCCTTTCATCTATAGACTTACCATATCTTCTTTAACCCAACCCCACTAGTCCACCAGATCATATACAAGAGTATTGTACAGTGATGTAGAAGTCAACCAAGTCATTTCAATAAAGTATCAGCGAATTATCAGGACCACAGACAGAGCCATAAGAACCCCAATACTGAGATATAGTGACAATTAAGAGGAGATAATGAATGGATGTACAATTTACCTGATTTGGTTCTGAATTATCTATGTGTATGAAACTGGGACATTTCACCCATGGTGGATTGTAGCTGAACATGTTCCGTGATCCACAACTGAAATCATGGAACATCCCCAAGTCATAGAGAACATAAAAATACAAATGAGAGCAGCTCCCACCCCGCCGTCCGCCACATTGCAGTACACTGGCTGGCGGACAGGCCGTGCGGGTGTCCGAGATGCACGTCCTCCGGCAAGAGGGAAGCTGGCTCCAACTGTATGTGTTTTCTTTGTTTTAATTGTGTTACTTGGTACAAAACACAGTAGATTAATATATTAGGCGGTATCCAGTTACCCACAGTCGTGAATCGTGGGCAATTGTCTCGCCAAGGGCTATCAAATTAGTCCCGATAATTTATTTCACCTGCCTCAGGTAGGCAAAGCAACCACTGAACCTGTGTTTTCAGGAGAAAACATGCTTTTTTTCAGGCGATCTAATTGGATAGCCTGGAAAAAAAAAATTGGTGAAACATCAATGTTTTATTTGTGGGTAGTTTGACCCAATGTTTGTATTTGTGACGTTATTAGAAAACAAATCATTTATTTACAAAAATACAATCTTCAAGTTTATGTAATATATTGTTTATGCTGTAAAAATAGTTATACATGGAGGATGGGGATCTTAGATGACGCAAAACTTTGTTTTATGTGAAGGGAAAGGCTACGCACAACCTTCCTGCACCAGCTACTAAGAAATCTCACTGAACTATTCTATGTTCTTGTTGAAATGTAAAATGATGATGTGTGATTTGGTGACGCATTGTCCTAGTCTCCCTTCAGATGTACCTACACATGTACATACTGGAATTAGCAGGGCAGAAATATGTGTGCCTTTATAAACATTCTAGCACTATAGTTTGTAAAGGAAGGATATTCTGCCAAACTTAGTGTAAATTGAAGATATACAAATATATTCCGTTTGCTCTGGAATAAATGATGAGCTACAGAGGCTTAATCCAGTTTTTCATCTACGCAAATGACACTCAAGCTGATTCTAGTATTATTATGATATTTTTTTAAATAATACATGTGAATGTCAGTATGGCTGTGATCTTACTGGTTTTACCTGAATGGTAACAGAGATATTTTATTCTGGAGCCCCAATACATTTAGGCAGTGGAGGTTTTTACCTATGGGCTGCAGCCCCCCCAGGTAAAATCCATCACTGTGCTAAGTGTTAGTGAAGCCAGATGCAGGCCATGAGATTGCACTGGCTTTACTGTGACTGGCAGTGACTTCCTATTGGAAGTCCGAATTGTCAGTCACCCAAGGCAGTCCCATTGGTAGGTGTTCCCTTCGGGCTACCGCTTTGTCTTCTATGGGCTGCAGCTAATAGAACCTGGGATATGTACCTAGTACCTAGGACGATGCTGCACATATGCCAGTCCTGGTGCTTGTCATCTGCACAGGTGCCGGGACTACCGATACTGTGCATGTGGCGGCCAGCAGCAGCCTACCCCTACAATCAGGTAGGAGCCACCACTGCATTCTGGTAGTAGTAAATCAGGGGTGCCGAGAGGGGGGAGCAGGTACAGTTTACCCAGGCCTGTCAGGGGGGCCCTGGTCTGGACACACAGTTTTTTTATTTTTATTTGGTGGTGATTGCACCGGGTCTGAGTGCGCCGGAGTCAGCTCTTCAGCAGTGGCATTGGGAGTGCGGATGTGGGTGGACGTGGGCCGGCGTAAGGGCAGCAGCATCACAGATGTCCTTCTGAGTGTCGTTCCACTCTCCGACTCCAGGGCGTAACTTGGGAGTTTACCGTGGCTTGATGACAGGAGTATACTTAGGGTAGGTAGTTCCTGGGTGCCAGGAGGAACTGGGTCAGAGAGAGGTCAGTTCCCGTTGAATTACCATCCACTCCGCAGAATCCAGCCCGCCCCGCTCCCCACATTCGCACCCCAAACGCCACCAGCAGCAGTTGCCAGTGCCATATCTCCAGTGCGGCAGTCCCAGACCTGGTTTCCCACCCATGTCAAGGTCACTGTGTTCCAAGGTGGAAGGTGGGTGGCTGGTTGCTCTGTCTGCTGCCTCCCTGCATGCTGCTGGGGCTGACATCGGACTCTGGAAGTCAGCATCTAACCCCATGTCAGAGCATGTAAATCCATGGCAACAAGCATGTTAACCCCTGGCAGAGCATGTAACTCCTGTCAGAGCAGTTTAATCCCATGGCAATTAGCATGTTAATCCACTAATTTGCAATGAGCATTACGGGGTGTGGAATAACATGAAATGGGCATTATGGCATGTGGTAAAATATGTAATAGGTATTACGGTGTATGGCATAATGTGTACTTCCCACTACGATGTTTGGCATAATATGTAATGAGCATTATGGCATGTGGTATAATATGTAATGGGTGCAGTGGCGTAAAAACAGGTCCGCACAATGTGCAGGGAGCTACGTCCGTGGGGTCCCCAGGAAGTTGTTGTACTGGGGCCCAGGATTTGTCTTGGCGGCCCTGTTCATACTCAATGACAGCAATGAAATCAGGTGTGTTGTTCCTTCGTCATCTGTTTCCCAGATCATGAATCTTTTTTCCAGATCATCAATCAAGGCAAATTGAACCTTGGTGTTTTTCAAATTTCTTAGTGAAATTTCCATAAAACGGCTTGAGGTGCACACCACCGGGTCCGAGTCTGCTGTAGGGGCACATGATTTAGCTTGACAAGGCACACATTAGTCCCTTACGGGGGGAAAAAAGCATAAACACATTTGGTCCCAGGGTAAAAAAACACACATGTATTGGCCCCACAATACACAACAGCCACCAAAGTAACACAAAAAGATTTGACCCCATAGTAATACAAATCATCCCCCCATATTAACACAAATGGGACCCATATTAATAAAACATACTGCCCCCACAGTAATTCCACACACTGCCTGTGTGGAGGGGGGGGGTGTCACTTTTCTCTACATCAGTGATTTTCAACCTTTTTCCACAGTAATTCCACACATTACCTCCACAGTAATTCCACACACTGCCCCCTACAGGAATTCCACATGCTGCCCCACAGTAATTCCACCAAAATTTTAACAAGACGTATTACCATAGGCAACACCATGAACATTTCACAAGATAGCATCTTGGTGTAAACCCAGTACAAAATATTTTGTTGTTTGTATACTTTATGCACCATTACAGGCACAAACATAACATAGATTTGCTATCTAGACACACGATTAACTTGTTTAGCTGCCATGTTTCTGAATTACAAGAATGATGTACACTAAATTCACACTAGTATGGAAATGGAATAAACAAGGCTATTTTACAACACTGCATAACATGGTAGTGCTATAGCATTAACGTGAATTGTAAAATAAATAAAAAGAAAGTATATATAAATTGCCTTAAAATTGAAACCTCAAAGAACACCCATTTTAAATAAATTTATCTTAATATTCCAGCTGATTGTTTCTTTTTGTAGTGCCAAATGTGGTACAATTGCTAGAAGAACTTATTCACTCTAATCATGTTACTGTATGTAAATCAAGAGTCTGGGAGGCAATGGAGTCATCTGCCACTGGGCTCCTGTTTCCAAGGGGCACCTCTCCTCCCCTGCAAATTTAAATCACTTCCTTGAAAGCCTTCAATATGGCTTCTGTGTCTGACTTCCCTTCCTAGTAGGCCCATAGACATCACACTCTGTTTATTTTAAACATAACATACATATATTTATATAAGGTGCTGTGTGTGTGTGTGTGGCGGGGGGGGGGGGGGGGGGGCGCTCTGGGGCAAACTTACACCACTGCTGTACATACTAATTTATAGAAATAAACACACTTTTTTCCAGGGCAGATATATACTTGCAATAGCTCACGGGTTGCAAACTCCAAGGTGCAGATTCAGCTAGCCATAAGATGCCAAATGCATTTTTTGCGCAGATTCCATTTGCACCTCTAGATGGTTTGAGGAGAATCTGCCTTCAGAAGTTAACTCACAGGAGCCATTGATACCAGTTCCTGGGGCATCCACAGCTAATTAAATTGTCCCTTAATAGTTAAGTATCTCCAACAGGTCATGTTTTCTGTCTATGGAATTAGGATAACTATTGACCAATGAAAACAAATGAACTCATCTGTGATGCAAGTTAAATACTAAATGACCTTCTTAACAGATATTAAAGAGACAGTTTTCATCAAGTTGTAAAGACAGTAAAATGTTCAGCAGATTTGGCTAGGTCTAAACACTGGGATACGGTCGTATTGTCGACAGCACTTAGGTTGACAGTCATTAGGTCGATACCATTGGGTCAACAGGGGGGAAAGTCAACAGGGTTCTAGGTCGACATGGGTCAAGGTCGACAGGTGTCAAGGTCGACATGGGTTTAGGTCAACATATGCGTCAGGTCGACATGGGTTAGGTCGTCAGGTCGTTAGGTCGACATGGGTTTTTTCACTGTTTTTTGACCCGACATGTGCCGACAGGCGGTATTTCATGCACTACCATCCACTTGAGCGTGGTGTGAGAATAAAATAGTGTGCCCGAAGCATTGCGAGTGATGCGAGGGGTCGCGCTTGACTGTGTCGACATTCGGGTAAAAAAACAGTGAAAAAACCCATGTCGACCTAACGACATGATGACCTAACCCATGTTGACCTAACGACATGTCGACCTAAACCCATGTCGACCTTTTCCCCATGTCCACCTAGACACCTGTCGACCCAACAGTGTGGACCTAATAACTGTCGACCTAAGTGTAGTGGATATAACGATCCACACCCATAAACACTTCATTTATTTCAGGTTATAACTTAGCTCCATAATACATAGGCTTTAATAAATATTATTGTCCTATATGGGGTTTACTTTCCTTTTTAAAATATTTCTTTTAACTTCATAATGGTTATGGTGGTGATGTATTTTTAATAGCCCCACATATCAGCCTTCCATGCTTTCCCAGTGCATTCCGTTTTCAGGTGGTAGAGGTGTTTTTATCATAAGAGTTTATATGCTGTGTGTAACTCTGCCTCACTTTGTGTGACCTGTATAGCTACTTCTGTAGTTTGCTTGACCTAGGTGTGAAATACATATCTTAGACAGAAAACATGTGCCTTCTCATGCCGTTCTCTGTTCATTTGTTGAAAGATTTACTAGGAAAACATTAACAGGGAAGAAAGCTCTAATAAAAATGGCCCTAAATTGTCAAATATTGCAAAGTTATATTTTTCTAGCAAATAATCATGTACTTTGTCTGACATCACCCACACTGCTAAGAATGTTATGAGGCCATCATGTTTGCCACACAGTTGGCAACATGTGTGTTTGCTTTACCACTAAGGAAAATAGAAGAAAGTCCGAAAGCAGCAAACTGATAAAAATCACAAAGTGAATGAATATTTTCACAGCAAAGAAAAGCTCTCCGCACATGATAATATGCTAAAGGAGACAAGTGCCCCACCACATCATCAAATATAATTAATACTATCTAGGTATTTCCAATTAAATAGATTACAGAGATAAATACATTCTATTCAGTTTGTGTTTTGAGGTTTCTAATTAAAGCGATTAAGTTTACCCATGTAATTATTGTGCCTGCATCCTATTTAAGATCCATTTACACTGTTGGGAATTTATTGTCAATTACTCAACTTTACCAGTATTTAGCTTTGTTAACATATCACAAAAACAAATTGTCATCTGTGTTACAATAACAATTATCGCTGATGTTTAACACAACGGTTGTACGCAAAAAATAATAATAACAGGGAAATGGAGAATAAGTAAGCACATCTGAAATGCATCCTTTCCTCATTGCAGTACTGTAAAATAGAAAAGAATTGATACATTCCAAAGAAATTGCTATTTCCTGGTATATTTCCTGCTTTTTTTCATCTTTTTTTTTTTTTTTATGTCCATCTCATTGAGTTATTACAGAAGGCAGAGCAGTTTATCAGGGATCAAGGACTCAATCTGTTACATTGCTTATCACTGTCGTATGATAAACATGACACAAGAAAAAAATGTCATTAGTGAGAACAGACCTCTTGTCATAACCTCTGCAGGGCTACATGGCAGACACGGTCTACTACTGTGTGTTTCTATACTAGCTAAGAGATCTAACATTGGCCATTATTGCAGAACTTTTCCCAGGTAGAGCATGAAAGAGGTCTTTGTAATCCATGAGGCTATTTATCTGGAACAGATTGTCATCTGTAAATAATGTGGGCAAGAGAATAGGATGCATTTGTTGCAGTTTTGTTATTTTATATGTCACAATATATTGTTTTCTCGACAAAGCAGATGTCTATTTTTGCTGCATATTCTTTATATATGATTACTATAAAAGATAGTTCAAAAGTCTTATCATTTTAATATTCAGATGCCTCAAGAAGAATGTTATAATAAACTTTTATTACTTAAGCTGCACATGTAATACTTTTGGTGCTTTTGGGCCCCCGATGATTAAGTACCCAACTCACCACCAGCTGCAGCAGTGAATACTTATCACTGGAGCATAGGCGTGCACAGCACATTTTATTAGGTGTGCACCGTCAAAGGGGTGTGTCTAGCATCCCCTATTGAGTGTGTCTAACAATGCCCATTGTGTGTGTCAATCAGGTGTGTCTTCCATCATCTATTGGCATGCACTACAATATAAAATGTCTCTCAGTCACACCATAATCTCCTGCCAATTTCAGTTTAAATTACTACTACATCTTCAAAATACTTTGCTCAAAAGTGCATGCAAATAAAGTCAAAAACATATATGGATGACGTAGGTATGTAGTGATATGACAATGGTCTAGTACAATTAACGGTACTTGTTTCCTAGAAGGGCGCCCACGATTTTGATCTTAGGCATCGCAAGGAAAAAAATCGCATCGGTCGCATCGCATGCTGCAAAAAAATCGCATGCGATGTGACCGACGCGATTACCGCGATTTTACATAGGGAAAAATGTTAAATGGCCCAATTGACCCGATTTCACATAGGGAACAATGTTAAATGGCCCACAGACCTCAAATACCCACCCTGAAGTGTGAAATGCCCCCCCCCCAATTGTTAACGCCACCCCACGATCAACGTCAACCCGAAGCATGGCGAGCGCAGCGAGCCCGCGAGGGGCGGCAGTACGCGTCCTCCGACCTTTTCATACCCCCACTATCCACGTCGGCGTGGAGTTGAGAATATAAAGTGTGGCGAGCGCAGCGAGCCACCGAGCCCGAAGTGTGGCGAGCGTAGCAAGCCCCGCGAGGGGATGCGGAACACGCTCCCGAAGCGTGGCGAGTGCAGCGAGACCCGCGAGGGGACACGGATTACTTAACATGTATTCCGCGTCCCCTCGCCACGCTTTGGGCTCGTATTCCGCGTGCGCTCGCCACGCTTCGGGCTCGGTGGCTCGCTGCACTCGCCACACTTTCTATTCTCGACTCCACGCCGACGTGGATAGTGGGGGCATTAAAAGGTCAGAGGACGCGTACCGCCGCCCCTCGCGGGCTCGCTACGCTCGCCACGCTTCGGGTTGACGTTGATCGTGGGGTGGCGTTAACAATTGGGGGGGCCATTTCACACTTCAGGGTGGCTATTTGGGGTCTGTGAGCCATTTAACATTGTTCCCTATGTAAAATTGGGTCAATTGAGCCATTTAACATTGTTCCCTATGTAAAATCGGTAATCGTGTCGGTCGCATCACATGCAATTTTTTGGCCGCATGCGATGCGACCAACGCGATTTACATTTTACCATGCATTTCTATGTAAAAGGGGCGCCCTTCTAGGAAACAAGTACCCAATTAACAATGCAAAACACACATAATTGATTGATGGGCGCTTCTTTTAATGGAGTATAGTTCTAAAAAGCAAACATCTTTGATAAAAGGTATTGCTGGTATTGCTAGCGGCAGGGAGGTGTTCATAAGGTTGTGCACAGTATTAGGGTGTGCCTGTGCACCCATAACATTCAATGTGCGCACTCCTATGCACTGGAGCAATTGTTCATTAGTCTGGTAGGGTTTCCAAAATCTTTTCTCTGTAATTATTTGTTATATTACTTTGCACAATAAATTACGGTGAATGCAGCCACCTGTGCATATGAGTACACCAACTCTTATTATACTTAATATACTTGAAACAAATGAAGAATGCACTGGTATGGTCACAAATACCATAAAAATATGATTAAAACACACTCATATATTATAAGGGATTAAATGCACAATTTTATTGACATCAAAGATACAATTGAAAATGTATAAAATTTATAAAAACATACATAACATCAGATGCATACTTGGAGATGCCGGTGAGTGCCATTTCCCCCCAAAAAAAGAGTAGGAACCTCACCCTGATTTGAGGCTGCAGTGGGCTATTGCTGACAAGAGCAAAAAAGATGGTCCAAGCGTCAATGCCCGGCACCACCACAGTAAGCTTAATGGGGTCCTTGGATCCAAGTCCAGTCCGTCACCAATGGATGTTAACTCCAATAAAGTACTGTAAGAAATAGGAACAATAATATAATTCTGCAGGATAACTGGAGAGATAGAAATAATGTTGATGTACAGTAACATAAATTAAGTGTAATTATAATAGGAGACTGCCATATAGACTTAGATACCAGGAAAATAATGAATAGATATATGAAAATAGTATGGGAGAACAGCACAGAGAGAGAAGATTTGAGATCCCAGTAAGAAGTAGATTTGAAAGTTTGAGATCTGACCCACCCCCTCAGAGACCACAACAGTCTTTTTTACGACAAGCGGAAAAGAGAAAGAAAAAGAAATAAAAGTAACCAAAACTACTACTAAAAGAATTGGTGCCTCAGGCTCAAACTATTGAGTCTGGGAATGTATTTAATCTGAGTGATCCCCCCACTAGTTTTGAACACAGACTGTGTAAACACGCCTGTTCTGGCATTAACATACATGACAGAAGGATGGTTTATGTAAGCTCCACATACTTAAATAGAGTATGCGAATACATGTTGCCTCACTAGATGACTGTATTCTAGACATCCATTCTTAGACACTGTGGCCAACACGCTTAGTGGCTTTATGCACACATTAGATTATGTATTACCCTGTTGTCCAGAATAGAAATAGTGCCAGTTATGGACACAGGGCTATTGCCCAGAGTTAGCCATAATTACAGCACAATAGTCTTTTATTGTAATAGAGGGTCATTGCATTTAGCAATAGCAGAGTGTGCGCCCTGTAGGCGGGCTTGATAGGGTCCACTACCTCAGGTGTACTATACATTCTAATGTGTGCACGACAGCTCAGATTAGTATATTTTGTATTTTTTGTGCACAACACACATACTAGGGACCTGCACTAGGTCCAGTCCGCATAGTACATTTTTCCCCGGCTATCGGGGTTTCACACAATATACGGACAACAGCATGTTTTACTCACAGTCATCCCCGGTCACCGGGGTCTAACACAACACACTGATTAGAATATAGAACACACACAGATGTTTTTGTCATATGAAAGTATTGTTAAATATGCGGAATTATATGTATGTATGTTACATGTTGTTTGTATCCCGTTACCTAGGTAACGGATACACCACATCACCCCCAGCCATGCAACAGAGCTCAGCTGATACTACAACTTCCACTGACATCAGCCACCCAGTGAGAGCGGGTGCTGGACGCAGCGGGGGGAAGCGCCAGTGTGCTGCATGTGGAAGGAGGGAGGCAGAGGTGGATCTTGCATCGTTTAAGGTATTTAAGTTTTTGCACTATGTCACTCACTGTCTTGTTGTTTTCTGGCTTGATAAAGGGGCGCAGCCCCGAAAAGTTGCCTCATGTTGTATTAAACCCGTTGGTACACCAATATCTACGTCTCTGAGTGCCACCTGTATTGCTGATATATTCGTGCAGAGGTGTATGCGCCATAAACGACAGAGTGGTGAGGGGTGTGGAACTGGTGTCATGGTGGCGTTTTATTGACATTGTATTTTTTATATGGAAAGGTTCTGATGACTCTCAACAATTTTTGTGAAATTTTAATTCAAAATGCTTTTAATATAAATTTAACTTTTAACATTAGTAAAACTGATCTGGTGTTCTTAGATCTGGTAATTTATATCAAATCTGGACAGATTCAGACAAACACCCACAGTAAACCTACAGATTCTAACTCTTATATTAGTATAAACAGCAAACGTCATCAAAGATGGTTAACCAGCGTACCTTTGGGCCAATATAAGCACCTTAAATGAAATTGCACTAATGAAGAAGTTTTGCAAAAACAACTGGGAGAGCTAGATGAACGCTTTGAAAAAAACGGTTACACACGTAAATTATTGGAGGATTGGAGGATTCAAGACCAAAAGTAAATAATATAGAAAGATCAGAATTACTCGAAATAAATCCCCAAAAAGTTAAAGACAATATGGTGTCAGAATGTGCCTTTTTTCCTGCATTATAGGTCTTACCATAAGCAGGTTGAAACTATCATAAAAATTTGAGAATTATATTGGATGACCCAGTACAGGTTGAGTATGTCTTATCCAAATATCCATTATCCAAATTATTCCAAAAACCATAGTCTCCAAAATAGACTTTTTTTGCCATCTGTAATTGACACTACTGGGGAAATAGCACGTAACTGGCACTAAATATATGCAAGGACATGATTGCTTGGCATTCAAATTCAGTGTCTGAGATAGTACACAAATTTTGTTTCATTTTTTAAAACCTTGTTTAATGCACAAATAAAATATATTTGTCTGTATTTCATGTGTTTGATGTGCTTATACAACATAAATGCAAGATACCTCAAGATACCTCTTTCAATTATAAAAATATTCCAAAATACAGAATAATCCGTTATCCAAACTGCTTCTGGTCCTGACCATTTTGGATAAGGGATACTCAACCTGTCCCGGGAGAAGCTCATATATAGGATAGCTCCATCACTTAAAAATCTTTTAGTAAAAAGTACTCTTCCTGAGAAAACAGTTAGCAGTGAAAGGAACAAAAGCTTCTATAGGTGTGGAACATGCCTCATGTGCAAAAGTACAAGTAAATCCCCATACGAAAGAAAAATTACCAGCTTTGAAGTCAATGGCAAGAAGTATAAAATAAACAATTTTGTCACCTGTCATTCCAGGAATGTTATTTATTTACTGGAATATAAGTATGGCATGTTCTATGTAGGGAAAACCACTAGAAACCTGAAATTAAGATCAACTGAACATATTTATAACATCAAAAAAGGTCCTTTATTGCATCCGCTATCAGAACACTTTGCAACCAAACATAATAAATGTGAACGAGAAATGAAAAGCTTTTATGGAATACAACAAATAAAAACTAATTGGAAGAATATACAAGGGTAGCAAAGTGTGAGATGAAATGGATCTTTATGCTTGATACCATTTCACCTAAGGGTCATAATATAGACTTTGAGCTAAAATGGTTTCTTGACACATAATGTTGAAATATGGCACACAATTTGATCAACTTTTTAAAGTAATATTTTATGTGTATGCTTAATTATATTATTTTAATCTTTTTTACATGTAACTGAATGGATAAACTGAATTATGCCTGTAATGAAGATGCACTCTCTCGGTATTAGGGATGGACTCTGCCAGAATACACAGTACAGCATAGAAGGTATTAGAGGAGAGTGCCAATTCGAAAAGGGCATGAGAAATAAGGTCTACTATTGAAAAGAATGCCTTTCCATCAAGTAAGATGGCGCCGATGAGATATACCATTAGAGAGAACCATTTTGATCGTGAACACCGGAAATGGAAGTCTGACAACCAGAAGTGACGTCATCAGCGGTGGACCACAACTGGAAGTTGCCATGTGGAATACATGGGATGCTGGGGAGCAGGTGCACACAGGAGGCAGGATCCGGGCAGCATGGTGCGGCAGCGGAGGCTGCCATTGTAGCTCAGTGCAGTGGAGGGGCAGACCTGCTGCGTGTCTGCGGCTGTGAGAGGAGGTGTGTCTGGTTCTCTGCAATGTCTCCAGTATGGGGGCAGCCATGTTGGAGACAAAGGTTTCTCCAATCCCCTGCCAGGGGTTTTCTCCAGCCAATCCCATGTGTGCTTCAGTCTACCTCCTGGTGGTATGTGTATATTCCTGCCTAACATGCTGATGCTCCTGTCTGGTGTTCCTTAAAGGTACAGGGCCGCAGTGACCCACCTCTCTCCTGTTGGGATTACCTCCTAGCGCTTCACAGTTGTTCTCCAAACCTCACAGTGACTCTCAGCTATATTAAAGGTACCGCAGTTATTCTCAAGCTGTATACAAGTGCCACAGTTATCCTGAGTTGTATCCAAGTACCTCAGTTATGCTGCTTTCAGACCGCATAACTGGCTTTGACCCTGTATTTGAAAACGTTTCCAAAAACGGGTCTGCCAGGTAAAACCCCTTTCACCCCGCACCTCTTAAACGGTATATTACCGTTTAAGTGCCGATTTTTTTACACTGGCAGACCCATTTTTGGAAACTTTCCAAATACAGGGTCAAAGCCAGTGCAGCCTTCGCCTCCCTCCCCCCCTCCCCTCCGTGCAGCCCCCCCGTCCCCCCCTCCCCTCCGTGCAGCTCCCCCCTCCCCTCCGTGCAGCCGGTACCTGAGTTCGGTTGCAGATCCCGGCAGTAGTAAGGACCGATGCGCTTATAAAAAAAAGTGACTTTCGGAAAATGTCTGCCCCATAGGAAAATCCATTTAAAAAACTGTCTTTCGTGTGGGGGTAGCCATTTTCCGAAAGTCACTTTTCTTATAAGCAGCCTCCTGCTGCTTATAAGAAAAGTGACTTTCGGAAAATGGCTGCCCCCACACGAAAGACAGTTTTTTAAAATGGATTTTCCTATGGGGCAGACATTTTCCGAAAGTCACTTTTTTTTATAAGCGCATCGGTCCTTACTACTGTAGGGCTCTGCAACCGAACTCAGGTACCGGCTGCACGGAGGGGAGGGGGGGCTGAAGACTGCACTGGGAGATCGGGGGATGTTACCCCGGGAGATCGGGTAATGTTAACACGCGCGGGGGGGGGGGTCGGCGGCGGGCGGCTCCAGTGCTATGAATATTTAAAGAGAGCTCATTAAATATTCACTGCACTGAATTTAGGACCCAGCTCATTGGCTGGGTCCTAAATACTGTTTCAGACCCGATTTTGATCCCAAAATACAGGGTCTGAAACGGGTAGGACCCTGCATTTTAACCGGTTTGAAGAAACAGTATTTTCAAACCGGTTAATTGGATCTGCACCTTTCAGACCGCATAGATTACCGTTTTAAAACGGTAAAAAAACGGCAATATACCGTTTCCAAAGTGCGGTCTGAAAGGGGCATAACTCTCAAGCTGTATACAAGTGCCACAGTTATTCTAAGTTGTATCTAAGTGCCTCATGCCTCAGTTATTCTCAAGCTGTATACAAGTGCCGCAGTTATTCTAAGTTGTTGCTATTTCAGTTTATTCATTGACTGTACCGCAAGACCTTATTACCATTAAACCTTCTAAATCTCACTCAACTCTCCTCCGTTTATCCTGTGCTTTGGGTACATTAGAAAGCACTACATCCATCCACTCACTTCCTCAGCTGCCTCTTCCCTGCCAGTCCCACCAATACCCCAAAGTGTGGCATAGAGCCGATGGTTGGAAAGTGAGGAGGCATTGCAGTCTCACAGACTGCATCTGGCTTCACTAAGGCTGAGCAGGATGGCAGATTTTATCGGTTGAGGGGGAGGGGGGGGGGGCTGCTCATAGGTAAAACCCACTACTAATTATTACCTTTTTGTGGCATGATTGGTGAATCATAAACCTGACTAAAATCCTACAAGCAACCTGACTTTCTGCAGTTGTACCTAGAACAATAGAAGGTAAAGGTTAGTCACACCAAATATAGATTTTATTTTGATTTCTCTTCTGTTCATCCACTTTGTATTTTGTTAATTGAAACAAATAAACTATAAAACACTTGGTGCAAGAATAAAGTAATCATTATAAAGTTAGGTAAAACATTATATTAGTATTAGTGTAGGTAAAACTGTAATATTCACTTGCAGTAGAACATTTATGCCACAATAAGTACTGTCTTGCAATGACCTATCCACAGAATCAAATTCACTTCGCCTTTTGCCTTCATCTGTCTTCATCTATGTATATATTTACTATTGTACACATGTGGTAAAATTATAAAAACAAGTAGCATTTATTGAGTGTATTTACAATAGCAGTGTGCCAAATATCTGATTTACAGCAATTCTGAAAACAAAACAATAAGGGGGTTCCTTTGAGGGATCTTACCCTAAAACAATTTCAATTATTTATTTATAAGTTTATTATTATTATTATTATTATTATTATTATTATAATATAGTAGCCTTTAAAGAGAAACAAAAACCGCTAGAAGACATGAGTTTGTATCTCACATTCATCAGCTGTAACGATCAGAATTAATGTTAAAGCAATATTGTTTTCATTATCATATCTGTTCTATACACAAATCTATAAACATGACCTTTAAGGTTATTTACTGTTGCTAAAATCTAGTATATTATATATAAGTCACAATAATAATACATTTCTTAAAAATACAGATAATATTAATGTTTACTGTAGTAATTTAAGATCATATAATATTAAATAATATTTTTATTGTAGAGAAAGAAATGAAATCTTTGATTACTGCAACACTATAAAACGAGTACTATTATCCCAGCGCAAACCTCACTGTTGTAGCCTGTTTCGTGTCACCTCAATCTCTCATAGGACAGTGGAAGATAATGGAAGAGATGCAAGTTGGTGACAGGGCACAAGCGCTCAGTGAATGTAAAAAATAATTTAATGTAAAATGTATTTAATGTTAAAAGACAAAAAACATGGCAAATAATAAAAGAGAAAACTCCTTAGGTGTAGGGAAGCGTCTTACCCAGAAGGTGTTTTGGAGCCTAGGTGGATATTATAAGCCAAAGTGCAGGCTGGTAGTGTACCCTCCTAGGCTCCGAAAAGTTTCTCCTGGGCAGCGTATACTCTGATCCTGAGTCACTGTAGAAAGCTGACACATTCAGAGCCTCCTATGGCTCTTTCAGCAACACTATGTTTATTACTGGGAATACATATATTATATATACTTTTTATTTTTGCATGTATACATATTATATCTTACAGTATTGCTTAGATTTTCTTTGTGTGATGAATGAAATCATTTGTAGCACAGACAAGTGCAGCTAGATAATGATTACAAACATACTGGCAGCAAAACAAATGACAGTACTGTATTCCAATGTCAATGTGCTGTGATAATGGGGTTATTCTAGTCCATTCTTTCTGACAAAATCCTTCTTAGATGGACAAAACCATGTGCAATGCGGGTGGGGCAGATGTAACTTGTGCAGAGAGAATTAGATTTGGGTGGGGTTTTACTTCAAAGTGAGATCTATATTTCAGTGTAAAATCATGCAGTCAGTATTTACCCTGCACAGAAACAAAATAACTCACCCAAATCTAATTCTCTCTGCACATGTTACATCTGCCCCCCCTGCAGTGCACATGGTTTTGTCCATCTAAGAAGGATTTTGTCAGAAAGAATGAACTAGAATAAACCCCAATGAGAGATCAATGTTGTTAACTACAGAACATTTTATTATTTACAAACCAACCATAAGATGGCACTCTGGGCACCTGAATGCACAAGGTTATGAACAGGATTTGTAATACTTATGTGTGTATGTGTGTGTATATTTAAGTTCTAGCTGAACAAATAAGCAATATGTAGCACTTAACATTATGGGCTCAATCCAATTATTACCAGCTACTGACGGATTCACTGATGTTTGCTCACAGCTTAGAAGGGCTGCATACAAAAACCTACAAAGCTGGGGCAAGTTTCAATGCCATTGCTGGTGTTACATGCCGAGCCAACGGCAACTCACCCCCTTGCATTACGGGGGCAATTTATTTGATTGACCCCTATATTAAATACCTGTTACTCTAATTATGGAAAGCTTGCGAGTGTAAACTCTTGCCTTATCGGTTGCCTGAATTTGAGTTGCATATAATGCAACTACAACTCGCCAAAGGAAACAAAATGCTAATGTGACTTAATGCATGCATCTATATGATAGCACCAACTCATTCTTCCATCTTTTTGTTCTGCACTTATACATACCCAATGAATACCGAATAACTCTGGCTTCATATCCACAAACTGCCATTTAGCAGCCACAGATATAAAAAAAAATAGCGAAATGTGTAGTAATCGATGGTAAGATGCGGATGCAGGCCACGGTGTATGCCCACCATCCTAAAAATGTCATTTAATTTCCTTTCATTTGACCCAGTGGGGTTTATTTACTGAGATGAGGGTTCTATTGAAGATAGAATGTTGCCCATAGAAACCAATCAGAATCTGGTTCTTATTTATTTAGCACCTTCTAGAACAGGGCTGGGCAACACCGGCCCTCCAGATGTTAGTGAACTACACATCCCAGATGCTTTGCATTAGTTTTGCTATGTAGCCATGCTGAAACTGATGCAAGGCATGCTGGGATGTGTAGTTCATCAACATCTGGAGGACCGGTGTTGCCCATCCCTGTTCTAGAAGATAAAAGATAGATTCAAATTCGTTGCCCATAGCAACATCCCATCTTCAATAGAACTCTCATCTTAGTTATTAAACCCCATTGCGTATTTTAATACCCAGTCACATTTTATTATTGGCTTGATCCTTACTTTGAAATATGCTAGTGCTAAATATATAATATACACAAACAAAAGTTGGAGACTATTCAATGTTATTCAAAATAGCATATTAGAATGTGTGAAATAAATAATAATACGTGTAAATACGTATAGAAATGTAAACAAAATTACTTGTACATTTGGAACATAATAAAAGACATCTGTATTCAATATCATAGACTTGTTAAGCAGTGTTTAATATTTCATGTCAAACCAAGAAGAGTGACAGAACATTTCTGAACAACTGTGTAGGCCAAGTTTATAAAATTTCTATATATTGTCTGTGCTTCGTCATTCACACCAATAACAAATGTGCTATGGTAAATGACTATAATGGGGCCCATGATGATTTGCATAGTAATCCTATACACTCATTTCATTTGTTACATGGCTCTGGAACATTGGCATTTCTGTAGAATTTTTCAAATATTTTATAGATGATAATGAAGCGCCACATATGGCTAAAGGCAGTCCTGACTCTGCCAAAGTCACAGGGATTCCTAATACAAGAAGTGCAAGAATACATGTATGACCAGCTCAATACTGTTATTACAAAATTCAATAAATGTATGGGCAGCTTAATACTATAATTACAAAATGCAATAAATGTATGGGCATTATATAATCAAGACAAAACTTTGTCTTGATTATATAATGTAATTTAAAGTAAAATATTTTAAACCAATTGTATTTAACCTTCTACCCATGTGCATTTTCAAAAATATGCAATTTTTAATGAGGTTGTCTATAATAGTATTATATTATGTCATCTACTATGTAGTATGGTGTCGGGGGCAAATTTACTAAGAAGGCCAAAACTAACGGGTGTGCCCAGGATTGGCTGTAATTAGCTTGAAAAGATGAATGGAGAATACAGTTGATAAGTATTTGGCTGCCGAGTTTACTGGCAGCCAAATACGGATGAGCATGAAGCATCGCACAGATCAGTCAGATCCATGCAATGCTTCTCTGTGTACAAAAAAAAAGAAAAAGAAATAAACAATTAAAAAAACTGCATGGAGTCTCCCCCCATGATCATAGCAAGCCCTAGGCTCATTGATCTGGTCCTAGTTTCAGAGATACAGTGGAAAAAAGCAAATGGGGTCCCCTGTATTTCTATAACCAGCACCAGACTCTTGGCCCGGTCCTTGTTCCCAAAATACGGTGGACAAAAGGAGTAGGGGTCCACCGTATTCTTCAAACCAGCACTGGTGGTGGTGTCATAACAAAGCCGGGGGACAATTTTCACATAAGGTCCCCCATCCAAAGCATGAGCAATGTGGCTGGTCATCCCTGGCCAGGTCCCTGGGGGAGTGGGGACCCCCAATAAAGGGGTCCCCCCTCCAGGGGTACCCTGGCCTCTGCTGAAGCCCGGGGCTGTCCCTGACACCCCTGGGCTGTCGGTAGCAGGCTGATGTTGAAAAAATGTAAAGATAAAATTGTTAAAAAAAGATATTGGGTTCTGTATTTCAACTACAGGGCCCAGCAAGCCTCCTCCACATGCTGGTACTTGGAGAACATCAAGTCTGAGCATGCGGGCATTAATGGACCCACTGGTACTTGTAGCCCTACAACAGAACCAATATTCCAAGAACATACACACACACCTGTAACAATAAAAATGTAATTCATACTACATACTGTACATTTATACATACTTACCTATAGGGTCTAATGTAGGCCTGTCCTCTTTTCTAGTAGAATCCACATCGGTACCTGTGAATAAAAATTATACTCACCATCCCATCCGGCGAAGTAGCTCAAAAAACCAAAACTGAGTAACCAGCACCTCTCCAAGAATGCGGGAATTTGGGACTTCCCTCAGCCAAATGAGGAGCTGGTGTTGTGGAGCTCCTCATCTGATAGGCTCTGCGCAGCTCCATAGAAGACCATGTTATGAATTTAACATGGGCTTCAATGGTGGGAACTGACAACTCAGGCTGACTGCAAGTTCCCTCAATGGGCACAACTTACAGTCAGTCTGAATTGCCATTTCCCACAATAGAAGCCCATGTTAAATGGCACGCGCAGGGCTTATCAGCCATGTTGCTTATGCTTTGACTGGGGCACCTTATGTAAAAAGTGTCTCCCGGCTGTGACATGACACCGTTGACTGTTTGAGCCCGATGCTGGTTTCCGAAATATGGGGGACCCCAATTCCTTTTGGACCTGTATTTCTGTAACCAGGACCGGCTCAATGAGCCCGGAGCTGGTTATACTCGTTGGGGTGGGGTGGGGGTCTATAGTATATGGTAGTCACCAGTGGCATCACTACTTTTATTCACTCTTGTTGTGCCGGCAACGGGGCCATGGCATCATGGATTAGGGTTGTAACCTTGCAGGTGAAAGGTGCGGTCTTGTTGCCCAAAACCCCTTTTCATCCCTGCAAGGGCACAGAAGATGCACGCTGCTCCTAGAGAGTACCTTGGCTAAAGTGCCAGTTCATACAAAGGGACAGGAGCAGGATTCTGCACTTAACGTTATAGTGCACCTAGCAAGTTGGCAATGTTCCCCCCTAGTGACACGATGGTTGGTCACCAGTACTGTTTGAATTATATGGTGGTCATATATTTTAGGTGACTACTATCAAACTTTGCCTCTGTATCTTTTTTTTTTTTTTGCATTCAATTTTTTATTATTTTCTTTGCCTCTGTATCTCTACAACATTAACACCCAGTGTTGTCACTTACTTCTCCGAATATGTAATTTCACAAACAATGTCAGAAAGTAATTTATAAACATAGCCAGCGAGCCGACAGGTAAGCCATGAAGGCCATATTGTTGCAAATTGAGTATGGTGAGAACAGAGTAAAGCAGAACATTACAGACAGGCTCAGGCCTGATCACTGGGTTACCAGCAAATTCAGCACTGGGCACTATCATCTATGGGCCCCGGCTTGGCTAGTTCTTTACAGTAAAAGAAGAAAAAATAAAAAAGAGGCATGCACATGTATGCACCTATGCCAGCTATCAAGTGCAATAAGTGCCATAGACTGCCTCATTAAAAGATTAGACCTTGAGAACTGGAGAAGAGGATTTAGGCTGTGCATGGCTGTGAACATGGGACTTTATTCTGGTTGACTTGCAAAGGCTGCAAATTTCACAGCCTTTGCGAGTTCCCCGGATGCCCCCCCTCTCGCACGCTGAAATAATTAGATGGTCAGCTCCCATAGAATGATTTCTCCAGCGTTTGCAGATCAGAGACACCTCTGTGACGTCTCAGATCTCTGAGCGCCCTGTGCGGGAAGCGGGTGGGCAGCTGACATCAGCTGACCGCCCCCACACCAGCATCACTGGGCCACTACCATGGGAATGCCTAGCATGTCCATGGGAATGTCCATGAAACGCTGGGCATTCCCATGGGCTATGCCCCACGCCCTCCGCCGTTCGCCATGCCCGCTCGCACCAAGCGTATGCACATGAGCATAACGGTCCCCCGTGCGAACATCTGGGGAATGATTAAACTAGAATAACCCCCAATACCTGCTGGATTTCTAAGTGCAGGCAATGTCCGATAGTAGGTACCCCAGGCTTAGTAGTAGCTGCTGTCAGTAGCAGAACCACCTAATAGTGCAGGCAGCCCTAAAAAAATGAATGTGGCAAAATTTTCCCTTTAACTTTTATTAAACAGCCATCCTTCGTATAACCTTCCTGTAATTGGAGCTACAGTATTACCATATATCCAGCCCCTAAGCACAGTCACTATAACATTAGTGGAAGTGAGGTAGAGATCAGAGGAGCTGTGCAGAAGATGGGGACAAGCATGGACAGTTCACATTTTCCAGGTCACCTATGTAATTTAACAATGTGACAGTTGGTGATACACAGTGAACAGTGGCTGTTAGGGGTACTTTAGGACAAGGGTTGAAAACCACTGGTCTAGGGCATTATATATGAGGGTGAGACGTTTGAACTAGATTCTAAGTGAACTGGGGTAGGCAGAGGTAAATGGGTGAGGAAATTGAGATTAAAAGTATCTTTGAGGATAGATTAAAGTGGAGAGAGGCAAGAGTCAGAGGGTGAGATTTAATAGGATGGATGAGAGATTCAGAAAGTGAGAGATTTGGTAAGAAATCTCCAGGTCTTTTAAAGTGGCAATAATTTACACTTCAAAATCAAACTGGTTTTGCAGTGTAAATGATTGCCACTTTAAAAAAACTGGAGATTTCTCACCAAGGGTGAGATTCTATGCTATGCGCTAAATGCGGATGTTTTATTTGCGCACCACATCGCCGCAAATCGCCAATTTTAAAATCGCATTTTTCAGTCAAAATGCGCATATTTAATGTGATGCGCATTGGAGGCTGAAAAGTGCGAAGAGGGGCGATTTGCAGCGAAGTGGTGCGCTGTATTTAGTCCTGAAAATGTGCGATTTTCATGTCTGAAAATCGCACATTTGCAGGACAGCGCAAAGTTGTAAAAAAAAAAACGAGCGCGGGGTCCCCCGCCCGAGTATAACCAGCCCCGGGCTCACTGAGCCGGTGCTGGTGACATAAAATCAGGGTCCCCAACAAATAGGGGTCCCCTTGATTTTATGAAACCAGCACCAGACTCAAGGTTCGGCGCTGGTTCCCAAAATACGGGGGACAAAGTGACTAGGGGTCCCCCGTATTTTAAGAACCAGCACCGGACACAACCAGCCAGCAGGGTAATGCCACAGCCGGGTAAAACTTATTATATAAGCTCCCGCGGCCAAAGCATTAACCCCCTGGCTGGTCAGCATGGGCAGGGGTCCTGGGGAAGTGGGGACCCCCCCAATGAAGGGGTCCCCCCCCTCCAGGACTTACCAGCCCATGCTGAAAGTCCGGGGCTGTCCCCGATGCCCCTGGCCGGTGGGCATCGGGCTGATGATTTGTGTAAAAAAAAGAATTAAAACTATTGTTTTACACTGGCGAACTATGAGTCCCAGCAAGCCTACCCCGCATGCTGGGACTTGGGGAACCACAAGTCCCAGCATGCGGGGCATAAAGGGCCCGCTGGCACTTGTAGTTCTGCAGTGAAAAAAATAGTGCACAAAATCACACTGACACCCTGTAAAATAAAACTTTAATACACACAAAACACACACACACTGATACTTACCTACCTTGAGCCCGTAGGTCGGTCCCTGGATCCTGGGTCCGTCCTCCGGGGCTCCAGGGCAGAAGAGTCCGGTTCCGGGGCCTTGGTCCTGGTTCCGGGGCTGGTCCTGGGGTTCCGGGGCTCCTGGCCTGCAGAATCCGGGGTCCGGGATCCGAGGTAGTCCAGAGGGGTACCTAAGGAAGCAAATCCAACTTACCTGGTCCCCGGCGGCGACCTCGGACTCCTCACCGGTGACTGCGCTTCTCCCATCTGCTACCCGGCTTGCAGGACTTTGACCGGCGCTGAGATGTTTCCTCCTCGGCGTCTCTGGACAGAATGATTTCTTGGCCAATCAGGAGCCGAGAAAGTCGGCTCCTGATTGGCCAGAAATCATTCTGAATACAGATGCCGAGGAAGTAACATCTCAGCGCATCTAGAGCAGAGATGTTTCCTCCTCGGCGTCTCTAGTTTGAATGATTTCTGGCCAATCAGGAGCCGACTTTCTCGGCTCCTGATTGGCCAAGAAATCATTCTGTCCAGAGACGCCGAGGAGGAAACATCTCAGCGCCGGTCAAAGTCCTGCAAGCCGGGTAACAGATGGGAGAAGTCACGGGTGAGGAGTCCGAGGTCGCCGCCGGGGACCAGGTAAGTTGGATTTGCTTCCTTAGGTACCCCTCTGGACTACCTCGGATCCTGGACCCCGGATTCTGCAGGCCAGGAGCCCCGGAACCCCAGGACCAGCCCCGGAACCAGGACCAAGGCCCCGGAACCGGACTCTTCTGCCCTGGAGCCCCGGAGGACGGACCCAGGATCCAGGGACCGACCTACGGGCTCAAGGTAGGTAAGTATCAGTATGTGTGTGTTTTGTGTGTATTAAAGTTTTATTTTACAGGGTGTCAGTGTGATTTTGTGCACTATTTTTTTCACTGCAGAACTACAAGTGCCAGCGGGCCCTTTAATGCCCCGCATGCTGGGACTTGTGGTTCCCCAAGTCCCAGCATGCGGGGTAGGCTTGCTGGGACTCATAGTTCGCCAGTGTAAAACAATAGTTTTAATTCTTTTTTTTACACAAATCATCAGCCCGATGCCCACCGGCCAGGGGCATCGGGGACAGCCCCGGACTATCAGCATGGGCTGGTAAGTCCTGGAGGGGAGGGACCGCTTCATTGGGGGGGTCCCCACTTCCCCAGGACCCCTGCCCATGCTGACCAGCCAGGGGGTTAATGCTTTGGCCGCGGGAGCTTATATAATAAGTTTCCCCCGGCTGTGGCATTACCCTGCTGGCTGGTTGTGTCCGGTGCTGGTTCTTAAAATACGGGGGACCCCTAGTCACTTTGTCCCCCGTATTTTGGGAACCAGCGCCGGACCTTGAGTCTGGTGCTGGTTTCATAAAATCAAGGGGACCCCTATTTGTCGGGGACCCTGATTTTATGTCACCAGCACCGGCTCAGTGAGCCCGGGGCTGGTTATACTCGGGCGGGGGACCCCGCGCTCGTTTTTTTTGTTTTTTAACCCTTTATTTTATTTTTGACAGCAGAACCCTGCACAGAACATTGCGATCTGTGCAGGGTTCTGGCTAATTCGCCTAACAGACCCAGGTCTGAAATTAGTGCGATAATTAGTCACCTAAAAAATGCGATGTGCAAATGCGCATAGCATTAAATATGCGACTTGTATACTTTTGTATAGGAAAACATCTGGATGCGATAAAAATGTGAATTAATCTCGCATTTTTATTCAGCATACCTTAACGCACATAATATGCGATTTCAGTCCCTGAGCGCATTCCATTAAATAAACGATTTAATGGGAAAATGCGATATCGCCATTTTGTGGTCTAATTACCGCAAAAAAACGATAATCGCATCCCATAGAATGTCACCCCAAATCTCTTACTTTCTGAATCTCTCATCCTATTAAATCTCACCCAAAGAGTCCAAAGAGGAGGAGGTTACAGTAGTCTGCACAGGAAATGTGTGCGGATAAGATTCTTGGTGTGAGGTGTGGGGTGTGGTGCCAGATCCTTTACAGGTTACAGAGGTGGAAGATTGAGAGATGGCCTGAAAGTTAAAAGTGAAGGAAGAGAAGAGTTGAGGATGACAATGCATGGATTACAGAAGAAAGGGTGATGCTAACAATACTGATAGTGTGAGAGGTGGAGGGACATGGGAAGGGGAAAAGCACTGTACATGTAGAATTAGAATAGACCAAACAATGTGAAATAAACATGGATCAATCTGGAATTACAATGGTAACAATAAAATAAATAATTATACAACAAAAAGAGATAGAGATATTAGCAGGGGCAGTGATGGGAATAGCAGACTTTAGGGATTAGAGTCTGTAAATGGGCGCACTTTTCCACAAGGCACAAATTACAGGTAGAGCAAGAAGGAGTGTGGAATGAGAGGAGATCAGAGATGTAGATGGGATTGCAAGAGCTGTAATAAAGAAGAATTGAGATAAGGTACATTAGGAAGACAACAACATTGGATGTAAGAGGAGAGAATGAGGAAGACATTATTGGGCCTGATTCAGACCTGTTTGCTAGGCAGAGAATGTTTGCAGCCTAGCGAACATGTAAAAGCCAAAAAGAGAAAGGACTCTAGGAAAGCAAGCTTGGGCCTGATAAGAGGTGCCATCTATAAATGTGATGTCTAATAGAAGCCTATGGTCGTCTTTCACAACAATCCCAATGGGATCTCTCTATAGGGCAAGCTCCCCAGACGTCCTCACAAGACAAAGGACAGCACTGATCAAGAGAACTGTCCTTTGCTTAAATTTCCATGCATAAGACATTGCTAAATGCTGGTATGCATACCTCCCAACTTCTGGATGTGCCGGGTCGGGACAGGATGCGCGCCGGACTACAGGGGGGGACTCCCAACTGCCCCCGCCACGGGACACTGCCGGCGGCGGAAGGGACGAGGGAATGTCCCAAAATATCGGGACGTTCCCACGATAAGCGGGACAGTTGGGAGGTATGGGTATGCACGAGGTCAGTGGCATGATGCACCCTGCTCAGGGAGAGCTTTAGTAGGAGCTAGATGCAGAGAATGAGTGATGACAGAGGTAGAAGGACATCCATGAGGGCAATATAAAGGATATACATCTTCTTCAGGCTTTTATTGTCATATCTAAGAAAAATAAAATCAATTCTGGGATCATGTAGTGATAAGGAGCAACAAGGACCTCATAACAATAGGTGTATAGTATGCAGGGCAAACGCAGGATTTTTAGAGGGGGGTTTCCAAATGGGTGTGGTATGATTCACCGACAGTCGGGATCACGACAGTCATTATCCTGACATCGGGATCCCGACTGCCTGGTCTCAGACAGGCTGGCCAGCGCAACAAAGCCCCTTGCGGGCACGGTACGCTCCCCACCTATTCTATTCTCCCTCTATGGGGGTCGTGGACCCCCACGAGGGAAAATAGCCGACCGCCGTCGGGAACCCGGCTGTCGGTGTTTTAACAGTTGGGTTAATGACTGTCGGGATCCCGACTGTCGGGACCCCGTCCGGCACCCTTCCAAATGGTATCCAAAATCTCCCACTCTGCGGTGCATTGAAGTAAATACGGGAGTTTGGGGGAGTGGTAATAACAGCCCTGAAATTTGGTCTTTTTATACACTGGATACTGTATGGAATACAGTATAAATATTAACTGGGACAGATGGTCTATACAGTAGTTTAGGCTGTTTCAAACATTTAAATAAAATAAGGGGTCAGGGGTAAATACACAAACATTATAGAATTAGTGCTGCACTTTCTTAGTTCATAATCTCCCACTTCATGGTAAGGCTCCTGTTTCTTCCTCCTGGCAGCTACTCTCTGGTCCATTGTGATGTTTGAGAGCTCAGACTTTCCGAGCAACCAGAACACCCCCCCCCCCCCCCCCCCGCATTTGCCTATGGTATCTAACATTCTCACATCGGGGACTGAAATTGGACCTATCGCATACACAATCCAACCTGCTATGACCCCCAACCCACCTACACATACACAAATATGATAAATACAACATACCCAGAAAGTTTAATTCCACCCCTTTTGACTGCTGCCCTGAACAGAAATATCTTACAAAAATCAGGCATACTGTTGCAGGAATATGGTGAATTGATGGTGTTGATTATGTATTCAAAAGCATCTATATATGAAATGAAGTTCATATACTGAGTTTTTTTATATTACATTGTGTTATATCAGTTATTCTCATATGTGCCTGAAATAATGACAGTAACTAAAGAGTCATCATCCTTTTCCGACACAATATTTACGTGAACATGGACAAATGTGAGTAACTTGAAAGAAACTGAGCAGACAGGTGGTGTTTGAATGGTTAAAAATCAGTGCTTGATTTACTTACCCATTAAATTGTAATGTAAGAAAACCATTTTTTCCAACTAACACTTTCCATAGCCTCTTCCTTCTAAACTTCTGCACAATAATTTCAGTGGTTCTTCAAATAAGAACATAAATGAATATAGAGTGTGCCACTAGGTGGCGCTATTGTCATCATAACAGAACTGTGCACCTCTGTTCACAGTATGAATGTGTTGTTTAGTAATAGTGGACATTCTCTTTAAAGTGTGTTCTGTATTTTTGCCTTTAGTTACGCTTAAGAGCACGGCATTGCATGATAAGTATACGCCTACTGTGAAATATAAAAATACTAGGAGTCTCCTAAGAGTTCGATGACCTGTATAATATAATATGTAACCTGTGGACTTTGTGACTTTAATACCCTTATATGTAACAGTAGGGAGTTCATTAGACCATATTTATTCATTGACATTGTTTTTATTTGAATACCAGCTATCCAGTCATACTATGCGGTTAGGGACTCCATTGCTTGTTATTATTTCACTATGAAATTTGTTAGCTATATTCGAGGAACGCGGTTGGGAACCACTAATTCCACATGTCCAATGATTGAATATTTCTTCTCATGACGCTGATTTCATTAAACCGTGCTATACGAGAGAACTATTTTTCCATTAGACAAAATAGTCCTATGGGACCAACAAGAGAAAGTGTATTAAGTGTGTGAAAATTGGCTGATATGTGATAAATTAGGTAGCACCCTGGCCTTAGATTAAAGCAGATTCTGTTTAGTTTGTAATTGGCATTTATGGTAAGTTTATGTTTCAGCTAAAATGAAAACAGGAGCTGATTGTTTGGCTGTTTATCACTCTCCATTTTATCACTTTTTGAAGCTTGATACATCTGGACCATAGTTATGAGTTACAAAATGCCTTTTGTAAGCAAGTGTATGTTCTGTGCCATGGAGAACTCACAGTGACGTTTTACTTTGTGTTTGGTTTTACCCTTTGAACAAATGCCTTATGTCTAGTTAACATTAAGATGACAAACAGCCTAAAAAGTTATAAACAACAGGGCCCAGGGTGCATATCAAGCTGAGACCTCCGATTTCGTTTAAGAAACAGATATAAACTAACCATATCATTCATAACACAAATATTGTTAAGCAAAAGGAATTCATAATAACGCAAGACACGCAGGACCAGCTTAACAGTGGGATGGATGGAACTCCAGCTCCAGACTTTGCCATAGAATTTGGCACATCACCATGACAGCGTCATAAAAGCCAGTCAACAGTTGGCCACGGGATCAACCATAATTTAAAAGTTTTTGGGCGAGATGTACTAAGCCTGGAAAAGGGATAAAATGGAGTATGATAAACCACCAACCAATCAGCTCCTATCTGTCACAGCTCCACAGCATGTGACATGGCAGTTTGGAGGTGATTGGCTGGTGGTTTAGCACTCTCCATTTTATCACTTTTTAAGCTGTGTACATCTGGTCCTTAGTAATATATTTCTAATTTCCTCACAAAAATATTACATTTTAGGCTAATAGTTTTGGTTTGTAAACGACCACATAATGCTAACCACACCTACACAGCAATGGTCACACCTAAACCGCTTTGCAAATTGGAATGTGGCCATTAATCGGGCCCTGAGGGCAAGGCTATCAGTATTACAATTAAATTAAAGTACAGAGATTAAAAATGCAAATAAATAACATTTTCTAATATGGTTTTTACTATGTTTAGGGTGGAGGGTGCAGTCTGCTCCCTCCATACTCCTCTAGTTACGTAACTCCTCTAGTTACACTTGTAGTGTACCTGTCCCTGCTGGTGTTCTTTAATACATTTGTGTAATAATTCCTTATTGTTGTGAACACCGACAATAACAAATTATAATAATCAGGTCTATGACATGAAGATGGTGGCAAAACTGGCATTGCCTATACGTTCAGTGGCATTTCTTTTACATCTTCTAAGCACACATTACAAGTAAAAATGCATATGTCATTAGCCTCTCCCTAATCCTAACCTCCCCTCCTTCCCCCTTACCTTAACCTCCCTTACCTTAACCTCCCACCCCTTACCTTAACCCTCTGTCTTAGCTTAATCCTAACCCCCCCTCCTTCCCCCTTACCTTAACCTCCCACCTAGCCAATGGTGGACTTACATTTTTTTGGAACCTGAAGCTTGAATTTTTATGGATGCCCCTTCAAAATCAGCAACTATAGGGCAATATCCAACAGGGACCTATAGGACCATGTGGTGGGTGATCGGGTTAGAGTATATGAGGCTCTCCCCACTCATCTAGCAGCCCCCCTCCAGTAATCACCTCACAAGCACCCAGGGCAGCCAATAGGGGGTGCTGTGGGTACAGCTGTCCTGGGCCCCGGCCTGTGGAAGGGCCCGGGCTGCTCATTTTGCCCACCGCAACCTCCTTGACTGCCTTTGCTGCGCTCAGTGCGCTGAACAAAGCAGATCCCGGAGCCCCGGCTTATTCAACCCAGGATGCCGTCGGCCAACTAAAATGCAGCACCAGCTTTTGAGCCAATCAGTGCTTGTTTACTGGCAGCCAATCAAAGCGGCTGCCCATATGCAAGCTCTGATTAGCTCACCAGCCAGTCCTGCATTTTAATTAAGCATAAGCTATTTCATAACCATCTAATAATAATAATAATAATTGGAATAAGATATTACAGCAATTGAGAAATATTTTCTCAGGTTCCAATAGTTAGCCTATACAGGAGTGCAGTCTTATGGCATGTCAGATCATGTAACCCTGGGGTATACAAAGTATCATGTGTCTGACCATATGAAATATGGAGATATTTAATAAGCACAGATGAGGCCCACACTACATCATTTATAATGTATTTAAAATTTCAGGTGCACATTTAATATAAAACAGAAACATTTGCATCTATTCATATCTCACAGAACACATTCTAGAGCATTGTCTCTTTTATCTGAAAGCTCAGGTTTGGCCAACGCTATACTTGCTGATTCACATGTATTGTAATGTTATTATTGGAAGTTTCCTCTCCCACTGGGATGGCTGTGTAACAATACCGGGCTTTCTTTTCCTGCCTTCCTGGAAGGGCTCACTCCTGCAGCCAGCAAGGTGACTGTAAACGTCTTATTAGCCTCAGCTGTCTATTCTCCAAAGATTGTGACAGATTGTTGTCATTGTCACAATGAATTACATTGCAGAACGTGTTTTCTGTTTATCAATACATTGAAATACGCCTTTACGAAAACCCTATATGTTGCATTCTCTTTTGGCTAGTTGTCAGTGCATGTAATCAGTGTCAGCCTGTCCCATTCAGCATACTATTCATTTGTTGGCATACGCAATGCCTTGTTGTAATCAGACACTTACACCCTTACATACAGTACAGTATAAGGCTCTATTAATGTGTGTGTGTTCTTTATATGCACATAATGAACATTTGCATTCTATAAACTCTTTTTAAAGGGTCCTTTGTGAGCATGTATTCCCCGACCTTCATTGCTATGAATGCTTTGTACACCCGTGTCTCTAAACACCTTCATTAAGACTCACCACTAACGATTCTAAGGTAACTGAAGACATTTTGAACTTTTAGCTAACAGCAATAGAAGTCTCGTCTTTGTAGGGAAGCTAAAAAAGGATTTGCAATACCGAGACACTGTTTTTATAATACATTTTTGTTAGTAAAATAAACATTTGGCCTCTCGGGCGGCTTCCTTAGTTGGTTCATGGTAGGTGGGCATGGTAAGAGTATGAAAGCTTCCCTTTATGCCTACTGTGGGATGTCCTGTTTTATGATTGATCATGCAAACCCACTTAGTGACTGGGAACCAGTTTTGGAAACTTCAGCTAAAACAGGATATTGTTAAGATATGTTCCAAGATTCTTCATGTTTTTGGAAAGCAGTGAGAGTAGGGGTGCTACATTCTTCAGCTGTTGTGTCCTGCAGATCAGACTGGACACGTGCCAACCATATGCGTGCTTTTAGCTAATAAAGGCATATGCCAAGTGCAGTGGCAGGGCCTGTTGCACCCAGGATATAATTGCACATATGTTCATTTGCTTTTAATCAAAACACTCCACACTTTGAGCTAATTATGGAGAGGTGTGACTGCATTGTTGCAGATAATTATCTTACAGTGTATGGAAAATGTGTAATATACTGTATATACAGCTTTGTTTCAAAAAGCAAAGAGAAGGAGAGGTTTTCCTGGAATATGTCTATAGGGGAGGGCAGGATACATTACGATTCATGTGCAGTACACAGACCTATGTAAAATGTCAATTAGCATTGCAGATGTCTTCTCGGATTGCATATTAAATTTAAAGCTTGCAATTACCAATAAGGTATTTGCAAATTCCATTAGCACCTTCTCCTCTTGCTACTGGTCAGGGAAACAATGCTGAGATACCTAAGCTTATTTGCAAGAAGGATAAACTGCCTTGTCCTGTCCAGCAACTTTGTTTCAACATAGTAATAAATTATGTTCCGCAGGCCTGGCTGCCAATCTTTATTATAGTGAATAAGGAAATTAGACATGGAGGGACTCACACACGGAGGCATCATAGCCAGATTAAGGGGGGACACAGATGGCACTGTACCCTGGGCCAACCTCTCACAGCGTGGCCCCTCAGCCAGAGCACAGAGACATAACTAGCTCTCTTGATTCCTGTACCAGTGTATACTGTATGTACAGCAGTACTGAGGCATTCTTACATGTGGCATTACACCTGATACAGTACATTCTATTTCTCTATGTGTAATTTAAGGATACATTTCTTTGTTCCACTATATGAAAACTTTATAAAATAATTGTCTCTCAATGGTGGAAGAGCTATAAAAATATATCTACCAACTGTCCTGATTTTGTGGGAGAGTCCTGTTTTTTGCCTGTCACTGCACTGAGACAGAGGGGCTGGGGGCATGGCCAGCAGCTCTCACTGGCAATTCCCTCATTGTGACAAACCCCGGGGGTGTGGCTTGGCATTCCCCCAGCAGAGGCCATGCCTCTTGTTTTTGCACGCACGCGGCTCCATTACAAAAGCGTCCCAATCTAAGAAACTTTAATGTTGGGAGGTATGTTATTACACTATTAGTTTAAATGTAATATACACATTCCATACCTCCCAATATGAACCAGTTCAGGAGGGTCGCATGCTCTCTAACCGGACTTGCCTTTTAATTTCTAAATTACAATCACCAGTATTGAAATGTCATTATCAATGAAATAGTTCAACACAAGTAATTACAATCATATCATAACAGGGAAGTCCAGATAGAGAGCATGTGTCCCTCCTGTAACGGGCCACGATGGGAGGTATGCCCAACCTAATATAACCCCCTAATATAACCCCCTTCCTATGGGCCCCACTGTCTTAAGTGCTCCAGCCCCCACCCCCCACACACACACACACACCTTAATCCGGCTCTGGGAAACATAGGACATAACTTCCAGGACATCGCTAGAAGTGCTGCAGCCAACTAACTCCTGGGAAACCAGGATGAAATGTCTACATGATAAATGTCAAGAATTGGTACCCAACCAATGCCTCCAACGTCAACATGAATTTTAGGACTATATGTCAAATATGTCACCATTTACAGTACAATGATGCAGCGTCACAGTAGAGCGTCCAGCTCCTGTCACTGAAAAGGAGTCTGCAACTTAGTCTCACCCCTTGGTGGATGACACCCAGGTGTGGCTGCACCCCTGTTATTATAATGCCATTGTACCACGATTGCTTACATTTTTTTATTGTATTGTAAAGCTGGGTACACCCTTGACGATAGGTCATCTGATCTGGCAGCACAGAACGACATATGGGGTACATTGTCTACTGTATCCCCATTGTGTTGCTGACAATGCGTGTTCCCATACATCTATAGCATGGGACAGCATATAAAGGTTAGCATTACTGACTCACAGCGCTGGGTTCGATTCCCACCATGGCCCTAACTGTTTGTAAATTCTCTCTGTACTCTGCTTTCCTCCCACAATCCAAAAATATACTGGAAGGATAACTGTCACTTAACATAATGAACCCTAGAATAAATGTGTGTAGGGAATACAGATTGTAAACTCCACTTGGGCTGGGTCTGATGTGAATGTTCATATATTCTCTGTAAAGTGTGCTCTATATAAATAACTGTTAATAATAAATAAATAATTAGCAACATCCTCCCTGGCCTTGGCCCTGCATGCACGTGAGGAAAATGGATTTCAGTATGACCTTTGCCAGTGTCCTGTCGTTGCTGGCATCAGCAAGTGTGTATGCACTTGTCAATGCCAGCTCGCAGTACTGTGATGGCAATGATGTCACGCTGGGCAGAAGCAGAACCCTGGGAGGCAATGGAGTCCACTGCAAGTTTAAATCCATTAATTGAAGGCCACCAAAATTGCTTCTGTGGCTGAGTTCCGAAATATGTGTTCTCTCTTTCTCTCTCTCTCTCTCACCCTCTCTCTAATATATCTATCTCATAACATAGGGAGGGGGGGGGGGGACTAATATATATCTTGCCTCCGGGCAACTGGGATAAACTTACGCCACTGACGCTGGGTACATATAGACTAGTTCATACCCAGCTCTAACCTTGTTTAAAGGTGAGCAGCTAATGAACATAACATTGCTACATAAAGGGTTAGAACTTATGAAGAATCATGAAACTGAATCATCCCTTTAACACTATTCGTGAGGTTTAGGAGTCAACAAATTCCAATTATTTATGTACTGATTTTTATAACACAGGTTCTCAAAGTCCTCCAGTTTGGTGTCATTGGCAATAGTACTGGCTATAAGTTATGGAGACAAATGTGAGGTCATTAATATCACAACAAGTTCCATTATTATGACACTGGAAGAATTTACTACTGCTTATAATGTTAGGAGTGGGTGAAAATATTAACATTAATGGAGCTATTCAGAAATTCATATTTAATAATAATATATTTATAAGGCACCACGAGGGGTCCACAAAGCGCATGAACAGGTACAGTGCAGACATAACAAGGTCATTGCTAAATACAGTTCAAGTTCATGCTGCCAGGATAATGCTGAACAATGTATTTGACCTTGTTTTTTCATATTTAAAAAAGTCAGCTTTGGGATTCAGAGTTTGTATGAAAAAAAACTATATTTCTGCTTATTGAGTCAGTAGTACTATTTCTAGCAAACCAGTTTGTCTCCAGTAATCAATTTCAGTTGCAAACAAAGAATAATTGAAAACTATGATTTTAATAGTTAAATAAAAAATAAAAAATGTTGGCTGAAATGTCAAGGCTGCGAAATCCAATTGTTCATCATTACATATGGATATAAGATGAAATAAAAGCCTAAATACTACTATAAAAGACTGTGACTGAGTGAATGGAAATCGCAGAGCACAAAGTAAAGAGAAATATTTGGAAACAGTCTAAAATATGCATGATCCAGGCTGCTGACACAGAGATAAAAAGACTCAAAATTCAATCAAGAAATGCAACCCTGCGTCAGCTATGTAAATATTATACTTATTAAATTTACATTGTAATTGCATTGTGTTCTTTCGAGAAATACACAAGTATATCGTAGGAGAGGCGAAGCAGACAGCGTTTATTTCTGATCAGCACTTTCTGGCAGGTGAGTCAGCGAGACAGACACTGTGATTTGCTTCATGTAAGGATCACTTTCACCTGCTGTAAAGGAAACATTTTGTGAAAGGTTAAAAAAAATATTTCAAATATATACATTCACATATATCTATATGAGAGTTGTAGATTTCAGCTGACATTCCAGTTATGTTTCAAAAGATTAACATTATGGGTTATGACATGCTCCTTCCTTCGCTTTCCATTACAGATAAACTGAGCAGACAGATGGCAGCATCATTAGTCATGTGTGTTTTACTCTGTTGCAACAATGTAGCAGCTCTAAATAAAACAATTACCCTTAGATGGGTATTTATCAAAGCACAGAGACAAAATTGTTATAGATAAAGTACCAGCCAATCAGCTGTGTTTGAAAAATGACAGTTAGGAGTTTATTGACTGGTGCATTATTATCTTCCACTTTATCACCTCTTTACCACCACTTTATCACTTTACTAGGCTTAATACATTTGCCAAAAGATGGGAGAGCAGCTCTATAAAACCATAAAAAAGGGGGGATTGGATTGTTTTCACAATAGATTTTTTAATTGTAATAAAACTTAAGCACTGATTAAAACAATATAATTGCACGTGTATTTGTCTAACATTACGTCAGGACAGTGGTAGAGACAGTCTGTTCTTATAGTACCTGTAGAACCTCATATATAGTTCCTTAAATGCTGTATAGAAAATGAAAACGGTTTATTACCATTTTCCAAACAAATTTGTACTGCAATCAGATCTGAATAAAGGCCATAGTCTTACACATGCTAAAGTTCTTTGCCATACCCAATGACACATGTTTGATATGATGGAAATTGTCACTTGAGGCCATGTTTCCACTATTAGCAGAGCATTTTTTCTTTATATAATATTATCTGGCAATTATAACAAGTCTGGGCTGTAGCACCGACAACTATGGGGAGCACTATCCATTAAAAACACCAGTTGATAAATCAATGAGCTAGTCTGCAACATTTGCAGTTGTTACTAAAACAATATTGTAAGATATCATCAAAGTTGATGCTAGAAGCATTTAGTAAGTTGTACACCACCAACTTGCTCACCCCTTATCAGTTTCCCAGTTGAACAATTTTCTCATTGGCCAGAGAACATACATTTCTATATTTGGAACTCAGTCAGACTGGTAAAATGACGCAATAGGAGTTGGCACAATATCTGCAGGCTTCCAAACTCCTAACCTCTTCTCTCGGCCTTTCTCAGTGGTCCGACTCCTCTACTCGTGAGGAAGGCCACTGCATTGACCTTGTTTTCACCAGGCTGTGCTCAGTCTCTGATTTTACTAACACTCCCTTCCTTCTCTCTGATCACAATCTCATTACCCTCTTGCTCTCCTCCATTACTTCAAGCTCACTTACACTGATATCATGCAAGCCTACTCTAACCCACAGAAATACTAATGCTATTAATTTTCCACAACTTTCCACCTCCCTGCAACAACAGCTCTCACTAATTTCTACATTTACCTCTCCTGACTCTGCTGTTTCCCACCTGTATCAGACTCTTGAAACAGCCTTTGATGAAGTTGCTCCAGCTTCCCATTACAGCCCCCGTAGGCTTAGATGCCAACCGTGGCACTCCAAAACAACAAGACAACTACGAAATCAGTCATGTAAAATAGAACGCCAACGGCGTAAATCTCGTAATATGACTGATTTCCTCACATATAAGACTAGCTACCACTCCAAAAGCAATGCTTTGGACACTGCCAAACAAAAATACTACCAATCTCTCATCTCTTCTCATGCCACCAACCCTAAGTGACTTTTTAACACATTTAAGTCTCTTCTGTACCCTCCTCCTACTACCCCACCGGCTACCATCAGTGCACAAGAACTTGCCTCCTACTTTAAGGACATGATTAATAACATCTGAGATGAAATGGTATGCACTTCCTCAACCTCTAACCCACTTTTTTCCCCCTGATGAACCCTCTGGCACTTTCTCTTCATTGGAGCCCACAAATGAAAAGGAAGTATCCCCACTCTTCTTATTCTCCTACTCTACTAACTCTCCTCTTGATCCTATACCTACACAAGTCATTAAAACTGTATCTACTGTGCTTATTCCAACCTTAACTAAAATCTGCACTCTCTCTCTTGCTACTGGTACTTTTTCTTCTCTGTTCAAACATGCAGTGATTACTCCCGTTCTGAAAAAAAACACAATTCTCTAACTCTCTCCTCAAAGAACGTTCTATCTCTCAGCTCCCATGCCTCTCCAAGCTACTCGAGAGACTTGTCTACTCTCGCCTCACACACTTTCTTAACTCTCACGCCCTATTAGACCCACTTCAGTCAGGCTTTCGTTCCCAACACTCCACTGAGACAGCACTGACTAAAGTGGTGAATGATCTGGTAACTGCTAAGTCTAAAAGCCATTACTCGTTACTTATTCTTCTAGATCTTTCTGCTACCTTTGACACTGTGGATCACACTCTTCTCTTACAAACACTACACTCCCTAGGTCTTTATGATACAGCCCTTTTCTGTTTCTTATCTTACCTATATGATTGCTCTTTCAGTGTTCGCTTCTCTGACTCTACTTCCTCTTCACTATTTCTGTCAGCTGGAGTTCCGCAAGGCTCAGTCTTAGATCCTCTGCTTTCTCAATCTATACTTCCTCTCTTGGCAAACTAATCAGCTATTTCGGATTTCAATATCACTTATATGTGGATGATACTCAAATCTATCTATCAACCTCAGAGTTGTCACCAGTGGTTTTGGACCGAGTCTCTGAATGTCTCTCTGCCATCTCATCTTGGATGTCTTCTCGCCAACTCAAACTCAATATTTCCAAAACGGAACTACTTATATTCCCACCAACCAAGAACAGTTACCATCCTGATATCTCCATAACTGTTGACAACTCGACAATCTACCCTACCCTACAAGCTCGCTGCCTAGGGGTCATCCTCGACTGTCCTTACATCCCCACATTCAATCTGTCTCCAAATCATGTTCCATGCATCTAAAAAACATATCCAAAATACGACCATATCTCACACAAGACACTACTAAATCTCTTATCCATGTACTCATTATATACCGCATTGATTATTGCAATAGTCTCCTAACTGGCCTTCCCAAGAACAGACTCTCACCACTGCAATCCATTTTAAATGCTGCTGCTAGACTGATCTTCCTTACAAGACGCTCATCATCTGCTGATCCTCTTTGCCAGTCCCTCCATTGGCTGCCTATATCTTACCGTATTCAATATAAAAAAAACTTCTACTCACATATAAAGCTATTAACCATACTGCACCAGCATATATCTCTTTACTTATCACAAAACATCTCCCATATCGATCACTATGTTCGGTACAAGATCTGCGTCTCTCTTCTGCAGGGATCACTAGCTCCCATTCACTATTACAGGACTTTCATCAGGCTGCTCCCACCCTATGGAATGCCCTTCCACGCACAATAAGACTCTCCACTAGCCTCCAAACTTCCAAGTGTTCCCTGAAAACTCACCTCTTTAGACAAGCCTATCATATTTAAGTTCTACACGCATAGCCCTCTGAGGCACTTATGTATTATATAGCTTTTCTTCTGGACTTGCAACTTGGTGGGACTGCTATGCTATTACTGGTGATTTTAGAGAGGATCTAGCAGTCAGACAGTCCCTCTGTATAGGAAATAGATGGAGTAAGATAGGACTAATAAAAGAGAAACTGACCTCAATATGTGGGTTCTACTCTAAACATCCTAAAGTGCCACATTTAGCACTACTATTAAGTGTTGCATTCCTTGCATTAGTAGGTGGGTCCCATATATTGTCCCACCATATTATAAATGGTATTTTCTTGGTGAGAAATTAGTTAATTTTCTTTCAATCCATTTTTAATGAAAATAAAGAGATCGCTGGATGAAAAGCGATCAGGATGCTGGAAGTCAGAATAGTAATGCTGGCATCCCTATAGAGGGAATCCTGACAGGTGCAGGGTAACTATAATTACTTTATTTATGCCCCCCATACAACCCTTACCCTACCTTGCTGCAGCCTATTTCCTACCCTCCCCTGCAGCCAAACTCTGCTGATTAGCACCTAACCCTAATCTTTCTTTGCCACAGCTTAACCCTAACTCCCCCTTCTGACTATGATTAACCCAAACGCTCCCTCTCCTCAGCCTAACTTTAACTTGCAGCCCTCCACACACTAACCCTAAATCCCTCACTACTGCCTAAGCCTACCCTTCCCATCCTCTGCCAAACATTAACCCACCCTGCATACTTACAATCAGGATCCCAGCAGTTGGGTTTCTGTTATCAGTATCTCCGTCAACGTCAGGATTCTGGCAATTTAAATTTCCAATTTGGGGAGCAGATTACCTGCCCGTCTCAGCTTCATGTGGATGGGCAGGGCGAGTGGGGGCTGTGGGGGGTTACGGGTGAGACTGGGGGTGGCGGAGGGCTCCGCTAGAATGGGACACGTGATCGTCTTGTGCATGTGTGCCCCCTTCTGAAGGATGGTGCACAGTTCTATCGGGTGTGGTATATGGTCCCGACAGTCGGGATTCCGACAGTCACTAGCATAACATTGGGATCCTGACTGGCTGGACTCAGACAGCAAGGCAAGCGCAACAAAGCCCCTTGCGGGCTCGCTGCTCTCACCACGCTGTGGGCACGGTGGCGAGCATATTCTATTCTCCCTTTATGGGGGTCGTGGACCCCCATAGAGGGAGAATAGCCAGTGGCCGTCGGGACCCGGGAGTGTCGGGGTTTTAACTGTTGGGATCCCGACGTTGGGGTAATGACTGTCAGGATCCCGACTGTCGGGAAACTGTCCAGCACCCATTCTATCACCAGGGGCAGCTCTAATGAGAGCTGCTCCATCTGTACTTCTGAGTGGAGTTGAAGTGAGTGGTATGTGTATGCTTATGCATATCCTTATATTAAGGAGTAGTGGAGGAGTAGTGTGCTTTTGGAATCGGTCCCTATGTGTCTGGTCACTGGCTATGTACTGTCTGCAAGGTTCCTGCTAAAGCCTTTAGGATTAATGATGCTGCTTCCTCCAGATGAATGCTGATGTCTGAGAGCAGCACAGGTTGCTCCCAGTGGATTGATGGTTGGGCAAATCTACAAATATTAATTTCAAGTACTCCCATCTGGTCTGCAGTGTACCTCAGCAGTACTTGTACCCCAGGTTGGGAACCACTGATCCAACACAATCCTGTAAATACATGTTTGCCAACAAAGCAAAATCTATTTTTTAACATGACAATCTCACTTTAATTCTTATATTCCTAAAATGATCTAAACACTAAATTATGTGATATAACATCTATATTATTTATTTTTCATATATAACTGTTATACTGTATCATAAGATGATTTATTATGCTTAAATATGTCATCTCTCATTGGCTATAATATTGCTTATCTAGTAAAAAGCCTGTCAAAGGGGGCGTGGCCTGACCGGGACCAAGACCAGACGCAGTGCCTGAGAGCTCCATCTGAAAGCGCCAGTTAAACAACACTTGCAGGTGCCTGGACCCCCCTGAAGTGCCCTCAGACCACCTACTCAAGCGCCCAGATACCGGGGACGCCCGCCGGGTAGAGCAGCGGAGTCGGGAGACGCTTCTAAGCGTCTTTGCGGGTTGCGGCCTACTCCGACGGAGCGGCCGGTGAAGCCGGGGCCTAAATTTTGGGGCAGGCCAAGACGCGAACGCCACGGACGCTCCAGGTACCCACCTCATACCAGCACATCCCCCACTACCTCCGGAGGCCTCCCCAGGGACAGCCCTCCCTCCAGGGAAGAGTGGGGGTAAGAAATTGGGCTTCTAAGCCTCCCTGCTCCCAAGACCCGGCCGCCATTTTAAAACGCAGCATAAAACACAGCAGAAACCCTGGGCTATCTATTTCAGCCCCCAAGATACGAATCAACCTCACAAGCCTTCATTATTAGACTGCTTCACCTGGAGGGGACTGTGTGCTCTCTCCCCATAAGCACCACACTACTCTGATTTTTTACACTGATGTAGGCTGTCAGACACAGAGGCTCAGGAGCTGCACGCTGGTTACTAAACACCCTGCTCTCCCCCCGGGTCTATAGCCACAGGTGGAAATTACCACCATCCACCACCCCCCACCAAAGCTCAGTGATGTATATATTTTACCCTGTAATATACTTTATCTTACCTCTAAACTGACCTGACATCTGGCTCAGCAATTCTATAAATCTCTATGAGTGAGGACTCCCGGTCCCACCCCCTGATGCAGCAGTAACAGGGGACTTTAGCTCCAATACCCGGCAGCCCGAAAACCTAATATACACGGCTCTCTGCCTCCATAACTGCCGTCCGCCACTAACCCGCTTCCCCCTACCTACACCCCATTGTATGAAGCGCTATTACAACGATATGCCGAGCAACCAAACACGCAGGAGAGACAAGGACCGCCAAACACCAGGTCCTAAGATGGCGCAAGACGCCAGCTCCCGCCGAGCTGCACCAACCTCACCTGCCCCTGACTCAAGGGGTCCCACTCCTCCCTGCGCTTCTCTCACCAAGATGACCAGAGCGCTTCCCACAATGAGTGCCCGCAGCCGCTCCAGACCCTGCCTTCCCCCGATTCCCCAGTCACATATGGGGACATGATTATGGCCATCAGAACAGCCATAGGTCCTCTGCTAAAGGCACAGACTGATGATCTTGGCAGAAGAATAGATCAGCTCCAACAGAGAGTAATTTCCACAGAGCAAACAGTAGGCGCAAATTTTGCTGATATTACTGACTTGAAATCATCTCTTAAATCTGCAAACAAAGAAATAAACTTCCTCCATAACAAGGTTCAAGACCTTGAAAACAGGTCCAGGAGATGTAATGAATCTGTAAAAGGGCAAGATCTCTTTGACTTTATTAGAATCACTTTGCCAGAACTCTTGCATATCACAGACAGGTTTAACGATCTAATCATCAAACGCGCACACAGACTGGGCTCTCAACGGCCACAAGAAGGCGCCAGGCCCCGCGCTGTAATATTCAAGACTCTAAACTTCCTACATAAGGAACTCATATGGTCATCCTCTCGCAAAATCAGGGACATTACGTGGCAAGGCCATAAAATACTTGTTTTCCAGGATTACTCCGCCGAACTTTCTAAAGCTAGGAGAGACTTCGCCCCCACATGCTCCAGACTCATCCGTGATGGGATAAAATTCGCCATGTTGTATCCGGCGCGATTGCGCATCTATGAGGGAAACTCATTTAAAGACTTTCTCTCCCATCTGGACGCCGAAGCATACCTAGATAAAGCCGATCCTCCTGCAGACCAACAAACAGACTGGGCGGCAGATAATTAAGCAGCAAGACACTGGTCTAGCAGCTTATCCCACACTGGTACAACAAGATATTATGGAAAAGCGTCCACCAACTCTTGTTTCTTTTGCTGAATGTTGGCAGGTCCAGTTCAGCAACTGCAGATAGATAATATTTTCCTGGAACAACATACTTAATTATCAGTCACCGAGGCTTTAGCCTCCTCCCCTACCTTATACCTTTCCTCTTGCCTAAACCCCGTATTGTCCTTAACCACTGAAAAAGGTATAGGCGTCTCGCTTATGGCTGGACAGTTAACCTTTCATCACTGTACCTCTCACCCCCCCCCTTCCACCTGTTATTACTTCACTACTCAACTCCCCCCTCACATACTCTCCCTCACTTGAACTAAACCAATTATAGGGGTTTTTGCAGACTATCACCTATGACTACACCAGTATGTTTTTGATATTTGCAATATTATGTGAATGCCCCTCTTTCTTCCCCTTTTGCCATTTTCTCTACTGACCCCTTCCCCCCTCCTCCCCCTGTTATTGCATTTACCCACTCTCTAATCTCGCCTGGCGGGCGACAGTTGGTTAATTAGAGGTCTAGATACCTCTACTGTTATGTTCAATTATGGGCTCCGAGGTTAAGGAGCGCCACATCTCATCGATGAGCAAAATATCAATGACAAAATGTTTTGTTATATTTATGTTTGGAAGTCTACACTTCAATTTTAATTCAGTTTCCCCCCCTCCACCCTCCCCCTCCTCTCCCCCAACAGGGTACCACTATGCAGATATTATGTTTCACAAGTATAATTCAACATATGCTTTGTATATCATTGTCTCCTTCCCCCTACCTTTTACCTAGATGACCACGTTAACATTGGGTAGCTGGAATGTGGGTGGCATCAACTCCCCACAAAAACGCAAAAAGATTCTAATGTATTTAAATAAATTAAACCTTGACATTGTGTGTTTGCAGGAAACTCATCTGATGCCTACCGAGGTCGCCAAACTTAACGCTCTCCAGTGGCAGGTGCATTCCTCTGCAACCTTTAACACCAAGGCCCGAGGGGTCGTGGTCCTGAGCAAGAGACGCACTCCGCTGACAGCTGACACCTTATACTCCGACCCAGAGGGTAGATATACTCTTACACGCCTCACTATCGCACATACACAATATATCCTCCTTAACGCCTATGCCCCTAATGCCTATACAAAAACGTTCTTCCAGACTATCATTAAACAACTCACCCCACACATGCATCTCCCAATCATTCTCTGTGGAGATCTCAATTTAATTTCCCACCCAGAATTAGACAAACAATTCCCTACTTCAAGAAAGCTCCCTAGTTTAGGTGTCCCGGCCTTAGCAGCTCAACTGCATCTACAGGATACATGGCGGATCTTCCATCCCACTGACCGTGACTACACGTGTCTTTCCTCAGCCACCAGCACACTATCCAGGATAGATTACATACTTACTTCCACAGACCTTTTCCCAAAAATCCTCATGTCTCATATAGAACCAATATCACTATCAGACCATGCTGTGATCTGGATTTCCCTAAAAGTATCACCAGAAAAAAGCTCATTCATATCATGGAGATGCCCCTCTTCTATTACTACATCCGACTCCCTAAAAGCAGTGGTCTTAAAAGCATGGGATGAGTATACACAAAACAACAAAGAAACGGCCCGTACTAACCCTGCTCTATTCTGGCAGGCTTCCAAAGCTGCAATCAGAGGAGCAATAATCGCACACACTTCATACCAACGTAAAACGATAGCCCTAGCTTTTGCCCAAGCCCAAGCGGACCTCACGACGGCTTTCTTGGGATATAAATCCTCTCCCACCCCAGCCACCAAACTTAGCTACACCCAGGCCAAAGCCACATTTGAGGGTCTTTTTATAAAATCTGAAGCTCTCTACACATTTGCCTCCAACGCTAAATTTCACAAGTATGGCAATAAATCTAGCAGATTGTTATCAAACCTACTCAAAGGATATAACTCCCCCTCTACAATCCATCCTCTGAAATGTCAAGATGGCACCATAACCTCCACTAATGTGCAAATTGCCAACACCTTAAATGCCTATTATAAATCACTATATTCGGCCCCCGCCTCTGATGATTGTGCAGCTACACAATTCTGGGAAAATCTTCCGACACCACACTTGACGACACCCATGTCCGATTCTCTTTGTAAAGATTTTTCATTAGACGGAATACTAAATGCTATAGCAGGTCTCAAACCCGGAAAAGCCCCAGGCCCAGACGGCTTGACGTCTGAATATTTCAAGCTCCTTGCACCACAAATCGCCCCCATACTAATGGACATGTATAACTGTATTCTCCACTCAGACCAAGCACCTCTCTACTTTAATATAGCCACAATTAAAGTGCTCCCCAAGTCGGACCCAGGCTCCTACAGACCTATATCCCTGCTAGACATGGATTACAAAATCCTGACTAAGATCTTGGCTGAGCGGCTAAAACCAATGTTACCTACCCTTGTACACAAAGACCAAACTGGATTTGTTATGGGACGCAATCCGGTAACGAATATCAGGAGGGTACTGTCGGTACTGCAGCAGTCCCAGTGGACCGTGTCGGGCCCCGCGCTGGCGATACTGTCGCTGGATGCGGAAAAGGCTTTCGACATGGTCCACTGGGATCATCTATATACTACTTTGCGTAAGTTCTCGTTCCCCGAAAAATGTATCTCCATACTAAACACTCTATATAGCAACTCCAGCATCCAGGATACATTGTAATGGAATCCTTTCAGATCCGTTCCCCATTTTAAGAGGCACCAGGCAGGGTGCCCTTTGTCACCCCTGTTGTTTGCCCTAGCCCTGGAACCCCTGGCGATTGCCCTCCGACAGTCCCCGAAGTTTCAGGGAATACAAATTGGATCTGTAGACCTAAGAGTATCCCTGTTCGCAGATGATATGCTTTTATTTCTCACTGCCCCACAACATTCACTTCCCTAAGCCTACAATATTATCCAACAATTCGGCACTTTCTCAGGCTATAAAATTAACATTCACAAATCAGAACTGATGACTCTGAGAGGAACACCCCCCTCTTTCCCAGACGACCCAAATCTCCGCAGCATAAAGATTCAAAAAACCCAGATAAAATATCTAGGCATTTACATACCAGTAACAATTGACCAACTTTACCCCAGCAACTATGACCCCATCATTCAAAACATAACCAAATCGCTGTCCACGTGGAAAGACTTGCCTCTGTCGCTACTAGGTAGGACAGAAGTTATAAAATCCATGATTCTGCCCAAATTGATGTACGTAATGCAAATGCTCCCTATCCCGCTAAACAATAAAGATATCCTTAAAATTAATTCCCTGATATCACAATTCCTCTGGAATGGCAAAAAGCCAAAAATTGCAATACACAAGTTACACCTCCCTAAGAATCTGGGAGGCCTCAATATCCCAAACCTAAAGCAATACTCGAGATCACTCCTGTGTAGATTTGCTCTGGGTTGGCTACTAGAGAAAAGTGACTACTTGGACTTCCACGTGGACAGCGCTATTTTCTCCCCTTACTCCCCAGCCGCTTTCCTACACACACCTAAGACTCACATACCAACACACATATACAAAAACCCTCTGTTTAAAGACGTCCACACAGCATGGTGGGCGATCTCCACTGCTCTGGGCCACGACCCCCGAGTATCACACTGGCTTCCCATTTGGGGAAATCCAATGTTCTCACCAGGTGTGGATAGCTCGATCTTCCACCGTCTACGAAACAAGGGCCTCAAAGCTATTTCACAGGTATTTGACCCCGGAGGCAGAATGTTGGCGACCTCACAGCTTCAAGATGGGTTCGGTCTCCCCGCAAAAAGCTACTTCGCTATATATCAATTACTGCACTATGCCAGATCTCTTCCCAATATGAACACCCAGAGCCTTACACCACCGTGGCTAAAGGTTTTAATTATGAAACTCCAAAACGGTAAATACAAAACCAAATTTCTATATCAAGCACTGGCGGAACTGCCGGCGGAGGTTGTGTGGGAAAAGATAACGCATAAATGGTCGCAAGATATTCAACTATCAGAAGACAAAACACTCCTCTATAAATATTATCATTCCACCATACGTATACTGAAAGCCTCAATTCTCCAGGAGGTACATATTAAAACTCTTCACAGAGCTTATATCACCCAACAACAACGCAGCCACTATGTACCAGAGGAATCGGGGAAATGCCCTAAATGCAAACACCAGTTAGCAAATTACCTCCATAACTTTTGGAACTGTAGGTGTATAAAGAAATGGGCACTTGTTTCCTAGCACGGCCACAATCGTGAGTAATCGTGTCCCTTACTTAAGGGACACGATTACCCACGATGGACCCGATTTCTTTTGAAATCAGGTCCATTTTGCCGGCTAGGATAAAATATCGGGGGCATCGCGTCGGTCGGGACCATTAACATTGGTCCCGACGCGACCGACGCGATGCCCCCGATATTTCCATAGACTTCAATGTTAAAAAATATTTTAACATTGAAATCTTGTCGGGAAGGTAAAATATCGGGGGCATCGCGTCGGTCGGGACCATTAACATTGGTCCCGCCGCGATGCGACGCGATGCCCCCGATTTTTGCATAGGATTCAATGTTAAAAAATTTTTTAACATTGAAATGGTGTAAAAATGTCAAAAAATGTGAAATGGGTCCATATGACCCATTTCACATTATAGATGTCCCCGTCGTCGCCCCACGATAGACGCCAACCCGAAGCGTGGCGTGCGCAGCGAGCCCGCGAGGGGCGGCGGTACGCGTCCTCCGACCTTTTCATGCCCTACTATCCACTAGGGCGTGGAGTGAGAATAGAATAGTGTGGCGAGCGCAGCGAGCCACCGAGCCCGAAGCGTGGCGAGGGGACGCGGATACCTTCACAGTTATACGCGTCCCCTTGCGGGCTTCACAGGTGTCCGTGGCGACGCGGACACCTGTGAAGCCCGCGAAGGGACGCGTTTACCTGTGAAGGTATCTGCGTGCGCTCGCCACGCTTCGGGCTCGGTGGCTCGCTGCGCTCGCCACACTATTCTATTCTCACTCCACGCCCTAGTGGATAGTAGGGCATGAAAAGGTCGGAGGACGCGTACCGCCGCCCCTCGCGGGCTCGCTGCGCTCGCCACGCTTCGGGTATGCGTCTATCGTGGGCTGCTGTTTACGCGCTTCAATTTGGGGGGGTTGGGAATTTTTTTCATTGAGTACAATGTAAAATTGGGTCCCAGGGACCCAATTTACATTGGATTGAATGAAAAAAATCGGGTCAAAAATCGGTCGGTCGCGTCGATCGCATCGCATGCGACCAAATCGCATGCGATGCGATCGACCCGATTTTTTTCAGCACGACCACCCCGATCTTAATCGGTGTGGCCGTGCTAGGAAACAAGTACCAAGAAATGTTGGTTTAAGCTAATATATTTCATAAATAGAAACTTTCAAACAAAAGTTTCACTCCACCCGATCCCGCTTCTTTTTGCAAATTTTGATCCATGGTCGCTCCCCCCTTCCCAGCTATACCTAATCCCCATCCTGACACTTATAGTAACGGTAGCCAAAAAAGTTATATTAAATGCCTGGATAACCCCTCATGTACCCACTGTAACTGAGGTCGAAACTCTCCTCTTAAAATATATGTATTACGACCGATATGACATCCTTCGAAACACAAACTCAACCTCTTCACGCTTCTACGCTGTCTGGGCACCATTCATAGACAGTCGTGACCCAGAATTAAGACAAAATATTTATAAGATACTTGAGACATGTAGGAACACTGTAGTTGTATGAATGTATCAAGTTTTCATAATGAGCTGCAGAGCAGAAATCCAATAAGGTGCCCCCCCCCCTCCTCCCCTCCCTGACCACATGTTCCCTATTTACATCATCATATGATAACCTCCACCCCCCCCCCCCCCCTTTTATATTATATGGAAAATGATGGGCCTAGTTAACCCTGAATATATGTACAGACGCAACACTCTCATTTACATCGGTGGCCAGCAGAATCTCAATTGGCACTCATAATATATATTACAAAAGGCCTAAGGAGATTTAACGTCTACTATTATCACAGATACTAAGTCCTTGATACTGTGTAACATTAACCTGCTATCATTGTGTCTGCTATGCTCAAGAAGGTGTTTACTACATATTGTGTACTGTACATTGTTTATTGTAAAATGTTTACCTTTTATATGCAATGGCTCTGAATAAACATATTTAAAAAAAAAAAAAAAAAGCCTGTCAAAATGACGGCTTCTCTAACTATCCACCCCACCGCCAGTCCACATCTGCTCCTACCTGCAATATCGGTCTTCACAGCTCCCGCTCTCCATATCCAGCAAGTTTTAAACTTATCAGTGTCTCTGCAAAAATTGCTTTCACTTTAGTATTTGGTCCATCGAGTGGCCTATAGTGGTCACTGACAGTACTTCACCTCATAGAGATGAGGAGCAGTTAGCTTTTTATACCTATAGATGTTGTACAAATGTCTTCATATTCTATTTATAATTACTTGCAACAGTCACACTTGTGCTAATATGAGGATGCTTCTTCCTCCATATTGGAAAAGCCAATCTCCCTTTCTTTGTTAACCCTAATTTTCACAATTCTCTATACTGTATTGCAATACTAAATTCATAGGCATGCAGGCATTGAGTGTTAGGTGTGTACAGGCACCCCATAAGGCTGTGCACATCCTATTAAACACCTCCCTGCCGCTACGGAACTTCAGCTACAGGTCTTCCGGCGGACTTCGGACCATCAATCAATTATGTGTGTTTTGCATTATTAATTTTACTGATTAAGAAGATTAAAACTGAAATAGGCAGGAGATTATGGTGCGGCTGAGATACGTTTTATATTGTAGTGAGTGCCAATAGATGATGGTAGACACGCCTGATTGGCGATGTTAGGCCCCCCCAATAGGTGTTGCGAGACCCCTTTGACAGTGCACCCCCTAATAACTGTACCTATCACTGAATTGCAATTAAAAAAGTATGAAAAGTAGGGACATTAAATAATGTAGTTTTACGGCTCAGAACTGGATATCTGTATATTCTAGTTCAACCTATTCTATACAGCATAATATTACATTTACAAAAACATGCTGCAGCCAATAGCTTTTGAAAAGCTGCGTCGACTGGCGCTTTTGGATGCCTGGCAAGCTTATGAGCCCAGGTTTATTTAGTCCACTATAAATGGAACTGTTCGAGGGTAGGCGATTCCCAAATGTTTCACATCACAAAATGAAAACAAGTAAAGGCCTAGCCAAGACCACAAGGGTGACTGCCAGGCCATTCATATGCCAAACATGAAAGCAACAAGGCTCAGCCTTTGATCTTTGCCTTTTTGGACATAACTCAGGAATAAAAAGAGATTGTTTTAGGACAACCTGCATCATAAGCAGTAATTAATCAATATCGCTGCAAGATTTAGAAGTTACTTTATACACACAATAAGCTCACCTAAGTATAGAAAACTGGAACACTCCTGATTTGACAACGAAGTTGGGATTCTTTTATTTTGCACTGGTGACCCGCACCGACTTTGCACAGGAGCAATTTTGAGTTTACAGTGAAGAGTTTTTAATCAGGTTTTATGAGATAACTTTGAGGGAACTAATCGTTTTATCAGATATATGAACTAGGAATGAAAAAAAGTGAAAAACTTACACAGGGCTTATATAATTTTGTTGTGGTGAAACTGGATTAATACGTATCAATCTCTACATTGATCATCATTGTAATACTGAATATCTTTAACGGTGTTTAGGCAGTGTAAAGGTGCCCACACACTAGAAAGATCTGCGATCATAAGATGTGCACATAAATTAGCCTTGAAATCTTTTGTCTGTCCTGGACAAAAGATTTCAGGCAAGCGCACATCTTTACCAAAGATTTTTCTTAAGATCCCGTGTGCGTTCCTATGAATCTTTTGTTCTGATCTTTCATGCAGCACGTAAGATCAGAAGATTTAGCAAAAGATCCACGGGAGCGCGCATCGGAGCGAAATTGGCCGATTTTTGACCGGTTATCTGTAAACATCGGCCGATATATCGGCCGATTTATTGGAAATCGGTCAATCGGCCAAAAAATCGTTCTTGTGTGGGCACCTTTAGTCAAGAAAGCATTTGGATGGATTTTTTTCTTTGATTTGCTCCACAGTAAACTGACAATGCTTGACTCCCTTTTGTCATAGATTAAATGCTCTATAGGACTGTGAATACAGCATCAAGATCCACCCAGTGGTTCTAGAAAAAGACAGATGACAACCAAGGACTTTATGTTATACAATGTAGAGATTGGTAGATTACAAGAAGCAATTGAAGTTACTGTAGTTATTGAAACCAAATACATGGATGCATGTGTTTTAGTCAAGAAACATTTTTATAGTTCTGCTAGAGCTTCAATAAGGTTATTGAGATCTGATTGCTGTAGTTACAACATTGCTACACTAATATTTAGAAATTATCTTTACATCTGTGGAGGTAAATTTTCTTCTGCAGATCTATTTTAACCACACATTAAAGTAGAGATGTGCAGGTTCAGATTTAATCGTCCGATAAATCGTCCGATGTTTACCGATAATCGGTCGAAAATCGGCCGATATCGGTCCGATGCACGCTCCCGTGGATCTTTAGCTGAATCTTCTGATCTTACGTGCTGCATGAAAGATCAGAAGATTTAACAAAAGATCCATAGGAACGCACACGGGATCTTAAGAAAAATCTTTGGTAAAGATGTGCGCTTGCCTGAAATCTTTTGTCCAGGACGGACAAAAGATTTCAAGGGTAATTAATGTGCACATCTTACGATCGCAGATCTTTCTAGTGTGTGGGCACCTTAAGATCCGGGTAAATCTGAACCTGCACATCTCTACGTTAAAGCTCCTGTACCTGTTGCACTAGGTATTTTTAACACGTGAGGTTGATTAATTTTAGTATGTGTTGCTTTAAAATAAGTGAATGAAATATATTTGTTTCCAAATTTCTCAGTAAAATTGATAAGTAAAGAAACAAAGAAGAAAATAATATCAGTAAAGGCAAAAGACAAGTAGACCATCCAACATAACATGAACCAGGTACAAAATGCTCTGCTCCTGGACTTACAACCTGATTTATGATTGCTGTTACCTGTGGTGAACTTGGTAACACTCGTAACTGCAATCACAAATTAAGAGGGAAGTCCAGGAGAAGAGTATTGTGAACCTCATGTTGTAGTGTCTGTTAAATCATTAAACAAACTAGGGTACTTATATGTTAGTTGGGTGCCCACTAAGCTATTTGCTTAGTTTTCCGCGTCCGCTCGCCACGCTTCGGGCTCGGTGGCTCGCTGCGCTCACCACACTATATAAAATCGACTCCATGCGGACATGGATAGTGGGGGTATGAGCGTACTAACTATAGTGGGCGCCCAACTAACATACAAGTACCCAAACTAGTTTCTGCTGTTACTCTTCTGCCTCTAAAGGTCCTGATCCCTCTGTCCAGATTAATTACATGATTAATTACATATTGCCAGTATTGGCTGTAATAAAGGTAAAAACTATGCCCAAAATTCCTATTTCACTTCAGATGGAAGTGCACTACTAGTTACAAAGATATCTAACTTCACCAAACATAATAATTATTATTATTTTATGTATATAGTGCTCATTCTCCAATAGGACTCATTGGCTACATTTCTGAAGTCTTTTATTTTAACTGCTAAGCAAATCATAAACACAATGGTGGACATTTGCTAAGATGGGATTTCTATTTCACATGGGATGTTGCTATGGAATCCAATCACAATCGACTTATTTTTCAGAAACTTCTAGAAGACAGTAAATAGTATCTGATTGGTTGCCCATAGCAACATCCAACGTGAAATAGAATTGCCATCTTAGTAAATTTCCCCCAATGTGCGATATCTAATTTTCTGCGATCATTGATCATGCATAAATGTCTTGCCTGGGGCTATCCAATTCTCTCCAAAAAGCCGGTGCATGCTTAATGGGTTTATTGCCCCTGTCTTAGCAAAAAGGGTGCTGAAGCGGCCAAAAACTCTGTTTTCACTGAATTTGTGTGTTTTCAGGAAAAAATACATTTTTGGATGATCTAATAGCTGATAATAAAAAAAAATAGCAAAACATCAGAAAAAATTGAATAAAAATATTTTTTTTTTTGCTTCGGATGACATATCATATCAGATAAATAAAGAATGCCACTAAATATAAAAAAAACTAATGGAAAATGCCATTCACAAAACTAGTACCAAAAATGTAAAAAAAAATCCTCAGAAATCAGTTTACTTATTAAATATAAAATTAAAAATCTGAAAAAGAAAATACTGTCTGTAAGAAAAATAACACTACATACAATTTGCCTACAGATTATGTAAATAGCCTGCTATCAATCCACAGGCAATTGTTTATATATGTAATTCTCACATTTATAATCTTTAATCTCTACCAAAGTTAGCCTAGTCCTAACAGTACGTGGATATCTCCTTTTCTTCCCTACATCTCAGCTGTATTGTGTTCTGAGAATTGTGGTGCTAATTGTTAAATGTGCTCAGTTTTAGTTTTTGAATTACTGTAATGTCAAGTTCTGTGTAACCATATGTACATCATGACCTAGGGCTGAGCAAAGTGCTGGACGTCGTGGTTCTGGTGAATCTTCATCGGACCCTGATTTTGAATTGGAGTCTAGCTCCAGTTCATCTAAGTCATTGTGTTGCAGTACTAGATCTACTAACGGTTCAAATAGCGTAAGAAATCATATAAGAAAACGAAAAAGACTAGGAAAAGGAGGCGTAAGGGAAGAGACTCCTCTTTGGCATCAACATCCTCAGAGAATGTGTCCACATCCAATGGGGGTGTTCATAGGCCTAAAAAGAAGAAAAGGACAAGGAAATATTCCTCTGAATTTGAACAATCAAGGTGATCAGAGGAATCAGACACTGTTCACTGCTCAAATACAGTGGTGAAAGTGGTCTACGTCCTAGGGCTAGGGATAGGATAAGGAAATGAAGGTATGTCAATATCTTCACTCTCACAATTGATGATAAAAGGGCATTGCTGTCTGCTAGAAAAAAGGGACCCGCGCAGGAGGATGCATTCCTGTTCAATAACAATTGGACTAGATGTATGCTGATTTTTGCGGCAGCATAATTGGAGACAAGGCCTGATGAGCATATGAATCTGGTGCGTTACCAGTTCTTGGTTCATCATTTGTTTACTAAATACTGTATAGGGGTTTTGCATGGCGTACCTATGATGAAGAGTTTCGCAGGAAACAGCATGGTTGAGACGTTGTTGACTTTGACAAGAAAGACGTTGAGCTTTTTTGTTGAGGTCAAGCCATCGGCTGGAGCTTCATCAGATTGGTTGGCCTCTAGGCATGCTTCTAGATCATCTAATGATAAGGGCCAAAACAAGTTAATAAACAGAACCATGGAAAATGCTTTGCATTCAATAATGTCCAGTGTAAGTTAGGTAACAGGTGTCGTTTCCGCAGTGGTGTAGCTAGGCACCACGGTGCCCTGAGTAAGGGCATGTTTCACGCCGCCCCTCCCCGATTTGTAGTAGAGAGAGAGATAAAACTAACTGGCACTTAGAGGGCTGGCAAAATGGTTGGCAGGTCAGGTAGGGATTTAATTATAATACAAATAAAGCGACAGGGGGTTGGAGCGTTCAAAGAAGCTCCATTGCACACCCACAATCACACTAGCAGTCGGCAGCTTCCCTGGCAGCCTGCTGCAGTGCACTGAGGGAGAGGTGAGGAAGAAAATGGGATCGCAGTGCTGGGCACTTCATTAGTTGAATCTCCAGCTGCTTCTCCATAGCAGCCCGGGAGCCCGGCTACTTACAAAGACAGTTCACAGTCGCCAGCTTCCCCAGCAGCCTGCTGCAGTGCACGATCAAAGCCTGGGGGCAGGCCCGGCGACAGGGGGGTGTCAAAGGGGACACTTGACCCAGGCTCCGGGGGTCGGAGGAGCCCCAGTAATCAAAGGAACAGAAAATGGGGCTTTTTAAACTGTGTGCTCTTGGCCGCACTGTAATTAATACAAAAAACAAAATGAGTAGCTGCATTAACACTGCCACACACACCCCTGCATCACTTGGTCCGGAACAAAAAACATGGGCATGGCATTACTCATGCCGCTGCGCCAGTGGTTACCGTATTGTCCCGGCCTCTAGCACACTAGCACAGACGCTGTGGAGATGAGCGGTGCTGCAGTGGAATCACACCGCCAGGAGCCGGGCACACTGGCAATGTCAGCAATATATATATATATATATATATATATATATATATATCTCTTATATATTTAGCCAGATCTGTCACTCATCCCCTGTGTAGCTAACGCTCCCGCCCAGCTGGATACACCAACCCGCCCCCCCTAGGGAAATGACCAGTGTTTTATGTGTATGACGTTCATGTGTATGACATTCCACCCCCTTGACATCACCTCCCCCCGCCCAGCCAGGGCTACAGTACACGCCCGCCATCCACCATTACTCCACAGCCACCATCCACCATTACTCCTGCACCCCCCCCCCCCCTCTGCCAGTAACCCCCCCCTCCCACGACCCCCCGCCCATTCGCAGGAACCCCGCGACACCCCCTCCTGCGAATCGCAGGACCCCCGCGACACCTCCCCTCCCGCGATTCGCGGGACCCCTGCGACCCCCCCCTCCAGCGATTCATGGCGCCACCCCTCCCGTGATTTGCAGACCCAAGCCCCCTCCCGCAATTTGCGGACCCCATTCCCGCTATTCACGGCACCCCCCGCAGACCCCATCATGCGATTTGCGGCCCCATGCGACCCCATCTCCCGCGATTTGTGGCACCCCCGCAATTCAAGGGCACCACCGTGCTCCCTTCCGCGATTCGCTGCTCCCCCTCCTGTGATTCGCTGCGCCCCTCTCCCGCCATTTGCAAACCCCCTCCCATGATTCACGGCACCCCTCGCAACCCCTCCTCCGATTTGCGGACTCCCTCCCGCGATTCACGGAACCCCACAGCATCTCCAGCGATTCGCGACCCCCGTGACACCCCCCGCGATTCACACACCCCTCCCACGATTCACGGCGCCCCCACCCACACCCCCTCCCGCCCTCCCCCAATTCGCCGGACCCCCGTGACCCCCCCTCCCGCGATTCACGGGACCCCCGCGACCCCCCTCCCTTGATTCACGGCGCCCCCCCTCCCGTGATTTGCAGACCCAAGCCCCCTCCCGCTATTCACGGCACCCCCCGCGGACCCCCTCCTGCGATTTGCGGCCCCATGCGACCCCACCTCCCGCGATTCGTGGCACCCCCGCGATTCACGGCACCACCGCGCCCCCTCCTGCGATTCGCTGCGCCCCCTCCCGTGCTTCACTGCGCCCCTCTCCCGCCATTTGCAAACCCCCCGCCCCCTCCGGCAAACCCCCGCCACCCCGGAATTTGCGGACCTCCCTCCCGCGATTCACGGCACCCCTCGCAACCCCTCCTCCGATTTGCGGACCCACTCCCGCGATTCACAGAACCCCACAGCATCTCCGGCGCCCCCTCCCGCGATTCGCGACCCCCCTCCAGCGATTCACGGCGTCCCCCCTCCCGTGATTTGCAGACCCAAGCCCCCTCCCGCTATTCACGGCACCCCCGCGGACCCCCTCCTGCGATTTGCTGCCCCATGCGACCCCACCCCCGCGATTCGCGGCACCACTGCTCCCCCTACCGCGATTCGCTGTGCCCCCCTCCCGTGCTTCGCTGCGCCCCTCTCCCGCCATTTGCAAACCCCCGCCCCCTCCCGCGATTCGCCCCCCCCCCAGAATTAGGGATTAGCGATTCACGGCACCCCTCGCAACCCCTCCTGCGATTTGCGGACCCCCTCCCGCGATTGACGGAACCCCACAGCATCTCCGGCGCCCCCTCCCCCGATTCGTGACCCCCGTGACACCCCCCCAAAATTCTCACACCCCTCCCACGATTCACGGCGCCCCCTGCACACCCCCTCCCACCCTCCTCCAATTCGCGGGACCCCGCAACCCCCCCTCCCGCGATTCGCAGGACCCCCGCGAACCCCCCCTCCCGCGATTCGCAGGACCCCCGCAACCCCCCCTCCCGCGATTCACAGCACCCCCCTCCCGTGATTTGCAGACCCAAGCCCCCTCCCACGATTCGCAAACCCCCGTGACATACCCCCCGCGATTCACACACCCCTCCCACGATTCACGGCACCCCTCGCACCCGCCCTCCTGCGATTCGCGGCCCCCCACAACCTCCCCCTCCCGCGATTCATGATCCCCCGCGCCCCCCTCCCGCGATTTGCAGACCCCCACGCCCCCCTCCCTTCATTCACGGCACCCTCCGCGCCCCTCCCACAATTCACGGACCCCCACAACCCCCCCTCCCGCAATTCACTGACCCCCACAACCCCCCCCCCACAGTTTGCGGACCCCACCTTACAGCGATTCAAGGCCCCCCACTGCCAGAAGTGTCCCCATGGTCCTCTGCACCAGCTCCACAACTTTTATCAATGTCTTGCCCACATACCACTATTATACAGCCTCCTGCTCTCATACACCCCCTTACTCCCTCCCAGTGTGAGGAGACGCTCACCCACTTCCGGGAGCTGCACACTGTCCTCCACCCTCCTCCAGTTCTAGGGATGCCCATCGACCATCAATTTCAAATCATCGATGGTTTATGGCCGATGTTGAATACTTTTGCCATCGATGTGGGAGGACCAGATGGTTTCCCTACATCAATGGCAAAGGAGAACCAATCAAGTTTCAATTTCTTTTAAGGTGCCAGGACACGGAGCATAACTCTGCCCCCCCCCACTCCCGGAAGTCCCGCCACCGAGTTCTGATTGACCCACGGCCTATTCAGTCAGATATATTGGCTGACAATCGATAGCTACAACAATCGATGGTTATCCAAGTAATATGTTACTACTATCGATGGCATGGTGCAAAATCGCCATCAATGCCAACCATCGATAGCGTCTGCACCAATGCCCATCCCTACTCTGCAACAGCCAAAAACCTTTACTACCCCTCATGCCCACACACCTCTATCACTGCCCTGCCTCCTGTTCTCCTGCCCCGTAACTTCCGCCAGTGGGGAGCCGCTCACCCTATGTTGGCCACATTCCCCTATCATGCTTTACCACCCAGCCTCCTGCTGTCATGCACCCTAACTCCCACCCAGTAGGAGGAGACACTGACTCAGGGGCACCGTCCTGTACTCCTGTGCTGCCACGCTGGACCCTCACCCACTGGCAGAAGCTGCACAGTGTCCCCCACCCTCCTCTTTAGTCCCCCTTATGCCCACACACCCCTATCACTACCAGCTTCCTGCTCTCCTGAACCGTAACTTCCACCACTGGGGAGTCACTGACGCGGTGTTGCCCACATTCCCCTATCATGCCTCATAGCCCAGCCTCTTGTTCTTATGCACCCTAACTCCAACCCAGTAGGAGGAAACACTGACTCAGGGCCACCATCCTGTACTCCTGTGTTGCCACGCTGGACCCTCATCACCCACTGGCAGAAGCTGCACAGTGTCCCCCACCCTCCTCTTTAGTCCCCCTTATGCTCACACACCCCTATCACTACCCAGCCTCCTGTTTTCCTGTGTTGTGACCTCCACCACTGGGGAGTCGCTGACTCAAAAATACCCTGCTATACTATTGCACACACACCTAAACAACACGCACACACCCCCCCCCCACACCCACAAATGTCACTGTACCCTCCACACTACCAATGTACATCTTACTCTGTAACCGCTTTTTAATTAAAAAAAACAATGCACACCCCCATCCAAATCATATGCTCTCTATTTAACACATTTCACCTATAACTCAAGTTGCAATACAGGCCATCTTTCATACAATTCTAACCATATTTCTCACAATACAAATGTTCACAAATTAAGGGGGCGCAGCCCCTTACGACGGTGTGAAGAGCGCCTGTAGGGCGCGATGAATCACCTAGTATATATATATATATATATATATATATATATATATATATGGGAAAAAGGGTATATAGAGCGCTTTTACCACCAACTGGAATTTCCACCAATTACAGTCAAATGCAATACAGTACAATTTTTTATCATAAAACCAGAGTGCTTTTATTAAAGTTTCGAGAATCACATCGGGAAATTGTATCCTTTTCGGAAATATGATATCAGTTACCCGGCGCGTTTCGTCTTAAAAAAGACTTCATCAGGGGTTTAACACAAGATATGAAATTATAACGCTTATACCGGCGTGTTATTTCTTCAATATTTCGCAGGCCGTAATAACCTTTCCCCTCAGTGGGGCAAACTCCAAATATCCAAAAAATAGTATCAAACGCATGCATTTGCGTGTTGTTTCTTCAGTGGTTTAAAGGCTGTAGTAACCTACCCCTCAGTGGGATAAACTCCTAATATCAGATGTTCCCCAAATGGGGTCAAAGGGTACGAGATGTATCGACAGCCTTCTCCAAGCAATTCTTTAGGGCACAGATGTGTGTAGTTTTAGATTAATGGGGGGACCATCCTATTATAAGCGGCTGTCAGCCAGGTCCGGTCGATGTGGTTAGCCTGATCCAACAAAAACAAGTCCACAATATCTAATAATCCGCTGGATTTAATGCATGTAGGAGACAGCACAATGTGGTTCAATCACAGTTCAATTTCTGATCTGAGTAGGGAGTACTGGACCGAACTGTCTGCAGATCAGTTCGGTCCAGTACTCCCTACTCAGATCAGAAATTGAACTGTGATTGAACCACATTGTGCTGTCTCCTACATGCATTAAATCCAGCGGATTATTAGATATTGTGGACCTGTTTTTGTTGGATCAGGCTAACCACATCGACCGGACCTGGCTGACAGCCGCTTATAATGGGATGGTCCCCCCATTAATCTAAAACTACACACATCTGTGCCCTAAAGAAATGCTTGAAGAAGGCTGTCGATACATCTCGTACCCTTTGACCCCATTTGGGGAACATCTGATATTAGGAGTTTATCCCACTGAGGGGTAGGTTACTACAGCCTTTAAACCACTGAAGAAACAACACGTAAATGCATGCGTTTGATACTATTTTTTGGATATTTGGAGTTTGCCCCAATGAGGGGAAGGTTATTACGGCCTGCGAAATATTGAAGAAATAACACGCCGGTATAAGCGTTATAATTTCATATCTTGTGTTAAACCCCTGATGAAGTCTTTTTTAAGACGAAACGCGTCGGGTAGCTGATATCATATTTCCGAAAAGGATACAATTTCCAGATGTGATTCTCGAAACTTTAATAAAAGCACTCTGGTTTTATGATTATATATTGTACTGTATTGCATTTGACTGTAATTGGTGGAAATTCCAGTTGGTGGTAAAAGCGCTCTCTATACCCTTTTTTCCCATTTCTAATATTACCTCCCACTAACAGGGGTGGTCTTAGAGTAGCTGCTCACACTATAAGGGCGCACGTGGGGTCATCCTTTGGATATATATATATATATATATTTGCAAGAAAAAAAAAATGAAGCGCACCAATCAGCAACAGGTAAATATACAATTTTACTGATAACAGCTGATATACATAAGGTAAAGGGTTAAAAACTTCCCATATGGACAGGCGGTACAGCGGGACCAGGTACAGATGAATACCGACAGCAGTGATCAATTGCAGACGGAGCACCGGACAGCCCGTAACCAGGCAAGACTTCCACAGGATAACAGCGGACCAAGCCAGGACGTCACAGCGTCGGGATACAGCCACCACGCCCAACGCGTTTCAACTACGGTCTTCGTCAGGGGGTGTAGGTGTCCCCCTTAACACATTATCAGTTTTGGTCAGTTTTGGAATACTGTATCCTGCACGTGGGTTTATCATCGGTTGATTATGGGACACATTCTTTCCGTATTGGCGCTGCTTCAGCTGCTGCTGTGGCGGGTTGGTCCGATGTCGATATATACGGTCACTTGGGGGATGGAGGTCTGGTGTGTTTCGATGTTACATCAGGCCGGCATCAACCAGTGCTCCCCCTTGAGGAATAGACGCTCGCTCAAATGCGAGCGAGGGGGGCCTTGATGAATTTGGGGGGCCTTGATGAATTTTTTGTGTTACCACCAGTTCTACGGCTACTGTCGGCTGGTGGAAGTTTTGCTGTTTTTGCTTCAAGTCAAGCTGGGCGACCTACAATCCCCCCCCTCCTCCACCTCAATCCCCCTTCCACTGATTAGTCAGTGGTGTGCTAGGATAGACTTGACTTTTAGTTTACAATCAGGCTTATACCCCCTTTTTATCACAATAAATTACATTATTAATCTTGTTTAAACATTCTTTTACAGGTATGCGGTTAGATCCGCAAATGATTTGGTTCGTAGGTCATTCCTACGTTCATTGGATGTCCATGTATGTGTCAGCATCATCCATCAGGGACTACCTTGAGTTAAGATTTTTCAGGTGGATCGGTATCAGAGGACTGAGATGGCCACATTTTTTTGGGATCTGCTAAGATCTTCTGTTGATACTTGCGGATATCCATTGTTTTAATAGTTCATGTAGGGGGCAACGACCTTACAGTTAGGACTGGTCTTGACATTAGATGTCAGATCAGAAATTATTTGTCCGGCCTTATCCAAGAATGGCCTTTATGCAACATTTTTTCCTCGTCAGGTGTGAAGGGATGCCACTAATCCAGGGGTGATTGACGTGGTTCGTCAGAGGATTAATTCGGGTGTGGGCCAGGCGGTCCGCCATTCTGGGGGGCATGTGAACCCGCATCCGGGTATTTCATTCCGGAACAGTCAGTTCTACCATCAGGATGGTATCCACCTATCTGACTTGTGGATGGATGTCTTCTTGGAGGAGGTGTTTAAAATTTTTAGGTCTTGTTGTAGGTTTATTTTGGTGGTAAGGCAGGCCATATAGTCCTGCTGTAGCCGTTTCAGAATGTTTTTTGGGTACTCTTTACCTAGAACGGCGCCCGTCGCGGGCATCGCGGGTACATTTATGTGTGGCCGCGACACGACCGACGCGATGCCCGCGATTTCCCATTGAAACCCATGTTAAACATGGAAATCGTGTCGGTCGTGTCGCGGCCGGCCATAAATGTACCCGCGATGCCCGCGACGTGATGCTCCCGATTTCCCATAGGAATCAATGTTAAAAGGCGCGATGGACCCGATTTTACTGTTAAATGGCTCAATGGACCCGATTTGGCCATAGAAATCAATGTTAAATGGGCCACAGAGCCCATTAACCCTCAAATGTCCCCCCCAATTTTTAACGCCACCCCACGATCCACGCAAACCCGAAGCGTGGCGAGCGCAGCGAGCCCGCGAGGGGCGGCGGTACGCGTCCTCCGACCTTTTCATGCCCTACTATCCACTAGGGCGTGGAGTGAGAATATAATAGTGTGGCGAGCGCAGCGAGCCACCGAGCCCGAAGCGTGGCGAGCGCAGCGAGCCCCGCGAGGGGACGCGGATACCTTCACAGGTAGACGCGTCCCCTCGCGGGCTTCACAGGTGTCGGCGTCGCCACGGACACCTGTGAAGCCCGCGAGGGGACGCGTATAACTGTGAAGGTATCCGCGTCCCCTCGCGGGGCTCGCTGCGCTCGCCACGCTTCGGGCTCGGTGGCTCGCTGCGCTCGCCACACTATTATATTCTCACTCCACGCCCTAGTGGATAGTAGGGTATGAAAAGGTCGGAGGACGCGTACCGCCGCCCCTCGCGGGCTCGCTGCGCTCGCCACGCTTCGGGTTCGCGTGGATCGTGGGGTGGCGTTAAAAATTGGGGGGGGACATTTAAGGGTTAATTGTGCTTATTTGGGCTCTGTGGCCCATTTTACATTGATTCCTAGGGCCAAATCGGGTCCATTGAGGCATTTAACAGTCAAATCGCGGTCAATCAGCCTTTTTAACATTGTTCCCTATGGGAAAATCGCGGTCATCGCGGGCATCGCGGGCATCGCGGCCATCCCGATTTACCCGCGATGCCCGCGATGACCGCGATGACCGCGATTTTTACCCCCGACGACCGCGATTTCAATCGCTGGCGCCGTTCTAGGTAAAGAGTACCGTTTTTTGTCTTAGGTTTATTTAGTTTACAAATTTTCTTTTGGAGAGTTGCTTTTTGATATTTAGGAGTATTGACCGGCGCGAGGAGGCATGGATGACAGTATCATTACGGGTATCACCGTTCCAGGTGGACCTGTAATATGTGCTATACGGTCAAGTTTGTAGAAAATGTAATTGTCTTGGGGACGTATGGTCCAATGTTTTTCCCTGTAGGGGTTTTGAGCATTGAGCTCAGCTCCTGCGAGTTGATACATGGCTGGGGACTCTGACAGTAGGATGAGTCCGCCCATGTAAAGTGGGGAGTTGGCCACTCTGGTGCTTAATTTTATTTTTGTATTTTTATATTTTATTAATATATTTTTGAGCTATTTTTAAACCGTTCTTCTCCCCGCCACCTTAGCCTAAGGAAGGGACCTTTTTCTTAAATTTTTTAGTTAGATTTCAATAGGCCCTTCTTCCTCTCTAAATAGGCTAGCAAATAAAAAGCCGTCCCCACTTCACCACATTTCAGTTGTCTGTGTCTTCATGTTAAATAAGTGGGTGTGAATGGTGTGTGGTGTGTCTGACCGTGTGACATTTGTGATTATAACTAATAATATCTCAGTATAGAAAAAATATTCCATAACATGTATTATCATGTAGTGTAAGTTTGTATTGATCCAGAACATGTATTTTGTAGTGTCAAATTTGATAAATTGTATTTACATCCATTTTGGATCATGTGTGAATTTAGGCAGTTATGTGTGATGAGGCGCTGGCTAATATCAGAGGCTCCTGCACCTTTGTATAATGTCCACATTAACCCTATAGGAGTATATATATTGGCTATGAATCAGAGCCCGATATACACACTCATAAAGGGTTTAGGTGGGCATTATACAATGGTTCAGCATTGTATACTGGTGGAAATCTGGTGAGTTTTGGTCACAGATGTGCGGACAAGGTAGACAGAGCCTCCCCTGTTATACTCCAGAGTCTCTTGGAGAACTTGTTCCACAATTCCGCAAAATAGCACAATCATTAAAATTGTTACAAAAAAGTTCTGTATCTGAGCACCAATATAATTGTCAGTAATTCTAAACACAACCTATCTCAAGTATGAAGGCTTTATGTAGCATCCAGTGATTGATACTTACCAGTCATCATCCTTACTCATGTATAAGGGATGAGATGCTCTTGCTAGGAATGATTACAACACCATCTCAAGATGTTATGACAAGGACATATATAATATATGTAGACTAATAAACCAGAAAGAGTGATTCCTTCCTGCCTTCACCACATCAAGTACCTGTGTACTGTAGCTCCTGCTTCATGGTTGGTCAAAATGCATTATATAGAACAGTATGACGTGTGCATGCAAAAAAATCTATATGAATGTAATTTTTATCTAAAAAGAGGAACACTATGGTGCTTGTAATCAAATAGTAATATAAATACGTACAGTATATCAAAATACATTTTTAAGTTCAATTTCTTATGAATCTCAGTAGCGCACGCAGGGGGGGTTTCCGAGTACCCAGAAACCCCCCCCCCAGGAGTCTAAGGACCCTAGGCTTAAAGCTGAGGGTCCCCTCTTTCCATGGGTACAAGAATTTTTAAAATCGGCCTTTGGGAACCAGAGATATCTGACTTCAAAGTAGTGGTCCCCATCCAAGCCTGTTTATTGCTCTTCCCATTCAGATATTTCAGGTTCTGTCTGACTTATAGTTTTTTGAGGATATATTCCAAAAGCTGAGACTCTCCCCCTTTGAAGAACACTAGTAGCTTGTCTCTACTGTTCCCAGAACCAGAGATATCAGCCTTCAAGCAGCTGGTTACTGCTCCAGCTCCACACACCTGGTATGTAGTTTTATATACTCGTTGGCAGATTGCTCTGCCTCCTGAACCGTGATCCCCTAGTGCCCAATAGCATTTGGTAGCTGGGATTCTCTAGTTCTTAATTCCATTAAAATAAATCTATTTCCGGGAACTGGAGATATCTGCAGTCAAGCAAGCTGTCCTCCCACCAGAAAATTATGAATAATAAGCCCACTCCACTATACACCCCTCCTCTGCGTATTAAACATCCTGTATAACCCTGGAAGTTATGTGTCAGGGCCCCTTCATTCAGCCCAATGCCCCCTTCTCCCACCCCATCTCCCACCATCTGTACAGTAAAGGGGTAGTAAGTGAAAATTACTGATCCAGGCCCTACATGCTGAACAGTTGATATAATACCCCCAACCACCTGCGGGACATCAAAGCTTCCCCCACCCCTACCACTGGAGGATCAGTAGGGGCCCCAATACATTGCTATGCCCAGGGGTCTACACCGCTGTTATATTTATATATGTGTGTGTGTGTGTGTGTGTGTGTGAGTATATATATATATATATATATATATATATATATATATATATATAATTATTATTATTATTCATATACATTTGGTCTATCTATAATACTTTAACTGACCCGGCATATACTGGGTCACCTAAGTGTCCATCTCCGTGCTTTGCTCCGCCCCTCTGGAAACCCCCTTCTGAAAATCCTGCGTTTGCCCCTGAATCTTCACACTATTATTATGCATCACACTGCCCCAGGACTAAAAACATATGGAAAACCTGAATGCCAGAACAAGGCTTTCACCATGGCAATGGGACCCTACATCATGATTTTCCTTTTATACTGTAATACTGGGCCTTAAACTCTTGTGGTTGTTAAGACTTGATAGCATGGCTGTGAATTTGCAGGCGGGGCTGCGCATGTGCATGTATCATAGTGCTCATGCAAGTGGCCATACTGTAATAAAATCCATTATTTTTATGAATTGCTGGATGTGTGCAAGTTCTCTGACAGGAAGCTGGCCCCAAACAGCCTGTTTCTTACTGAGGGCCAGATTTAAAGTTTTAAAAGTGAAAAAATGAAGAGTGATAAACAGCCAGCCAATCAGCTCCTACTTGCCATGTCACAGACTGTGTTTGATAAATGTCAGGCAGGAGCTGATTGGTTGGTTGTTTATCACTCTCTAATTTATCACTTTTGAAGCTTAGTGCATCTGGCCCTGTATGAGTAGGTCTGAGCTACGTACAGACCACATACTGGAAAAATCATTTGATGGTTGCAAATGGATTTGCAGCTAATCGCAGCGCTGCAATATTTCTCAAGCTTCTCGCAGGCTTGCATAGGGCTGGGCAGCAATTACCTGATCGCAGGGCTTTATAAAATAGTAGCCCAGCGATCAGGTCTGAATACCTCCCAGGGTCTAGTTGAGACTTTAGGTATGGTCACATGCCGGCAATTTTTGCATTATGCATTTTTATTTTGCATAGTGCGTTCTGCATTGTACATTTCTAGTCTCATTAAAATAGAGAATGTCTGAATGCTTTAAGCTGGAGCAGGATTCAAGTTATTTGGGAATGGGAATGGCTGTGCAGCGAAAAGAACAGACTAGATATTAAATTAAATTAAATTTATGAATTACATTTAATTTCTGATTTGTAAGATTAATACAAAAATTGGATGAAATTCCATCATTTTTGATAAATTAAAAAAAACATAGACACCAGGTGGCATGTTGGCGCCTTAGCTAATACATTTTAATGGTTTAGTGAAAAGAAAACCTCAAATGCAACATGAGTAAACTTCAAACTCATTTTTACAGTTTGAAGTAAAAACATTGAAAACTATTTTTAATATTAAAAATATTATTTGCAAACAACAAACCCATAATGCAAAAAGAAATCATCAAACTTTTTTGACAAATCTGAACAGCATAAGATACAAATTCGGAACTACAAATACAAACCAAGGTTTATTGATGATTTTATCCATTTTTTTTGCAATCAAACCAATGAAATCAGATCAAATTTTGCAACCACTTCATTCAACATTTCTCTCTGTCCAGCTTTGTTTTGCCTGTGCAAACTTCTTATTCTCTGTATATATGGGTATGCGATAGTGCAACATACATTTTGTAAATCAAGGAACCTGGAAGTCGGCAGTAAGTTGCACTGCATAACTGCATGGCTTGCAGGTCAGGCCTTGTTTGAATTGAGTGCTCAGACATGGCAATAATAAAAGCTCCTGTTTAATATATACCGGTAATGATATTATTGACCATAGTCCCAAATGTGGACCTACTTTAAGACTAACCATTGATACAGCTAGGAAAAACAGTGAACCAAACACAATATATTTCTTATTTGAGTTATGGGCTCCAGACACTAGATTGACATTGTCAATAGATCAACACTATATGGTCGACTTGAAATAGGCTGGTTTGGTCAAAAGTTGACTGGTAAAAGGTAAATTGTGTCTAAGGGTGATCGTACAAAAGGTCAACATGACAATTGTCAACACATGCAAGGTTGACACACTTATTTTTTTCATTTTTATTAACTTTTAGTTGATTTACCATCCATGTGGAGTAAAACTGGGAAAAGTAACCTTTGGCAAGTGCAGTTGCATCAAAGCGAGCCACACTACATGATGCATGGTGAGCATATGTTACATATAACGGTACTTGTTTCCTAGCACGGCCACAATCGCGGGCATCGTGTGCCTTGACTTTAAGGCACACGATGCCCGCGATTTCCCCATAGGCTTCAATGTTAAAATATTTTAACATTGAAGCCTATGCGCGTCCGACGCGATGCCCCCGATTTCCCCATAGGCTTCAATGTTAAAATATTTTAACATTGAAGCCTATGCGATGGACCCGATTTTTCCATAGGCTTTAATGTTAAAATATTTTAACATTGAAAATGAGTGCATTTAACATAGGAAAAAATGGGTATGGCCCCGGCATATGTGTGTAAAAAATAATGTCCCCCCATTGTGACCTCCACCCCCACTATTGATGCAAACCGCGTCCGGCGACATTTTCATTCCCCTACTATCCACGTTGGCGTGGAGTTGAGAATATATAGTGTGGCGAGCGCAGCGAGCCACCGTGCCCGAAGCGTGGCGAGCGCAGGTATCCGCGTCCCCTCGCGGATACCTGCGTGGAGTTGAGAATATATAGTGTGGCGAGCGCAGCGAGCCACCGAGCCCGAAACGTGGCGAGCGCAGGTATCCGCGTCTCCGCGCGGGGTTCGCTGCGCTCGCCACGCTTCGGGCACGTTGGCTCGCTACGCTCGCCACACTATATATTCTCAACTCCGCGCCGATGTGGATAGTAGGGGAATGAAAAGGTCGGAGGACGCGCACCGCAGCCCCTCGCGGGCTTGCTGCGCGCGCCACGCTTTGGGTTCGCGTCAATCGTGGGGGTGGCGGCCACAATGGGGAGACATTATTTTTTACACACATGCCGGGGCCATACCCAATGAGAAATGGCCCATATTGGGCCATTTCCCATTTTTTCCTATGTTAAATGCACTCATTTTCAATGTTAAAATAATTTAACATTGAAGCCTATGGACAAATCGGGTCCATCGCGTCTGCACACCATGGACGCGATGGACCCGATTTCTCCATAGGCTTCAATGTTAAATTATTTTAACATTGAAGCCTATAGAGAAATCGGGTACATCACGTCGGTCGCGTCGTGTGCGGTTTGGTATGCACCCGACGCGACCAACGCAATTTATTTTCCGACACGACCACCACGATAGAAATCGTGGTGGCCGTGCTAGGAAACAAGTACCCATATAACATACAAAATGATACCCCAGTAAGTAAAAACATATCTCAACTATTCTCTATGTGACCATTTGCATGTTGACCTTTTGACCCTGTTGACCTTTGTACCGGTTTACCTTAGACAAGGTTAACCTTTTTACTGTCATATTTGCTATTTTACTATATATATTTGCAAGAAAAAAAAAAATGAAGCGCACCAATCAGCAACAGGTAAATATACAATTTTACTGATAACAGCTGATATACATAAGGTAAAGGGTTAAAAACTTCCCATATGGACAGGCGGTACAGCGGGACCAGGTACAGATGAATACCGACAGCAGTGATCAATTGCAGACGGAGCACCGGACAGCCCGTAACCAGGCAAGACTTCCACAGGATAACAGCGGACCAAGCCAGGACGTCACAGCGTCGGGATACAGCCACCACGCCCAACGCGTTTCAACTACGGTCTTCGTCAGGGGGTGTAGGTGTCCCCCTTAACACATTATCAGTTTTGGTCAGTTTTGGAATACTGTATCCTGCACGTGGGTTTATCATCGGTTGATTATGGGACACATTCTTTCCGTATTGGCGCTGCTTCAGCTGCTGCTGTGGCGGGTTGGTCCGATGTCGATATATACGGTCACTTGGGGGATGGAGGTCTGGTGTGTTTCGATGTTACATCAGGCCGGCATCAACCAGTGCTCCCCCTTGAGGAATAGACGCTCGCTCAAATGCGAGCGAGGGGGGCCTTGATGAATTTGGGGGGCCTTGATGAATTTTTTGTGTTACCACCAGTTCTACGGCTACTGTCGGCTGGTGGAAGTTTTGCTGTTTTTGCTTCAAGTCAAGCTGGGCGACCTACAATCCCCCCCCTCCTCCACCTCAATCCCCCTTCCACTGATTAGTCAGTGGTGTGCTAGGATAGACTTGACTTTTAGTTTACAATCAGGCTTATACCCCCTTTTTATCACAATAAATTACATTATTAATCTTGTTTAAACATTCTTTTACAGGTATGCGGTTAGATCCGCAAATGATTTGGTTCGTAGGTCATTCCTACGTTCATTGGATGTCCATGTATGTGTCAGCATCATCCATCAGGGACTACCTTGAGTTAAGATTTTTCAGGTGGATCGGTATCAGAGGACTGAGATGGCCACATTTTTTTGGGATCTGCTAAGATCTTCTGTTGATACTTGCGGATATCCATTGTTTTAATAGTTCATGTAGGGGGCAACGACCTTACAGTTAGGACTGGTCTTGACATTAGATGTCAGATCAGAAATTATTTGTCCGGCCTTATCCAAGAATGGCCTTTATGCAACATTTTTTCCTCGTCAGGTGTGAAGGGATGCCACTAATCCAGGGGTGATTGACGTGGTTCGTCAGAGGATTAATTCGGGTGTGGGCCAGGCGGTCCGCCATTCTGGGGGGCATGTGAACCCGCATCCGGGTATTTCATTCCGGAACAGTCAGTTCTACCATCAGGATGGTATCCACCTATCTGACTTGTGGATGGATGTCTTCTTGGAGGAGGTGTTTAAAATTTTTAGGTCTTGTTGTAGGTTTATTTTGGTGGTAAGGCAGGCCATATAGTCCTGCTGTAGCCGTTTCAGAATGTTTTTTGGGTACTCTTTACCTAGAACGGCGCCCGTCGCGGGCATCGCGGGTACATTTATGTGTGGCCGCGACACGACCGACGCGATGCCCGCGATTTCCCATTGAAACCCATGTTAAACATGGAAATCGTGTCGGTCGTGTCGCGGCCGGCCATAAATGTACCCGCGATGCCCGCGACGTGATGCTCCCGATTTCCCATAGGAATCAATGTTAAAAGGCGCGATGGACCCGATTTTACTGTTAAATGGCTCAATGGACCCGATTTGGCCATAGAAATCAATGTTAAATGGGCCACAGAGCCCATTAACCCTCAAATGTCCCCCCCAATTTTTAACGCCACCCCACGATCCACGCAAACCCGAAGCGTGGCGAGCGCAGCGAGCCCGCGAGGGGCGGCGGTACGCGTCCTCCGACCTTTTCATGCCCTACTATCCACTAGGGCGTGGAGTGAGAATATAATAGTGTGGCGAGCGCAGCGAGCCACCGAGCCCGAAGCGTGGCGAGCGCAGCGAGCCCCGCGAGGGGACGCGGATACCTTCACAGGTAGACGCGTCCCCTCGCGGGCTTCACAGGTGTCGGCGTCGCCACGGACACCTGTGAAGCCCGCGAGGGGACGCGTATAACTGTGAAGGTATCCGCGTCCCCTCGCGGGGCTCGCTGCGCTCGCCACGCTTCGGGCTCGGTGGCTCGCTGCGCTCGCCACACTATTATATTCTCACTCCACGCCCTAGTGGATAGTAGGGTATGAAAAGGTCGGAGGACGCGTACCGCCGCCCCTCGCGGGCTCGCTGCGCTCGCCACGCTTCGGGTTCGCGTGGATCGTGGGGTGGCGTTAAAAATTGGGGGGGGACATTTAAGGGTTAATTGTGCTTATTTGGGCTCTGTGGCCCATTTTACATTGATTCCTAGGGCCAAATCGGGTCCATTGAGGCATTTAACAGTCAAATCGCGGTCAATCAGCCTTTTTAACATTGTTCCCTATGGGAAAATCGCGGTCATCGCGGGCATCGCGGGCATCGCGGCCATCCCGATTTACCCGCGATGCCCGCGATGACCGCGATGACCGCGATTTTTACCCCCGACGACCGCGATTTCAATCGCTGGCGCCGTTCTAGGTAAAGAGTACCGTTTTTTGTCTTAGGTTTATTTAGTTTACAAATTTTCTTTTGGAGAGTTGCTTTTTGATATTTAGGAGTATTGACCGGCGCGAGGAGGCATGGATGACAGTATCATTACGGGTATCACCGTTCCAGGTGGACCTGTAATATGTGCTATACGGTCAAGTTTGTAGAAAATGTAATTGTCTTGGGGACGTATGGTCCAATGTTTTTCCCTGTAGGGGTTTTGAGCATTGAGCTCAGCTCCTGCGAGTTGATACATGGCTGGGGACTCTGACAGTAGGATGAGTCCGCCCATGTAAAGTGGGGAGTTGGCCACTCTGGTGCTTAATTTTATTTTTGTATTTTTATATTTTATTAATATATTTTTGAGCTATTTTTAAACCGTTCTTCTCCCCGCCACCTTAGCCTAAGGAAGGGACCTTTTTCTTAAATTTTTTAGTTAGATTTCAATAGGCCCTTCTTCCTCTCTAAATAGGCTAGCAAATAAAAAGCCGTCCCCACTTCACCACATTTCAGTTGTCTGTGTCTTCATGTTAAATAAGTGGGTGTGAATGGTGTGTGGTGTGTCTGACCGTGTGACATTTGTGATTATAACTAATAATATCTCAGTATAGAAAAAATATTCCATAACATGTATTATCATGTAGTGTAAGTTTGTATTGATCCAGAACATGTATTTTGTAGTGTCAAATTTGATAAATTGTATTTACATCCATTTTGGATCATGTGTGAATTTAGGCAGTTATGTGTGATGAGGCGCTGGCTAATATCAGAGGCTCCTGCACCTTTGTATAATGTCCACATTAACCCTATAGGAGTATATATATTGGCTATGAATCAGAGCCCGATATACACACTCATAAAGGGTTTAGGTGGGCATTATACAATGGTTCAGCATTGTATACTGGTGGAAATCTGGTGAGTTTTGGTCACAGATGTGCGGACAAGGTAGACAGAGCCTCCCCTGTTATACTCCAGAGTCTCTTGGAGAACTTGTTCCACAATTCCGCAAAATAGCACAATCATTAAAATTGTTACAAAAAAGTTCTGTATCTGAGCACCAATATAATTGTCAGTAATTCTAAACACAACCTATCTCAAGTATGAAGGCTTTATGTAGCATCCAGTGATTGATACTTACCAGTCATCATCCTTACTCATGTATAAGGGATGAGATGCTCTTGCTAGGAATGATTACAACACCATCTCAAGATGTTATGACAAGGACATATATAATATATGTAGACTAATAAACCAGAAAGAGTGATTCCTTCCTGCCTTCACCACATCAAGTACCTGTGTACTGTAGCTCCTGCTTCATGGTTGGTCAAAATGCATTATATAGAACAGTATGACGTGTGCATGCAAAAAAATCTATATGAATGTAATTTTTATCTAAAAAGAGGAACACTATGGTGCTTGTAATCAAATAGTAATATAAATACGTACAGTATATCAAAATACATTTTTAAGTTCAATTTCTTATGAATCTCAGTAGCGCACGCAGGGGGGGTTTCCGAGTACCCAGAAACCCCCCCCCCAGGAGTCTAAGGACCCTAGGCTTAAAGCTGAGGGTCCCCTCTTTCCATGGGTACAAGAATTTTTAAAATCGGCCTTTGGGAACCAGAGATATCTGACTTCAAAGTAGTGGTCCCCATCCAAGCCTGTTTATTGCTCTTCCCATTCAGATATTTCAGGTTCTGTCTGACTTATAGTTTTTTGAGGATATATTCCAAAAGCTGAGACTCTCCCCCTTTGAAGAACACTAGTAGCTTGTCTCTACTGTTCCCAGAACCAGAGATATCAGCCTTCAAGCAGCTGGTTACTGCTCCAGCTCCACACACCTGGTATGTAGTTTTATATACTCGTTGGCAGATTGCTCTGCCTCCTGAACCGTGATCCCCTAGTGCCCAATAGCATTTGGTAGCTGGGATTCTCTAGTTCTTAATTCCATTAAAATAAATCTATTTCCGGGAACTGGAGATATCTGCAGTCAAGCAAGCTGTCCTCCCACCAGAAAATTATGAATAATAAGCCCACTCCACTATACACCCCTCCTCTGCGTATTAAACATCCTGTATAACCCTGGAAGTTATGTGTCAGGGCCCCTTCATTCAGCCCAATGCCCCCTTCTCCCACCCCATCTCCCACCATCTGTACAGTAAAGGGGTAGTAAGTGAAAATTACTGATCCAGGCCCTACATGCTGAACAGTTGATATAATACCCCCAACCACCTGCGGGACATCAAAGCTTCCCCCACCCCTACCACTGGAGGATCAGTAGGGGCCCCAATACATTGCTATGCCCAGGGGTCTACACCGCTGTTATATTTATATATGTGTGTGTGTGTGAGTATATATATATATATATATATATATATATATATATAATTATTATTATTATTTATATACATTTGGTCTATCTATAATACTTTAACTGACCCGGCATATACTGGGTCACCTAAGTGTCCATCTCCGTGCTTTGCTCCGCCCCTCTGGAAACCCCCTTCTGAAAATCCTGCGTTTGCCCCTGAATCTTCACACTATTATTATGCATCACACTGCCCCAGGACTAAAAACATATGGAAAACCTGAATGCCAGAACAAGGCTTTCACCATGGCAATGGGACCCTACATCATGATTTTCCTTTTATACTGTAATACTGGGCCTTAAACTCTTGTGGTTGTTAAGACTTGATAGCATGGCTGTGAATTTGCAGGCGGGGCTGCGCATGTGCATGTATCATAGTGCTCATGCAAGTGGCCATACTGTAATAAAATCCATTATTTTTATGAATTGCTGGATGTGTGCAAGTTCTCTGACAGGAAGCTGGCCCCAAACAGCCTGTTTCTTACTGAGGGCCAGATTTAAAGTTTTAAAAGTGAAAAAATGAAGAGTGATAAACAGCCAGCCAATCAGCTCCTACTTGCCATGTCACAGACTGTGTTTGATAAATGTCAGGCAGGAGCTGATTGGTTGGTTGTTTATCACTCTCTAATTTATCACTTTTGAAGCTTAGTGCATCTGGCCCTGTATGAGTAGGTCTGAGCTACGTACAGACCACATACTGGAAAAATCATTTGATGGTTGCAAATGGATTTGCAGCTAATCGCAGCGCTGCAATATTTCTCAAGCTTCTCGCAGGCTTGCACAGGGCTGGGCAGCAATTACCTGATCGCAGGGCTTTATAAAATAGTAGCCCAGCGATCAGGTCTGAATACCTCCCAGGGTCTAGTTGAGACTTTAGGTATGGTCACATGCCGGCAATTTTTGCATTATGCATTTTTATTTTGCATAGTGCGTTCTGCATTGTACATTTCTAGTCTCATTAAAATAGAGAATGTCTGAATGCTTTAAGCTGGAGCAGGATTCAAGTTATTTGGGAATGGGAATGGCTGTGCAGCGAAAAGAACAGACTAGATATTAAATTAAATTAAATTTATGAATTACATTTAATTTCTGATTTGTAAGATTAATACAAAAATTGGATGAAATTCCATCATTTTTGATAAATTAAAAAAAACATAGACACCAGGTGGCATGTTGGCGCCTTAGCTAATACATTTTAATGGTTTAGTGAAAAGAAAACCTCAAATGCAACATGAGTAAACTTCAAACTCATTTTTACAGTTTGAAGTAAAAACATTGAAAACTATTTTTAATATTAAAAATATTATTTGCAAACAACAAACCCATAATGCAAAAAGAAATCATCAAACTTTTTTGACAAATCTGAACAGCATAAGATACAAATTCGGAACTACAAATACAAACCAAGGTTTATTGATGATTTTATCCATTTTTTTTGCAATCAAACCAATGAAATCAGATCAAATTTTGCAACCACTTCATTCAACATTTCTCTCTGTCCAGCTTTGTTTTGCCTGTGCAAACTTCTTATTCTCTGTATATATGGGTATGCGATAGTGCAACATACATTTTGTAAATCAAGGAACCTGGAAGTCGGCAGTAAGTTGCACTGCATAACTGCATGGCTTGCAGGTCAGGCCTTGTTTGAATTGAGTGCTCAGACATGGCAATAATAAAAGCTCCTGTTTAATATATACCGGTAATGATATTATTGACCATAGTCCCAAATGTGGACCTACTTTAAGACTAACCATTGATACAGCTAGGAAAAACAGTGAACCAAACACAATATATTTCTTATTTGAGTTATGGGCTCCAGACACTAGATTGACATTGTCAATAGATCAACACTATATGGTCGACTTGAAATAGGCTGGTTTGGTCAAAAGTTGACTGGTAAAAGGTAAATTGTGTCTAAGGGTGATCGTACAAAAGGTCAACATGACAATTGTCAACACATGCAAGGTTGACACACTTATTTTTTTCATTTTTATTAACTTTTAGTTGATTTACCATCCATGTGGAGTAAAACTGGGAAAAGTAACCTTTGGCAAGTGCAGTTGCATCAAAGCGAGCCACACTACATGATGCATGGTGAGCATATGTTACATATAACGGTACTTGTTTCCTAGCACGGCCACAATCGCGGGCATCGTGTGCCTTGACTTTAAGGCACACGATGCCCGCGATTTCCCCATAGGCTTCAATGTTAAAATATTTTAACATTGAAGCCTATGCGCGTCCGACGCGATGCCCCCGATTTCCCCATAGGCTTCAATGTTAAAATATTTTAACATTGAAGCCTATGCGATGGACCCGATTTTTCCATAGGCTTTAATGTTAAAATATTTTAACATTGAAAATGAGTGCATTTAACATAGGAAAAAATGGGTATGGCCCCGGCATATGTGTGTAAAAAATAATGTCCCCCCATTGTGACCTCCACCCCCACTATTGATGCAAACCGCGTCCGGCGACCTTTTCATTCCCCTACTATCCACGTTGGCGTGGAGTTGAGAATATATAGTGTGGCGAGCGCAGCGAGCCACCGTGCCCGAAGCGTGGCGAGCGCAGGTATCCGCGTCCCCTCGCGGATACCTGCGTGGAGTTGAGAATATATAGTGTGGCGAGCGCAGCGAGCCACCGAGCCCGAAACGTGGCGAGCGCAGGTATCCGCGTCTCCGCGCGGGGTTCGCTGCGCTCGCCACGCTTCGGGCACGTTGGCTCGCTACGCTCGCCACACTATATATTCTCAACTCCGCGCCGATGTGGATAGTAGGGGAATGAAAAGGTCGGAGGACGCGCACCGCAGCCCCTCGCGGGCTTGCTGCGCGCGCCACGCTTTGGGTTCGCGTCAATCGTGGGGGTGGCGGCCACAATGGGGAGACATTATTTTTTACACACATGCCGGGGCCATACCCAATGAGAAATGGCCCATATTGGGCCATTTCCCATTTTTTCCTATGTTAAATGCACTCATTTTCAATGTTAAAATAATTTAACATTGAAGCCTATGGACAAATCGGGTCCATCGCGTCTGCACACCATGGACGCGATGGACCCGATTTCTCCATAGGCTTCAAGGTTAAATTATTTTAACATTGAAGCCTATAGAGAAATCGGGTACATCACGTCGGTCGCGTCGTGTGCGGTTTGGTATGCACCCGACGCGACCAACGCAATTTATTTTCCGACACGACCACCACGATAGAAATCGTGGTGGCCGTGCTAGGAAACAAGTACCCATATAACATACAAAATGATACCCCAGTAAGTAAAAACATATCTCAACTATTCTCTATGTGACCATTTGCATGTTGACCTTTTGACCCTGTTGACCTTTGTACCGGTTTACCTTAGACAAGGTTAACCTTTTTACTGTCATATTTGCTATTTTACTATATATATTTGCAAGAAAAAAAAAAATGAAGCGCACCAATCAGCAACAGGTAAATATACAATTTTACTGATAACAGCTGATATACATAAGGTAAAGGGTTAAAAACTTCCCATATGGACAGGCGGTACAGCGGGACCAGGTACAGATGAATACCGACAGCAGTGATCAATTGCAGACGGAGCACCGGACAGCCCGTAACCAGGCAAGACTTCCACAGGATAACAGCGGACCAAGCCAGGACGTCACAGCGTCGGGATACAGCCACCACGCCCAACGCGTTTCAACTACGGTCTTCGTCAGGGGGTGTAGGTGTCCCCCTTAACACATTATCAGTTTTGGTCAGTTTTGGAATACTGTATCCTGCACGTGGGTTTATCATCGGTTGATTATGGGACACATTCTTTCCGTATTGGCGCTGCTTCAGCTGCTGCTGTGGCGGGTTGGTCCGATGTCGATATATACGGTCACTTGGGGGATGGAGGTCTGGTGTGTTTCGATGTTACATCAGGCCGGCATCAACCAGTGCTCCCCCTTGAGGAATAGACGCTCGCTCAAATGCGAGCGAGGGGGGCCTTGATGAATTTGGGGGGCCTTGATGAATTTTTTGTGTTACCACCAGTTCTACGGCTACTGTCGGCTGGTGGAAGTTTTGCTGTTTTTGCTTCAAGTCAAGCTGGGCGACCTACAATCCCCCCCCTCCTCCACCTCAATCCCCCTTCCACTGATTAGTCAGTGGTGTGCTAGGATAGACTTGACTTTTAGTTTACAATCAGGCTTATACCCCCTTTTTATCACAATAAATTACATTATTAATCTTGTTTAAACATTCTTTTACAGGTATGCGGTTAGATCCGCAAATGATTTGGTTCGTAGGTCATTCCTACGTTCATTGGATGTCCATGTATGTGTCAGCATCATCCATCAGGGACTACCTTGAGTTAAGATTTTTCAGGTGGATCGGTATCAGAGGACTGAGATGGCCACATTTTTTTGGGATCTGCTAAGATCTTCTGTTGATACTTGCGGATATCCATTGTTTTAATAGTTCATGTAGGGGGCAACGACCTTACAGTTAGGACTGGTCTTGACATTAGATGTCAGATCAGAAATTATTTGTCTGGCCTTATCCAAGAATGGCCTTTATGCAACATTTTTTCCTCGTCAGGTGTGAAGGGATGCCACTAATCCAGGGGTGATTGACGTGGTTCGTCAGAGGATTAATTCGGGTGTGGGCCAGGCGGTCCGCCATTCTGGGGGGCATGTGAACCCGCATCCGGGTATTTCATTCCGGAACAGTCAGTTCTACCATCAGGATGGTATCCACCTATCTGACTTGTGGATGGATGTCTTCTTGGAGGAGGTGTTTAAAATTTTTAGGTCTTGTTGTAGGTTTATTTTGGTGGTAAGGCAGGCCATATAGTCCTGCTGTAGCCGTTTCAGAATGTTTTTTGGGTACTCTTTACCTAGAACGGCGCCCGTCGCGGGCATCGCGGGTACATTTATGTGTGGCCGCGACACGACCGACGCGATGCCCGCGATTTCCCATTGAAACCCATGTTAAACATGGAAATCGTGTCGGTCGTGTCGCGGCCGGCCATAAATGTACCCGCGATGCCCGCGACGTGATGCTCCCGATTTCCCATAGGAATCAATGTTAAAAGGCGCGATGGACCCGATTTTACTGTTAAATGGCTCAATGGACCCGATTTGGCCATAGAAATCAATGTTAAATGGGCCACAGAGCCCATTAACCCTCAAATGTCCCCCCCAATTTTTAACGCCACCCCACGATCCACGCAAACCCGAAGCGTGGCGAGCGCAGCGAGCCCGCGAGGGGCGGCGGTACGCGTCCTCCGACCTTTTCATGCCCTACTATCCACTAGGGCGTGGAGTGAGAATATAATAGTGTGGCGAGCGCAGCGAGCCACCGAGCCCGAAGCGTGGCGAGCGCAGCGAGCCCCGCGAGGGGACGCGGATACCTTCACAGGTAGACGCGTCCCCTCGCGGGCTTCACAGGTGTCGGCGTCGCCACGGACACCTGTGAAGCCCGCGAGGGGACGCGTATAACTGTGAAGGTATCCGCGTCCCCTCGCGGGGCTCGCTGCGCTCGCCACGCTTCGGGCTCGGTGGCTCGCTGCGCTCGCCACACTATTATATTCTCACTCCACGCCCTAGTGGATAGTAGGGTATGAAAAGGTCGGAGGACGCGTACCGCCGCCCCTCGCGGGCTCGCTGCGCTCGCCACGCTTCGGGTTCGCGTGGATCGTGGGGTGGCGTTAAAAATTGGGGGGGGACATTTAAGGGTTAATTGTGCTTATTTGGGCTCTGTGGCCCATTTTACATTGATTCCTAGGGCCAAATCGGGTCCATTGAGGCATTTAACAGTCAAATCGCGGTCAATCAGCCTTTTTAACATTGTTCCCTATGGGAAAATCGCGGTCATCGTGGGCATCGCGGGCATCGCGGCCATCCCGATTTACCCGCGATGCCCGCGATGACCGCGATGACCGCGATTTTTACCCCCGACGACCGCGATTTCAATCGCTGGCGCCGTTCTAGGTAAAGAGTACCGTTTTTTGTCTTAGGTTTATTTAGTTTACAAATTTTCTTTTGGAGAGTTGCTTTTTGATATTTAGGAGTATTGACCGGCGCGAGGAGGCATGGATGACAGTATCATTACGGGTATCACCGTTCCAGGTGGACCTGTAATATGTGCTATACGGTCAAGTTTGTAGAAAATGTAATTGTCTTGGGGACGTATGGTCCAATGTTTTTCCCTGTAGGGGTTTTGAGCATTGAGCTCAGCTCCTGCGAGTTGATACATGGCTGGGGACTCTGACAGTAGGATGAGTCCGCCCATGTAAAGTGGGGAGTTGGCCACTCTGGTGCTTAATTTTATTTTTGTATTTTTATATTTTATTAATATATTTTTGAGCTATTTTTAAACCGTTCTTCTCCCCGCCACCTTAGCCTAAGGAAGGGACCTTTTTCTTAAATTTTTTTAGTTAGATTTCAATAGGCCCTTCTTCCTCTCTAAATAGGCTAGCAAATAAAAAGCCGTCCCCACTTCACCACATTTCAGTTGTCTGTGTCTTCATGTTAAATAAGTGGGTGTGAATGGTGTGTGGTGTGTCTGACCGTGTGACATTTGTGATTATAACTAATAATATCTCAGTATAGAAAAAATATTCCATAACATGTATTATCATGTAGTGTAAGTTTGTATTGATCCAGAACATGTATTTTGTAGTGTCAAATTTGATAAATTGTATTTACATCCATTTTGGATCATGTGTGAATTTAGGCAGTTATGTGTGATGAGGCGCTGGCTAATATCAGAGGCTCCTGCACCTTTGTATAATGTCCACATTAACCCTATAGGAGTATATATATTGGCTATGAATCAGAGCCCGATATACACACTCATAAAGGGTTTAGGTGGGCATTATACAATGGTTCAGCATTGTATACTGGTGGAAATCTGGTGAGTTTTGGTCACAGATGTGCGGACAAGGTAGACAGAGCCTCCCCTGTTATACTCCAGAGTCTCTTGGAGAACTTGTTCCACAATTCCGCAAAATAGCACAATCATTAAAATTGTTACAAAAAAGTTCTGTATCTGAGCACCAATATAATTGTCAGTAATTCTAAACACAACCTATCTCAAGTATGAAGGCTTTATGTAGCATCCAGTGATTGATACTTACCAGTCATCATCCTTACTCATGTATAAGGGATGAGATGCTCTTGCTAGGAATGATTACAACACCATCTCAAGATGTTATGACAAGGACATATATAATATATGTAGACTAATAAACCAGAAAGAGTGATTCCTTCCTGCCTTCACCACATCAAGTACCTGTGTACTGTAGCTCCTGCTTCATGGTTGGTCAAAATGCATTATATAGAACAGTATGACGTGTGCATGCAAAAAAATCTATATGAATGTAATTTTTATCTAAAAAGAGGAACACTATGGTGCTTGTAATCAAATAGTAATATAAATACGTATATCAAAATACATTTTTAAGTTCAATTTCTTATGAATCTATCTTCACACTATTATTATGCATCACACTGCCCCAGGACTAAAAACATATGGAAAACCTGAATGCCAGAACAAGGCTTTCACCATGGCAATGGGACCCTACATCATGATTTTCCTTTTATACTGTAATACTGGGCCTTAAACTCTTGTGGTTGTTAAGACTTGATAGCATGGCTGTGAATTTGCAGGCGGGGCTGCGCATGTGCATGTATCATAGTGCTCATGCAAGTGGCCATACTGTAATAAAATCCATTATTTTTATGAATTGCTGGATGTGTGCAAGTTCTCTGACAGGAAGCTGGCCCCAAACAGCCTGTTTCTTACTGAGGGCCAGATTTAAAGTTTTAAAAGTGAAAAAATGAAGAGTGATAAACAGCCAGCCAATCAGCTCCTACTTGCCATGTCACAGACTGTGTTTGATAAATGTCAGGCAGGAGCTGATTGGTTGGTTGTTTATCACTCTCTAATTTATCACTTTTGAAGCTTAGTGCATCTGGCCCTGTATGAGTAGGTCTGAGCTACGTACAGACCACATACTGGAAAAATCATTTGATGGTTGCAAATGGATTTGCAGCTAATCGCAGCGCTGCAATATTTCTCAAGCTTCTCGCAGGCTTGCACAGGGCTGGGCAGCAATTACCTGATCGCAGGGCTTTATAAAATAGTAGCCCAGCGATCAGGTCTGAATACCTCCCAGGGTCTAGTTGAGACTTTAGGTATGGTCACATGCCGGCAATTTTTGCATTATGCATTTTTATTTTGCATAGTGCGTTCTGCATTGTACATTTCTAGTCTCATTAAAATAGAGAATGTCTGAATGCTTTAAGCTGGAGCAGGATTCAAGTTATTTGGGAATGGGAATGGCTGTGCAGCGAAAAGAACAGACTAGATATTAAATTAAATTAAATTTATGAATTACATTTAATTTCTGATTTGTAAGATTAATACAAAAATTGGATGAAATTCCATCATTTTTGATAAATTAAAAAAAACATAGACACCAGGTGGCATGTTGGCGCCTTAGCTAATACATTTTAATGGTTTAGTGAAAAGAAAACCTCAAATGCAACATGAGTAAACTTCAAACTCATTTTTACAGTTTGAAGTAAAAACATTGAAAACTATTTTTAATATTAAAAATATTATTTGCAAACAACAAACCCATAATGCAAAAAGAAATCATCAAACTTTTTTGACAAATCTGAACAGCATAAGATACAAATTCGGAACTACAAATACAAACCAAGGTTTATTGATGATTTTATCCATTTTTTTTGCAATCAAACCAATGAAATCAGATCAAATTTTGCAACCACTTCATTCAACATTTCTCTCTGTCCAGCTTTGTTTTGCCTGTGCAAACTTCTTATTCTCTGTATATATGGGTATGCGATAGTGCAACATACATTTTGTAAATCAAGGAACCTGGAAGTCGGCAGTAAGTTGCACTGCATAACTGCATGGCTTGCAGGTCAGGCCTTGTTTGAATTGAGTGCTCAGACATGGCAATAATAAAAGCTCCTGTTTAATATATACCGGTAATGATATTATTGACCATAGTCCCAAATGTGGACCTACTTTAAGACTAACCATTGATACAGCTAGGAAAAACAGTGAACCAAACACAATATATTTCTTATTTGAGTTATGGGCTCCAGACACTAGATTGACATTGTCAATAGATCAACACTATATGGTCGACTTGAAATAGGCTGGTTTGGTCAAAAGTTGACTGGTAAAAGGTAAATTGTGTCTAAGGGTGATCGTACAAAAGGTCAACATGACAATTGTCAACACATGCAAGGTTGACACACTTATTTTTTTCATTTTTATTAACTTTTAGTTGATTTACCATCCATGTGGAGTAAAACTGGGAAAAGTAACCTTTGGCAAGTGCAGTTGCATCAAAGCGAGCCACACTACATGATGCATGGTGAGCATATGTTACATATAACGGTACTTGTTTCCTAGCACGGCCACAATCGCGGGCATCGTGTGCCTTGACTTTAAGGCACACGATGCCCGCGATTTCCCCATAGGCTTCAATGTTAAAATATTTTAACATTGAAGCCTATGCGCGTCCGACGCGATGCCCCCGATTTCCCCATAGGCTTCAATGTTAAAATATTTTAACATTGAAGCCTATGCGATGGACCCGATTTTTCCATAGGCTTTAATGTTAAAATATTTTAACATTGAAAATGAGTGCATTTAACATAGGAAAAAATGGGTATGGCCCCGGCATATGTGTGTAAAAAATAATGTCCCCCCATTGTGACCTCCACCCCCACTATTGATGCAAACCGCGTCCGCCGACCTTTTCATTCCCCTACTATCCACGTTGGCGTGGAGTTGAGAACATATAGTGTGGCGAGCGCAGCGAGCCACCGTGCCCGAAGCGTGGCGAGCGCAGGTATCCGCGTCCCCTCGCGGATACCTGCGGGGAGTTGAGAATATATAGTGTGGCGAGCGCAGCGAGCCACCGAGCCCGAAACGTGGCGAGCGCAGGTATCCGCGTCTCCGCGCGGGGTTCGCTGCGCTCGCCACGCTTCGGGCACGTTGGCTCGCTACGCTCGCCACACTATATATTCTCAACTCCACGCCGATGTGGATAGTAGGGGAATGAAAAGGTCGGAGGACGCGCACCGCCGCCCCTCGCGGGCTTGCTGCGCGCGCCACGCTTTGGGTTCGCGTCAATCGTGGGGGTGGCGGCCACAATGGGGAGACATTATTTTTTACACACATGCCGGGGCCATACCCAATGAGAAATGGCCCATATTGGGCCATTTCCCATTTTTTCCTATGTTAAATGCACTCATTTTCAATGTTAAAATAATTTAACATTGAAGCCTATGGACAAATCGGGTCCATCGCGTCTGCACACCATGGACGCGATGGACCCGATTTCTCCATAGGCTTCAATGTTAAATTATTTTAACATTGAAGCCTATAGAGAAATCGGGTACATCACGTCGGTCGCGTCGTGTGCGGTTTGGTATGCACCCGACGCGACCAACGCAATTTATTTTCCGACACGACCACCACGATAGAAATCGTGGTGGCCGTGCTAGGAAACAAGTACCCATATAACATACAAAATGATACCCCAGTAAGTAAAAACATATCTCAACTATTCTCTATGTGACCATTTGCATGTTGACCTTTTGACCCTGTTGACCTTTGTACCGGTTTACCTTAGACAAGGTTAACCTTTTTACTGTCAACCTTTTGACCCTATCGACCTTTTACATATTGACCATATCACTGCCTACTTACTGTAATCCATTGAACCACATCTCTGAGTTACAGTTGTTCTGATAAGTTTACATACCCTAACAGAATTTGTGATTTTCTGGAGATTTGTCTGAGAATATGAATGATAACTCACAAACTTTTCTTTCACTCATGGTTAGTGTTTGGGTAAAGAAATGTATTGTCAAACAACTGTGTTTACTCTTTTTAAATCCCAATGACAACAGAAACTTCCCAAATGACCTTGAACTAAAGTTTACATACCCCAATTCCTCAGTTCCCCTTAATACCGTGTATTGCCTCCTTTAACATCAATGACAGCTTGAAGTCTTTTGCAGTAGTTGAGGATGAGGCTCTTATTTTCTCAGATGGTAATGCTGCCCATTATTCTTGGCAAAAAGCCTCCAGTTCCTGTAAATTCTTGGGCTGTCTTGCATGAACTGCACGTTTGAGATCTCCCCAGAGTGTCTCATTGATATTGAGGTCAGGAGACTGAGATGGCCACCCCCCCCCCCCCGGACTCCTCTCCAGCGTGTTTCCCCAGTGTCTCCCATAACGGAGAAGCTGAAGCAGGATAGAGGAAGAGAGACCAGCAGAGACTGCTGCATCCCTTGGCTCCGACATATCCCAGGCCGTCCTAGCACGCCCATCCTGTACACAGTAGCCAATAGCCAGCTCTGTGTACAGTCAATTGAATCAGTGGAGGGATTTGTCATCTCTGCCATTGGCACACCTGTGCTGCGACTGACTAGCCTCAGGTGCTCAGCCAGTGGGCAGCGACAGGCAGCAGCATATCAGTGCGTCGAGCGGGTGACAGCGCCCACACAGACCCCACTGTGGCTTGCTCCCCCAAGCGGCAGCTGGGGCTGCCTTACAGTAGTTAGGCCACTGCACCAGAACCTTTACTTTATTCTGCTGTAGCCAATGACAGGTTGACTTGGCCTTATGTTTTGGATCATTGTCATGTTGGAATGTCCAAGTACGTCCCATGCGCAGCTTTTGGGCTGATAAGTGCAAATTTCCCTGCAGTATTTTCTGATCAAATACTGCATTCATCTTGCCATCAATTTTGACTGAGTTTCCAGTGCCTTTGTAGTTTACACATCACCAAACCTTCAGCGATCCACCTCTGTGTTTCATAGTAGGAATGGTGTACCTTTCATTATAGGCCTTGTTGACTCCTCTCGAAATGTAACGTTTATGGTTGTGGCCAAAAAGTAAAATTTTGGTTTCATCACTCCAAATGACTGTGTAAGCAGGATGCTTTGTGGCATTTGGGTAGCAATGGCTTTCTTCTGGCAACTTGACCATGCAGCCCATTTTTCTTCAAATGCCTCCTTATTGTGCATCTTGAAACAACCACACCACTTTTTTTCAGAGAGTCCTGTATTTCAGCTGAAGTTATTTGTTGATTTTTTCTTTGCATCCCGAACTATTTTCTTGGCAGCTGTGGCTGAAATTTTTGTTAGTCTACCTGAACGTGATTTGGTTTCCACAGATTCCCTCATTTTCCACTTCTGAATTTGAGTTTGAACACTGCTGATTGGCATTCTCAAATGCTTGGATGTCTTTTTATATCCCTTTCCTGTTTTATACAGTTCAATTACCTTTTCCCACAGATCCTTTGACAATTCTTTTGCTTTCTCCATGACTCAAAATTGAGACACGTCAGTGGGGCACTGAATGAAAGATGCAAGGGTCTTTCAGGAGACCAGAAACTCACTGACCTTTTATACACACACTGATTACAAGCAAACAGATCACAGGTGAGGATGGTTACTTTTAGTAGCCATTTAAACCTGTTATCAGGCCAAAATCTCCAGAGTATGTGAACTTTTGATCAGGGTCATTTGAGTCGTTTCTGTTGTCATTATGACTTAAAAAGAGTAAACACAGTTGTTTGACAATAAATGGCTTCATCCAACCACTAACCATGAGTGAAAGAAAAGTTTGTGAGTTATCATTCATATTCTCTGACAAATGGCCAGAAGATCACAAATTCTGCTAGGATATGTAAACTTATGAGCACAACTGTATAACTAAGGTTCCGCCTATCTATCAAATTGTGAAAAATTATAATTTCACATTTGTATTATTATTATTATTATTATTATTATTATTATTATTATTATTATTATTATTATTATTTCAATTCAGTGTTTAAAGAATCTGGCAAGGTCTCTTGCACAAATGAGAACTCTAACTCCTGTTTCCAACAGCATAATTTGCAACAATTGATACATTATTCTCATATCTATTAGGGTAACATGTCACACTTGAAAGCACAATGTGCTGCGGATGACTGCAGAGACTAAAACCACTTCAAATATATCTATTTGCATTTGTGTCCTATACAGTATATGGTTAGTTTTACAAAAGTGTAATAAAATTAGACATGTTTGTTTTCTTTAAGTAAACTACAGTATATGGGTAGAAGGTTTTATCCATCTTTTCATACTGCTGCTCAAATAAACTACTCATTTAAATGTTGATATCAGCAACTCAATATACTAAATGTGTATATAAACTTAAAATGAAAGAATACGGAATGCATTCTCTAAAGGTTTTCATCTGCCATCTAGAATAACATTCACAAAGTATTAGGTTATTTACAGGGCATTTCTTCACTTACAGTTTAAACATTAAATATTAGACATTAACTAAGACAAGGGGACCATCCTATCAAATTGCTAGTAAATCTATTGGGGTTGTTTTCTACTTTCAAACTGATTTAGAACAAGCAGTAACTGTAGTTGTTTTACAGGTTATTTCTGCCTTGTTCATTTATATAGATTAAACAACACAGATCAAGTAATGACCTCAGAGGAAGTATAAATCTCCCAGTGATTGGTAAGGACTTTACTTATAAATACTCAACAGTGTTCTCATCTATTTTTAGGTATTCCCAAACTGGGGCAGGATATATTGCTTTTGATAAAGAGGAAAAGTTATGAGTTAAAGCAGCAGTAGGGAATTAAATGTATCAACACTAACGACTAAAACTTGTGGTGCATTATTGAGCATGATTAACATGTATAGGCGTGTTCTTTAAAAAAAAACATTATAAAGATTATATATTGCTTGCAGAGTAGAGATCGTGTATATGGCATTTCAATATTGGTGGCTTAAACTGGTTTTAAAGTTTTATTTTGTAGTTCACAGTGTGCAGTGTTAAGCTTGGATGGTTAATAACACAGTAAGGCATCTTGGACTGGGAAACGTTTTAAGGCAAAGAATGACTACAAGAAAGATTAGGTGGAACGTGTCAAATAAACCATAGGATTTGGGGATTACTTATCCTAATAGAAATTTGAATTGGAACTTGGTGTTATATAAAGGCTCACCTATTACAGAAAATATAATTATGGTTTCGAGTTGGATAAGGAGAATGTGAGGATGAGCAGGAATTCTGTACATATTTTGTATATAGCGAAATCATACATCACGTTTAGAATATTTAAAATTTGAGCAGGTCTGGAAAGTTTCAAAGAGCAAATTTTAACAGCGGAAAAAAGTTTTTTGCTTCACTTGGAATTGTGATGTGTTGAAAATCATGCTTCACGGAAGACTGCATGTTTATCATAATCCCGAGACAGTTCCTTAGAGGATCTTGGCTCTTTTCCTGGCAAAGGACATTAAGATTTGATTTGCTGTGAATATTAGGAGATTCAATATTAATATTTTTTTTTAACAAATAGTATTGTAATGTAAAAAGCAGTACTGTATACATTTTTTTGGTACAGAGTGCAAGTGTAGAAATTGTGTATTGTCCACTCAGTGGTTACTGGTCAGCAGTAACAGCACTGGTTTGAATATGTAATAAACTAAGGGGGAAATTTACTAAGATGGGAGTTCTATGTCACATGGGATGTTGCTATGGGGAACCATTCAGACCCTACTTCTTATTTATTTAGCACCTCTGGAAGATGATAGATAGTATCTGATTGGTTGCCCATAGCAACATCCCATCTGAAATATAGTATATTTACCCCTAAGTGCGAGTTAAATGTAGCAACATATATTATGCTATTCTTGTGAGGTGAAGTCCAAGCAAATGTCTTCACTGTATTATGCTAAAAGGTTCTACACACGGGGAGATTTGCTGAGCATTCTGAGCGATGCTTGATTGCTCAGAATCGTTAAGCACACAGCGATGTGTCACCGCTGAGCAATCTCTCAGGGCCAGGGTTGCAATGAGAAGCAGCAGCATACTGATCCACCAAACCTAAGTCGTCTCTTTGCTATACATTTACCACCCCACCATCTTGGTTAATTTTCAGGGGAACTCTCATCTCCCAGCAAGGGATAGGGCTAGACCCTGCACTGACCCAGTGTCATCAGGGCATTCTTACCCTTAGGAGGAGACAGCAGATGCTCCTAACCTACTGTCTATCTAACTCAGTTCATACATGTTACCAATACAGCCCGCTCACTGAGTTTCAGATGATCTGGATGATCCTGATAGTCAGCAGCAGCAGCTGTAATCTTTACAACTGTGGAGTTCACAATTTACTGTTATAATCCTACCTATACCTACCACCCTGATTTACAATCTGTTACTGGTTACCGCTGTAGTTATCTGACAGAACCAGGGAGTGCTGTTCTCCAAATCCTCTGTGAAGACAAACCATTTTGAAAACTGCCACAGAGATGACAATCACATCCAATTTATCTGTCAATCGAATGTATACTTATATTTTGGTGTGACCGGGCTACATTCTAAAAATATTTTGCTAGCTTATTACATGTACCATTAGTGTCCTTATTGTTCAAACCGCTATTTATTGAGGTCAATAAAGTGGTCATATATTATGCTATAAAAATTGATTGTTTCTCTGTATTGGGGTGTACATCAAGCATCTTCATGAGTCTCAATTTGTTGGACTTAATTTGAGTACAAATTGTTTGATGCACCCATCATCTATATGTTTTATGTTGTCTGTCAGTCTGTCCAAAAAGTTTTTAATACTAAATAATAAAAGTTATGTCTTAACTGTCACAAACTTGGGGTGCACTACCACTCGGGATTGGCTAGACCTGACACAGGGGCGCGGAGTCTAACCGTGCCGGGGGTTTTCTGCCAGTGACCCCTCCAAGCGGGATATGGGCTTCTGCGGCACCCGACACGTCGGTCGCGGCCCCGTGGTCAGGTTCCCCGTATGAGTGGTGGTAGCTTTGTGGAATATGGAAGCGTGGTCGTCTAGCCAAGTTGGTATCAATGCGGGCAAGTAGGAACACAAGGGAAAGGCAAAGGAGTATCCAAGGACAGGCCGGGTCATACACTGGAAGGCACAGGATGCGGTACACAGGGAGCAGGCAGGAGGATGGTCACAGAACAAGCCAAGGTCATACACAGGAATCACTGGACACGGTACCAAAGGATCAGGCAGGAGAATAGTCAGGAACAAGCCGGGGTCAAATACAATAATCAGAAGTCTGGAATAGTACAAGGCACTGGAACGCTGGAGCTGGTGTGAACCTATACTCTGGCAGCTTCTGTCTCCCAGAGGCTGCCCTTTATAGGAAGCACAGGGAACCCACAGGTGAACTAATGAATGGGCTGAGCATGCTCAGTTTACACTGAACTCTCCTGCAGGAGAGAGTTACCCAGGTGTAACTAATTAGCTGAGCTCAGATCTCACAGCACAGTTCAGCTATACAGAGATTGTCAGCAGCAAGGACTCCTCCAGGTGCTGTAATTAGCAAAGCTCAGGCCACACAGAACTTCCTTGCAGCATGGAGCAGGCTGAACAGACAGGAGAAGCCACAAACCAGATAAGAAACAATACAATAACTGAATGTTGTGACATTACCCTCCCCTCTAGGGGTGGGCTCCGAACACCCCACATGGATACTTTCAAGGTCGTCTGCGGTGCTTCGTCTTTTTGGAAGATCGTTTGGATTTGGTTGATTGAGATGTGGCCTTTGGTTCTACAAAACGGGCAGTAGCGAATATTGGACGTCCCAACAAAGCAGTGACATCATGATCTGAGCCACACTCTGAACTTGAATCCTTGTCCATGATCAGTGTAGGGAGTTCATGAGGATCCACCACCAACTTGGAAGAACCTACACATATAACTCCACCTCTTAAATTCAAGGAATCGGGTCTCAAAAAAATTTTTGGAGATGCTCTGGGAATTTTAGAATGTAGTCTAGCTGACTCACCACTCTGACTGACCTCAGGTGCGGCAAGGATAGACCTCTCACCAGGAGTCTTGGGTCCAAAACTTTCAACCACAGCCCTGGAAAAAGAAATTAGGTATTTTAGCCTGGGATCATGAGCCTCAATGAGTGGACTAACCCACTCCATAGCTTCTCCCTTGAATGACAACACTAAGTACTTGACAATGTTTGCCAAATTAACCCCAGAGGATGGATCAGAGTTCATAGCATCTAAATAATAGTCTGCTAGGGCTTGGAAATGGGTGAGATTTCCATCAAATTGGACGAACCGAGGCTCTTTAGATGGATCTAATTGAACTGGATTCCCCTGAAGAATGGACTGGGAGGACAGTTCGGGTAGGGTAGGGACTTCCAGCACGGCAGGTAAATTTTCCTGAATGGCAGGCATTGGAACCTTAGAGACCCTGATGGTACTGGAGACAGGTCCGGAGGCTGCGGAGGAAGACCCGGAGACCTTGGAGGTAGGCCCGGAGGCTGTGGAGACTGGCCCGGAGGCTGTGGAGACTGGCCCGGAGGCTGTGGAGACTGGCCCGGAGGCTGTGGAGACTGGCCCGGAGGCTGTGGAGACTGGCCCGGAGGCCGTGGAGACTGGCCCGGAGGCCGTGGAGACTGGCCCGGAGGCCGTGGAGACTGGCCCGGAGGCCGTGGAGACAGGCCCGGAGGCCGCGGAGACAGGCCCGGAGGCCACGGAGACAGGCCCGGAGGCCGTGGCACATAGGTCCTCATGCCCGGAGGCAAGGGCAGATGGGTCCTCATGCCCGAAGGCAAGGGCAGATGGATCTCTACTGGGAGTGACACACTCGGAACTCCCGTCTGGAGTGAAGGACTCGGAACCCCCATCTGGGGTGATTGGCTCGGAACCCCCTTCTGAGATGATCAACTGGGGACACCCTTCTTGGGAGCTTAACTCGGAACCCCCTCCTGGGGTGACGGACTCGGAACCCCCACCTGGGGTAACGGACTCGGAACCCCCACCTGGGGTAATGGACTCGGAACCCCCACCTGGGGTAACGGACTCGGAACCCCCACCTGGGGTAACGGACTCGGAACCCCCACTTGGGGTGATAAACTCGGAATCCCCACTTGGGGTGATAGACTCGGAACCCCCACTTGGGGTGATAGACTCGGAACCCCCACTTGTGATAGACTCGGAACCCCCACTTGGGGTGATAGACTCGGAACCCCCACTTGGGGTGATAGACTCGGAACCCCCACTTGGGGTGATAGACTCGGAACCCCCACTTGGGGTGACATACAGAGACCCTTCTTGAGGCAAAGTGCTCGGTGGCCCTACTTGGGAAGCCACACTCAGAGACTCCTCTTTGGGTGTGACGTCCAGAGGGTCCTTTTGGGGTGCAACACTCGGAGATTCCTCTTTGGGTAATGAATTCAGAAGCCCTTTTCGGGGTACCACCTTCAGAGACACCTCTTGGGGTGCAGTGCTCAGGAAACCCACCTGGGGCGCAATGCTCAGAGACCCTGTTTGGGGTGTGGTACTCTGAGACCCTGCTTGGAGCCTGACAGTCTGAGACCCCTCCTGGTGCACGACACTCTGAACCCCTTTCTGTGGCTTGAAGCTTTGAGAACCCTCCTGGGAAATTACCCTCCGAGACCTCTTCTGAGGTGAAGTACTCTGTATCCCTTCTTGGGGCTCACTATTCTGAGATCCCTCTAGGAACTCGACGCTGTGAGGATCCACTTGGGGTGTAGTACTTTGATGCCCCTTCTGGAACACTTGGAAACCCTTCTTGGGGCAAAATGCTTGGGAATACCCCCGTTGGGGTTGGAGACTTTGGGCATCTGGATGTGTGCAGACCCCCACTTGGGGCTGGGACCGACAGGATCTCCTCTTGTGGCTTGCCCAAAATTTTACTGTCTTTATGTAAAACGATCTTAGTTCTGGGACCCCAGTGATAACCACGGAACTTTTCCGGAGTAAGCGTAGAAGCAGTACTCTTAATCCTGGCCTCACGGAGGGAACAATCCTGGATAAAATGGTTCTGGGCTCCACAATAGAAGCACAAGTTCAAGGACCTGCGCCGCTGGCGTTCCTCATCTGTCAGCTGAGGACGAGGCTGACTCAGGAACCTGTCCTTACAAGACACAGATGCATCTGCCGATGGGGTTCCTGGGCTGGAATCTAAGGGTCTAGCAGGTACCAAACCCATAGCGGAATCGCCAAGCAATTTAATGACAAGAGTGAGGATTAGCTGAGCTCAGATCTCACAGCACAGTTCAGCTATACAGAGATTGTCAGCAGCAAGGACTCCTCCAGGTGCTGTAATTAGCAAAGCTCAGGCCACACAGAACTTCCTTGCAGCATGGAGCAGGCTGAACAGACAGGAGAAGCCACAAACCAGATAAGAAACAATACAATAACTGAATGTTGTGACATTAACATTAACCACAATGATTACATATTTATCTTTTCTCTTTCCAAGCGTGCCCCCAAACAAAGGAGAGTACTTTTTCCTTTTCTCCTCCTTTCTAAGTATACCTTACTCTCAGGGGTGCACATCCACATAAGTGACTCTTCTCATACCACTGTTAGGTATTAGCAGAACTGTGGATAAAACACATATATCTAGGATCTTACTACATATATAAATCTATTGTTTTTTTTCTAAGTGCAACTTGTGCTCAGGTCTCTTCCCCCTTCCCCTCTACCCCACACGGGATGCAGAAATATCCAGACAAATTACAGGGACAGTGAAGGATGCAATCATATACAAGAACATAGCAAAGATGACTGCAGCCTTTGGGTTCCAGCGTACCACACAACAAATTATTAATAAATTAAAGGCCTTTAAATGGAACTTTAATAAGGTCCATGACCATAACAGGAACAGGAGTGGAGCTGCCCGTATGGAGTGACAGTATTATGAGCAGTGTTCCACCGTATTTGGCCACACAGCAATTGCCACTTCGCTGAGCTTATCCTCGAGCATAGCAGTGGCTGAAACAAGGCAGGTAGCAGCGGCAGAAACAAGCCAGGCCAGTGCTGCTGAATGCTTGTGCGTTCTGAATCCAGTGCAACTATCCCAGTCCCCACCATTGTCACCACTGCTACTTGATGAGGCTATGCACCAGACACAAACCATAGTGCCTGAGCCAACTGAGAATAAAGGCATCACAAACACACCCTATGTGGCAGCTGAAGACACTCAGGCTGGGACCAGACAGATGTGCCCGATTCCAGAAACACAGCCCTTACTCGAAACAGTAAGTACAACACTACAAAAGACATAAATAAATGAATAACGTAAACTAACTACTAACGTAAACTGTAAACATTAACTACATTCTGCTGGATTGTCCTGAGGAGCAATTATAGGGATGTGGGTTCCATTGATTGCACCAGCGCACATAAAACAAACCCCTGAAGGGTCTCGTCTAAGCGATGGCCTTGAGCCAGACAAGTAAATCTGTGGTAAAGATTGTCCACCAATGCTCAGTTCACTTCAGGAACTATGTTGCAAACAGTAGATATCCCAACTCCAAATAGACAAGAAATTGTCCGATATTCGCTAGGAGTGGTGTACCACCACATAGCAATGGTTAGCCTCCTGCTTGGCTCTATTGGTCGATGGAAGTTTGTATTTTGTCTAGTTTTGTGAGTGCTGGGGTCCATAGATCCGAAAAGGTAATGGAATGTCTCACGTGACATTCTAAAGTGAGACTTCCACTGCACATCCTGAAAGTTTACCACACTTTGCATAAATACTTCACCACTGTGACTTTCTCTAGCCCACATTTTTTGCTTTGTCAACAGATTTAAGCCAATTATGGTGTTAACCAAAGCAGATATAAAAGACCTCCTCCTGCCCAGGTATTGTCACTGTAAAGGTCTCTCGCAAAAAATTGTTTAGTCTCCTCCTCCTCCTAAAACTAAAACTACATAATGTGAGAAACTCAAATATCCTCTCACATGCTGAATCCAGAAGCAGTACAGCTGAAATGATCACAAGAGACATGTGCTTTGCCTGCCATTATTGCTGCACTGATCAGAGCACTCCCCAGAACCTCCTTTATGGTGTAAAAACATCATATGTGTAAGCCAGAAAAGTCCATTTAAAATGACATTACATTGTTTTCTATGGGTGAAACGGGTTCATTGTGAAAGGTACCAACACGGTAATGAACCTGTAATATACCGGTTCCCACATGTGATGTGAAAAGCGTTAAGCTTGCTCAGACCCATTTAAGAAATGCTTTAAAATACAGGGTCAGAGCAGGGTTTGCGATGTGAAAGCAGTATTAAGGTCCATACACACTTGGCGATTATGCCCAATGTGTATGGTGCACGATGATGGGGAAAAAAGCTGGGCTGAAAAACGCTCAGTTCATACACACTGAGCATTTTTCCCCTTGCCCGGTCATAGGAATGGAAAGCCTTCCACTCCCTCGCTCATCTGTATGGTAATACAGCATACTTTGTGGCAGGCTGATTGTTTCATACCATTCTGTTCCACTTTAACCCTTGGGCAGACAACAAGAGGCATGGTGTGCAAGGGCCTTTACTGGCAGACAGATGTGCCATTCCAGACTACAGTGTTCTGGGCAATATCCCTGTCAGCACACCTCACAAGCTGCATACAGGTGTCTCCAGATCTGATGACGACTCTGGGTGCAAGGGTTGCCATTGCTATTGGGCCCAGATGCTTGGACCCCTGTTAATACTAATTTGCCAGATTTGCCTGATAAGCAATGGATTTAGATTCATTGCCTAGCCCAGGGGCTCCCAATCTTTTTTGAATCACGGCACCCTAGAGTATCAGAATTTTTTACGGCACCCCCTTGGCCCCAAAAAATGTAGAAAAAAATATAAAAATAATTATAGTGTGTTTATATGTGATCCTGAGGTTCAGTTATGTGGTAAAGGGCATGCGTTGCTTCTGTTTGTACATTTATTTTATGATTGGCAGCCACCAGCACTGGTTTTGTCCATAAATAATTGACCACAAATAATTTGAATTGGTCTAGGACCCCCAACCCATGGCACCCCTGCAAGTGTCCTAGGGCACCCCAGGGAGCCGAGGCACACAGTTTGGGAACCAATGGCCTAGCCTGAATTGTGTTACATTACATTTTAAGTGAGTGGTGGTTATTGCGTATGTTATTATAGTATAGAAGCATTATAATCTGGCACAGTATGAATTGGAGGACACTGTAATGTGCCATAACTTGGCACAATATAAAATGGATATAAAGATATCGGCGCTGGCTGAAAAAAAATCTAAGATGGGTTAACATTATTAAAGAATAGTGTAATATATAATACAATGCACAATTAGAAAGCAGATATAATATACAGTATCTCAAATTTAAAATTCAATCAATATAAATACCATATAAACAATAAAACTATAAATATAAATAGCCACAGAACAATTAATACCATAATAGTGGATTGGATTATATGGTACTTATGGACTGGGCCCTTTTCCAAATTGTAAGTAACAAACAGCACTGCAATTACGGGATTGTATTAACTCTCTCCATAATATAAGTAGGCATTAAGCCTTTCAATGGTGCTTCAGCGGTTAATTTCCATATACAGTATGTTATGCCCCAAGGATCATTCGTCCTTTATCACCATTTCATAAAATTCTGGAGAAATTTTCTGTATAATGCCTTACCCTGGAACCTTGTCCAGCTTGCAAGCTAGCTAACAGCACCAACCGTCTTGATGGTAGACCTCAATAACTTAATATACAGTCATTATTGGAGCAGTATCAAAGGGGTGAAGTTCCACAGATTGAAACCCAATGATGAAACACATTTACGTTCTTGATTAATAAAGTTTTAGGGGTAATCCTGAAGGGGTGTTGCTCCAATAAGAAGTAAATGTTCCAATGGGAGCAAGGTCCACAGTAATAGTTAGAGGAGGAACCTCAAAACCCTCCACTACCTGCAACCCCTTTTTATGTCCACAGGATAGTGTGTGGTAAGGTAGTCCATGGCAGATTGAAATAAAATCAAGCAGCTCGATACGTTTCCGTGGGTTAGTATCCCCCAACTTCCTTCAGGAGTATATGTGCAAATAGTGTGAATTATATGAATACAGATGGAGCGGGATTCATCTTTGCAGGGGATGGCGATGGCGTCGCCATCGCCATTCCCTGCTCCCGCACCATCTGTGTGTCGGAAGGGGAGGTGCGCGGGCGTCCCCTTCCGACGGTGCTGCCCTCGGTCGCCCGGTGCCCACACCGGGTGACCGCACCCCCCCACAGCCTCCTCGGGTCCCCCCAGCCCCCCTCGAGCGGGAGGCGGACAGAATTGCGTCCGCCTCGCCGCCCGGCCGCCCGGATACTGAGACGCGCGTGCGTGGGGGACGCACGCGCGTCTCAGTCAGATGGAGCGCCGTGTTGCTGGCGGCCGCGTCATCGCAGGGCAGGGTATCACCACCTATGGGCTTCTATTGCCGCCCGCCACCTTCGTACGTTTACCACGGAGTGCCGCCCTGATATAAATCCCGTTTGGTCTTTATGGACCACACAGGGAAGTACAGGCTTCAATCTCTCCGCCAATATTTTTGTAAATATCTTATAATCCACGTTTAGCAGAGAGATTGGCCTTTACGACCCCAGTTTTCTCAGGTCCCTTTCAGACTTCGGCAACACCTTGATAATTGCATCGGAAAAATGTTCCGGTAGTTTACCCCCCTTCATTATTTCGTTGAAACATGCAGTCAATGGTTGTGCTATTTGGTTGGCCATTGTCTTATAAAATTCATTTGTGAACCCATCGGGTCCGGGAGCTTTGGCCAGCTTTAATTGTCCTATCGCCCATAAAACCTCAGTTGCGGTAACAGGTTCTATTAAGGGTTTGGCCAAATTTGGGGTTACCTGTGATAATGGGAGTGAGTTCCAATAAGAAGTAGGTGAAGTGTCGGGTGATGATGATTCTGAATAGGGTTGACTCATTGAATTATTCGAGGGTCCTTGGGGTGGTGTGTAGAGGTTTACATAGTAATCTTTCAGTATTGCCGCTATCTGAGCGTCTGATGTAGTTAGAGTTCCATCTTCTCTTATTAGTGGCTGAATCACTACTTGATGTCTGGATCCCTGTAACAAGTTAGTTAGTAATTTGCCTACTTTATTACCAAAAGTGTACAATTTAGAATTGACGTTAAATAAATATTTGTCCCCTTGAAGTTGTAAATATTCATTGTATTGTGTTTTGGCTAATTGATATGATGATTTATGGGATTGTGTCGGGTTTAATTTGAATCGTTGAAATGATTCAGTTAAATTAAGCTGTAATTCCTTATATTTGCCTGTTTGATTTTTCCGGAGTCTCGATGCATAGGCTATTGTCTCTCCCCTTAATACCGCTTTAGCGGCTTGCCAGAAGATAATTGGATTCTCGCTTTGATATGGGGCATTATGTTGACAATATTCAGTCCATGATTTTTTGACTGAAGCCTGCATGCCACGAGACTGGGATAAGTGGGAAGGAAATCTCCATAATGGTTGGGTTTTTATATGATCCTGTATGGTCATAGACACAGTGACTAATCCGTGGTCTGATAGTACTGGGGGGTGCGATAGATGCAGAAGTTATTTTGGGGAATAACGGTTCTGCCACCAATACGTAATCAATTCTCGACCACGTGTGGTGGGTCAGAGATAGGCAAGTAAATTCCCTTTCGTCTGGATTTAACATTCTCCAGGAGTCTATTAGGTTGAGGGACTTTGTTAGATAGGGAACTCCTATTTTTGGGAGTGGGTTGGGTTTTTTCGGGGGAGGTGAACAATCCATATACAGGTACACAGATGAGAGCAGGTTTAAGTCACCACACACAATCAGAGAAGTTGGGTCATATGAGAGCAGTTTTGTTAGCAGCTGGGTGAAGAACAATCTCTTGTACTGAGTAGGAGCATACACATTGCAAATTGTCAACTCTTTACCTCTCAGCTTACACGTTAAAATAAGATACCTGCCCGCAGGGTCCGCATCTACCCCAGTGACTTGGATGTCTAAATGTGTTTTTGCTAATGTAATAACCCCACATGATTTGGAGGTGTGGGATGCTGAGCCCAGCACCAGAGGCGGAACTACCATTGGTGCAGCAGGTGCATTGCACCAGGGCCCCGAAGACTTAGGGGCCCACTGCTACCACCCACTGCTGTGCTCCATATTGTTAACTTGGATTGGAGTGGAGGAGGGGGCCCCAAATTATATTTTTGCACCTGGGCCAAATGACCACAAGTTCCGACACTGCCCAGCACCCTCCACTGGAGAAAGTTAAGTTTGTTAACCTCAGCTGGCAGCAGATGCGTTTCCTGCAGGCATATCACCTCTATACCTTGTTTGTTCAAATATGTTAATAGCTTGCGCCTTTTTGCAGGCGTATGTATACCCCTAATGTTTAGGGATCCTATAGTAACAGACATATCTGTTTCAACAAATTATTGCTGGAATCTAGTAGTTCCCAGATTGGTGAAGGCAGGGGGGTGGAAGACACAAGAGGAGAGTAAGACACACTGGGGGAAGACATCACATTTATACAGACATACAAAAAACACATTCTAAGACACTAAAGATGTAGCTTACACTGTGTGACAATAGTCACTGCAGCTAAATATACTTTTAACCTGAACTTCCGATAACCTTCTGGTGAGGGTATCTCCTGTATACCTCTAACCAGTTTAACTTATAGTATTAACTTCGTGAGCCGGCTTAGCTCCGTGAGTGCACAACCCCTTATCTAAGATATATTAACCCCTTACCGCCGCAGCCTGTTTTTGCCTTCCTGACAGAGCCCTTTTTTTCAAATCTGACATGTATCACTTTATGTGGGGATAACTTTTTATTGCTTTTACTTATCCCAGTGATTTTGAGATTGTTTTCTCATGACACATTGTACTTTAAGTTAGTGGTAAATTTTGGTCGATACAGTCTGTGTTTTTTTGTGAAAAATACCAAAATGTCGTAAAAAAATTGAAAATTTTGCAATATGCAAAATGTTAAATTTTCTGCTTGTGAGACAAATAATCATACCACTCAAAATATTTAATAACTAACAAAGACCATATGTCTACTTTATGTTGCCATCATTATTTCAACCTCCTTTTAATTTTTTTGGACACTAGGAGGCTTAAAATATGAATAGCAAATTCTCAAATTTTCAAGAAAATTTCAAACACTGATTTTTTTAGGGACCAGTTCAGTTCTGATGTGACTTTGAGGGACTTGTATGTGAGACACCCCCATAAATGATGCCATTTCAAAAACTGCACCCCTCACAGTATTCAAAACAGCATTTTGGAAGTTTGTTAACCCTTTAGGTGTTTCACAGGAATTAAAACAAAGTGTAGGTGAAATTTAAAAATTTCATTTTTTTTGCAGATTTTCAATTTTAATAAATTTTTCTAAAGAACACAGTAGATTTTACTAGAGAAATGTGACTAAAAATTGATTCCCCCAATTCTTTTGTTTTCATAAAAATCCTATATGTGGCCCTAGTGTGCACGTTGACCAAACCACAGGCTTCATAAAAGAAGGAGCACCTACTTGATTTTGGAGCCTCCTTTTTATGAGATTATTTTTTAGGCACCATGTAGGTTTCTAGGCACCATAAGATGCTAAAAGTTAGGTACCCCCCCACAAGTGACCCCATTTTGCAAACTACACCCCTCAGGAAATTCATCTAGGGGTATAGTGTACATTTCAAACCCCCAGGGGTTTCACCAATTTTGGTACAACTGGGCTGTGAAAATGAAAAATTACATTTTTTTACACAAAAATGCAGTTCTGGCTCAAAATTTTTCATTTTCACAAGGAATGAAGGAGACAAAGCACCCCAAAATCTGTGCCGCAATTTCTCCCGAGTACGGCAATGCCTCATATGTGACCAAAAAATACCATTTGGGTGCATGGCAGGACTCAGAAGGGAAGGAGTGATATTTGGATTTTGCAGCACAGATTCTGGTGGAATGAATGGTGGGTGCTATGTCGCATTAGCAAGACCCCCGAAGCACCAATACAGTGGAACCCCCCCACAAGTGACCGCATTTTGCAAACTACACCCCTCAGGGAATTCATCTAGGGGTATAGTGTACATTTCAAACCCCCAGGGGTTTCACCAATTTTGGTACAACTGGGCTGTGAAAATGAAAAATTACATTTTTTTACACAAAAATGCAGTTCTGGCTCAAAATTTTTCATTTTCACAAGGAATGAAGGAGACAAAGCACCCCAAAATCTGTGCCGCAATTTCTCCCGAGTACGGCAATGCCTCATATGTGACCAAAAAATACCATTTGGGTGCATGGCAGGACTCAGAAGGGAAGGAGTGATATTTGGATTTTGCAGCACAGATTCTGGTGGAATGAATGGTGGGTGCTATGTCGCATTAGCAAGACCCCCGAAGCACCAATACAGTGGAACCCCCCCACAAGTGACCCCATTTTGCAAACTACACCCCTCAGGGAATTCATCTAGGGGTGTAGTGTACATTTCAAACCCCCAGGGGTTTCACCAATTTTGGTACAACTGGGCTGTGAAAATGAAAAATTACATTTTTTACACAAAAATGCAGTTCTGGCTCAAAATTTTTCATTTTCACAAGGAATAAAGGAGACAAAGCACCCCAAAATCTGTGCCGCAATTTCTCCCGAGTACGGCAATGCCTCATATGTGACCAAAAAATACCATTTGGGTGCATGGCAGGACTCAGAAGGGAAGGAGTGATATTTGGATTTTGCAGCACAGATTCTGGTGGAATGAATGGTGGGTGCTATGTCGCATTAGCAAGACCCCCGAAGCACGGTGAAATGATGAACCTAATAATCCATAGATGTGTGGTATATTTTAAAACACTCCTTCATACATAGGCCGGGTTTGTCGGGGCAAGTTTCACAGTGGAAAATAGTTTGCTTTCTTATTCCCTTTTTATAGCAAACTTTGCACCTTTTTTGTGTCCTGCCCTTTTTTCCAGTGGAGGGGATTTCGTTAGGAAAATGCTGCCCTGATACAATACGGGGGCCAGTACTAGAAGTACTGGGGCCAGTACTAGAAGTACTGGGGCCCTCTGCCTGCTGGTTCACAAATATTAGGCCCTTTATGACTTCCTCTTGAAAGTGCATAAATGTCCCCGTCTGGCTGGTAGAACGGAATAGTACGTAAGCGTTATACAGTGCCATCTGGATGATATACACGGCCAGCTTCTTATACCATATTTTTGTTTTCCGCAGGGCACTGTACGGCTTCAGTACCTGATCTGAAAGATCCACTCCGCCCATGTACTTATTGTAATCTAGGATACAAATAGGTTTTGAGGTGTGGGTACTGGTACCTCGTACAGGGACGGAGGTGGTACTGTCTCCGTGAATTGTTGTCAGTATAAGGACATCCCTCTTGTCCTTATATTTGACCAACAACATATTTTCGGTGGATTGTGCCCTGCTTTCACCCTTTCTCAGTAATTGGGCAACGTGCGTTTTTGGGAGGCCTCTTTGGTTCTTGCGCACAGTACCGCAAGCTGCTGTACCTCTTGAACCAAGGGCCTTAAACAGGGGGATGCTGGTGTAAAAGTTATCCACATAGAGGTGATAACCCTTATCCAGGAAGGGGTGCTCTAAATCCCAGACAATCTTTCCACTAACACCTACGAGGGAGGGGGGGCATTCTGGCAGTTCAATTCTTGTGTCCTTCCCTTCATATACCCTAAACCTGTGGGTGTACCCTGAGGTACTTTCGCACAGCTTATACATTTTTATGCCATACCTTGCCCTCTTATTGGGAAGGTACTGGCGGAATTTAACCCTTCCTTTAAAATGTATAAGTGACTCGTCTACACAAATGAATTTTTTGGGGATGTACATCTCAGCAAATTTGGCGCTGAAATGATCAATGACCGGCCTGACTTTGAATAGCCGGTCAAAGGTGGGATCATCTCTGGGTGGGCACTGTGCATTATCGTTGTAATGCAAAAATTTAAGGATTGTCTCAAAACGAGTCCGGGTCATGGCCATACGATGAAGTGGGGTGCTGTACAGAACATCTGTACTCCAATATTGCCTAATTTCTGGCTTTTTAACTATGCCCATATGTAACACCAGACCCCAAAATGTCATCATCTCTACTGCATCTACAGGGGTCCACCTAGCAAATGATGACGTGGGGTTTTGGGCAATAAACTGCTGGGCATATAAATTACTTTGGTCCACCATTAAATTTATAAAATCATCAGAGAAAAAGACTTTGAAAAAGTCAATTTCTTTGAGGCCTGTAGTATCAAATTGGATTCCTGGGTTGGCCAAAAACTCAGGAACCTGGGGCTCAAAATTGTCTGGTGGTGGGGTCCATACGAGATCAATCATTGGGGGGGGGTCTCAGCTGCTCTACGGGGGCGTCTTTGAGGGGGTCCCTCATCACTAGAGGAGGAAGAGGAGCTTAAGACGAATGCAAATTCACTGCTTACTTCACTGGCTGTGTCAGTGTCAGAGGCAATAAGGGCATATGCCTCCTCCGCTGAAAACAGTCTTTGGGATGATTGGGACATTTTTATTATTTTTGTGTTTGTGTAAGTGTAGTGTTTCAACACGTGTATAGTGTAGGGGGGTACAAACTTTATTTCAACACGGGGGGTATGTAGTGTGTATGTAGTGCTTTAACACGTGTAAGTGCACTTAAGGGGAAGCAGCTTCAAGCAGCTTTTGGTACAACCTTGAAGGGGTTAAAAGAAAAAAAAAAAGCTCCTGCGCCAAAAATTGAGCACAGATGTTGGTCAGTTATGTCCGTCACTGATCAGCGCTCAGCGGCCACAGGACACCCACAAAATCACAGTGGGTGTAAAAAATTTTTTTAAAAAAAACCCCACAGCACCCTCCAAAAAATTTTTTTTTAAAAAAACTGCTGATGAGTCAAAGGCAACAGGAATTTGATCCAAAAAAAAAAAAATTAGATCAACCCTGTGCCAAAAATGCTGATCAGTGATGTACGTCACTGATCAGCGCTCAGCGGCCACAGGACACCCACAAATTCACCGTGGGTGTAAAAAAAAATTAAAAAAAAACCCCACAGCACCCTAAAAAAAAAAAAAAAAAAAAAATGCTGATGAGTCAAAGGCAACAGGAATTTGATCCAAAAAAAAAAATTAGATCAACCCTGTGCCAAAAATGCTGATCAGTGATGTACGTCACTGATCAGCGCTCAGCGGCCACAGGACACCCACAAAATCACCGTGGGTGTAAAAAAAAATAAAAAAAAAAACCCACAGCACCCTCAAAAAAAAAAAAAAAAAATGCTGATCAGTGATGCAACACTGATTAGCAGTGAGAGGCAGCAGGCACACAACTTTTGGTGCAACCTGACGGGGTATATATAAAAAAAAAAAACCTGCACCCCAAAAAAGTTGCTAATCAGTTAATTTATACTGATCAGCACAAAAGGGGGGCAGCAGGGGGCAGCAGAGACAAAATTATATTACACAATATTATATTATATGACACAATGACGCCGCAGCAGCAGCAGCACAACAAGCAGCAGCAGCAGCACAACAGCAGGAAGCACCAACAACCAGGAAGCACCAGCAGCAGGCAGCACGGATGCCACCACACCACAACGCTGATCAGGTCAGTATAAGAGGACATATGGGCACGGAGACCGCTCTGCACGCTGTTCCTGACCGGAATGGCGGCTGCAGGGCTGTCTCCGTTATTTCCTCTGAGGTGTAATGGCTGTGATTGGTCCGTCGGTCCGACGGACCAATCACAGCCTTGGGGGCAGGTGGGGTGAGGTGGGGTGACCACCAGTGACCCCTTTACACCCGGTGGTGATTGGTGCTGTACTTAACAGCACCAATCACCACCGATCCCTGTGTTACCGAGCGTCGTTATTCGCCGGTACACAGAAAATGCTGCAATTGGCTGTTCACATTTGAACAGCCAATCACAGCAATCGCCGATGGGGGGGGGCATCGCTGCCCCCCCTAGGCCACGAGGGAAGATGTCTGCTGTCAGGGACAGCAGCCATCGTCCCTCTGTCACCGCGTCTATAGACGCGGTGACACTTTAAAGTCATGACGTACATTTATGCCATGCGTCGGGAAGTACATACCGACCACGACGTAAATGTACGTCAAATGTCGGGAAGGGGTTAAGATAGGTTACCTTTTTAAGACAGGTAGCCTTAAAAACATCGGGACAAACTTTTGAACAGTTATTAAAAATAAACACAAACTACCTTTCCATTTCTCCGTCCTCCTAATAAGCATACTTTGCCAAACTATTCTGCTAATGTTTGCAGAAAACCTTTTCCCATCTACAGTAGAGATGAGGGTTAGGAGGCGGATATCAGAATGATTAGCACATAACACAGTGCTCCGTGTTATTTATAAGATAGTTATGCCACTTAGTCCTGCGGCACGTCAGTAACGTCCTCTATGTCCTGGGACCTATTTTCCCCTTTTATAAAGGCTTCAGCTTCCGTTGCGGATAGAAAGTCACAATGTCAGACCCTGTTAGTGGGAATATACGCAGCTTCGCTGGAAATATCATGTAGAATTTCCTGTTGTTTTTTGCCAGAGATGAACACACCGATGTGAAGGAATGTCTAGCCTGTGAGAGTTCCATAGAGAAGTCCTGGTATATGCGGACCGTTATCCCTTCCCATTTTATTGGGTTAATTTTACGTGAGGCTTACCATATTGCCTGTCTGTGAAGATAATTTAGTACTTTAAATATCACCATCCTTGGTCTTTCTGAGGGTAAGGGTTGGTGTGTGCCCAGTCTATGCACTCTCTCCACCACTAAATCCGTACACACAGACTCAATTTGCAGTAGAGCTGGGAGTGTTTTACATACAAAATGATCCAACTGTGGCCCTTTTAAACGCTCTGGGATACCTGCAATTCTCAAGTTGTTACGCCTTGAGCGATTTTCCATGTTGTCCAGGCTATCTGACAGGCGTTTATTTTCAATTTGCAGCTTTTTGACAGACTTTTGCAATATATCAATCTGGTCTGTATGGTCACCTATAGAGTGTTCAGTGACTTCTACTCTGTGTGTTAGGGATTGGATCTGTGAGGCTATATCTGTGACTGCCTTCTGTAGCAGCGGTGTCTTTATAGGTTAGTGAGGCAATACCTGAGCGTTTCTGTGCTGAGTCCCCAGGGTATTCAGGGTCAGGGATCGGTTTCTTCACCGCTGGAGTGTCCTGGGCGTTGTCGCGATCCGGCGCCATATTGGATTCCCCTCTCCACTTCTCCTGCCTTTTCTGTTGAGGAGGCTGCGGGGGGCGCTTTGGGGTTCTGCGATGCTGACATGAATTTCTCTATTGTCTGCAGGTTCTGCCGTGGGGACCTGGAGCAGGCTCTGTGTGTCGCCGACAGTTTGCAGGTGTCCAGGGCCGTTGCGCAGCACGGAGCTCTGTGGAGACGCTGCTTACTCCACGGTGCCGGAAACGGAAGTCCTGTGTTAGGCATACTTACCTGTCCCCTGGTGGTGCCCGGTGGTCCCTCGGCATCCACGTTGTCCCCTGGTGTCCACAGCAGGACTTCAGCAATGTCTCCGGCATCTCCAGCGGTCCCAGGAGTGCTTTGCGCGAGTTCCCAGGCGCGCCGGTGACGTCACTCACACAAAGCACTCCTGGGACCACTGGAGACGCCGGAAAGGATGCTGAAGGCCTGCCATGGATGTCGGGGGACTTGGTAAGTATTAAAAAAGGGTTGGGTGGGGGGGAAGACAAAAAAAATCGAATTATTCCAAAAAAACACGGTTTTTGGAATAATTCGGATACGGGATGCACGGATAGGGGATACTCTACCTATATTATATATATATATATATATATATATATATATATATATATATATATATATATTATAAAAACACACAAAAATGTAAACTAACTGTATGCATTCACACAAACAAGTCTCGACTGTGGGCTGTAAATGTTCTAGGCCAGCACTAGCAGTGGGGTCACAATCGCACATGTTATAGGGTGTGATTTTTTAGAACAAGCCAAAAATCACTTGTGATTTCTGGCAATTTTCTACTAATGGAAAAGTTCAATTTTCTAGCAAAGGTCTGATTTTTTTTGTATTGAGGATGTGCGGTTTTTCAGTAAAAGCAAAAAATAAATTGTGTGAGGTCTACACCCCCCAGCATAACCAGCTCTTTGGGCCAGTCCTACATATACAGTAGGAGTTCTTCTGTGTCTTTTATCTTTGTACTATAAAACTCACTAGTGCAACTTGTCCAAACAAAACCTGATTTGCTCTGACAATCATTAATGTAAGCCTTTACAATGGTAATTCCCTTTTATGTACAAGATGTCAATAAGAGACTAAATGGGCATATGCATGGGGCGATTTCAAAGCGGTCACAGGATATCCTCAGAGATTTATTTATTCTGATGAATTACAATTAGGCTCTTAAGTTGTATTAACATTCTTTTGACCTGTGTGGGGCAGATTTATAAACTAACATAAAAAAAAAATAGCAATATGTCCGAATATACCCATATCTTTAAACTGTAACATGAATGATGTAAATATGCACTTTATAAACCTGGCAGATGATAGGTTAGCAGCTAAAATGTGGTATTACATTCCTTTTTTTTGTGCAATATTTTAGCTCTCGACTATTTTTCAAAATGAAAAATTATATGATCCAGAAAGGTAAGTTAATGTGATCTTTCAGTTAATAAAGTAATTAAAGTAGGTAACTATACTCTGGTGCCATTGGCCAGTTCTAAATGAAAGCCCTTCTAAAAAATACATCATCAATGTACTTTATGGTCGGTGTTGCCCAGATGTTCAGTTACTTTGGTGTTTGATAGAAAATACCTATTATTTGTCAATATTAAGTCTAATAAGGCCCCACATTGAGTAGGCTCTGCCACAGTTATGTAATAAAGAAGATATATATATATATATTTAGATAAAGATAGATTGTATAAAATGATACGTCTATAAGTTACTTGACTTGGGACCCATTATCAAGTTATCCCATTATGGTATGTAAACATTCCAAAATATGGAAACATCTAGTCTAAAGAATTTTGAATAAAGGAGACTCGACCTATACATGTTTGTATTTTTCCAAAATAACACCCTGTATTAAGTAGATTGAAGAGTCTTAATTGGTCAAATTACCAGCATTTAATGTAAATTGTAGAGATGTACAGGTTTGGTTTTCTGGAAATCTGACCCACACAAATTTGCCATTTCTAAAAATTGTCTTGGTTCGGGTTCTTCCACCAGGCTATTTCAAAACAAGACAAAATGTCATCTTCACGGCTTATCTTGCATGGTTTGGATTCTATCAAAGTTCCTCAAGCAGTGATTCAGGCACCATTTCACACAATACACCAGAGGGTTACAGTGTAGGGCTGTTGGCTGCAGCACTAAGACTGAGTCAGTGAATGGCAGTGGGGAGTAAGCACTATTGTGGCACTAATGCTGTGGCTTTGCCAGACTGATAGGTTGTGGGCTGCAGCACTAAGGCTGTGTCAGTGAAGGGCTTTGGGGTGCACTACAGCTGTGGCTGTTCTAGACTTAAGGGCTGTAAGTTGCAGCACTACTGTTCTATGCTGTCATTTTTGTCTGACTATGAAGGGATGTGGGTGCAGCACTGTGTTGTTTAGCACAACCATTGTGTTAAAGAAATGAAAATAAAACTGGAAAAATTTATGTTCATAAGGTGCCAGTGTGTCACCATTACTAAAATAGCCGAGATACAGCAGTTTAAAAAAAAATGTGTTGTTCAGGTTCAAGCAGTGTGTAAAAAGATAATAAAGTTCATTAAGTGTCAATGTGCCACCATTATTGGAATAATTCTGAGTTGCCGCGGTGTGTAAAAAAAATAAAAATAAAATGTGTGTATTCTTTAGATTCAGGCACTGTGTTGTAAAAAAAAATATATGTTCATTGGTGCCATTATTACTAATTACTGTTAGTTATATGGATCTTTCAATAGAAGAGCAGGAGCAGAAACCCAGTACTAGCTGCTGCTGGGAAAAAAGAATAACTTTTTTCCCCAGAGACTAAAAGAGTGCCCAAAATTATTCATACCTCTACTGTAACCCAATCTTATACAGTATCCATCAAAAGAATAGTGGAGAGTTTTTTAAAATCCAAATACAATTTAGCATTTCAAACAGACAAGGATAATTCAAACAAAAGAAATGATCAGTCCCAAGGCGCAAACACTCTCCTTCTGCCGTGTCCTAAAATTGGGATCACCATACAATCTCTCCAGTGGTAGAATGTGAAACTAATTGGACCATAGACGATGGAGAGCTGACTGAATACACGTGGTGAAACCTAGACACATGTAAAAGATACCTTAACGCACAAGTTGTTGCACCTATTAGTGTGTGTGAGGGTACACATCGTGGTATCTACCCCCATGTGTCTCGGTTGTTTAGTTATTCTCAGGCAGTCTAGACATTGCTATTTTTGCTTTCTTTCATGTACCACCTTATGATTACCATTTGGGTGTATCGGAATCTAATTGGAAAGAAAATACGTCTGTGTTCTCAGCTCTCCGTCGCCTATGGTTCAATTCTTTTGACAGACAAGGATAATTCATGTTGCACTACGCTTTTTTTCATTATATGGGCTGTATTTGCATAGACAAACATTTTTATTGGATATTACTTTAATAATCCTATACAATAAAAGATTAACCATGCTCCTTACCTCTTTGGAGGGAATTCAAGTGTTTTGCTTGCCAGCAGCCGCTAGATTGTGCCCAACAGAGGAATTCAAGCGTTGCTCTTTTTTTTCGCAGCGCCGTCGTTATTGTGATGTTGTTCCAACATTTTGACAGGCTGGTATCTAGTACATTACTAATTTGCAACACATTTTTAAACAGAATTAACTGCTGTGTGTCTGTGCTGATACTCTGTTGAGGTTAATAATTATACAGGGACAAAAACAGGCCAAAATTACATAATTTTAGCTGTTTTAAGCTATTTGAAAAAAAAAATCCAGATCCAAAAACAAAACAAAGGCGTTCATAGCTACACTCTACTAGAGTTTAACCTTAATGATATGTGAAAGTTGTAAAAAATAAAAGAACAAGAATTGCAAGGCATGAAGTATAGTTTTTCAGGTTCTGTGGCTGGGAGATATCCTGCCTTAGAGTATATTTTTATGATGTATTCCCTATAAAACAGACTGATTTTTAAAAACTTTTGGCTGCTTACAAATTAATAAAATATAGAGCTTGCATGCAGTGTAAAAAGTTTCCACATAAAGTTAAATGATAACTTATCTTTACAAAATAAAATATATAGTACATACTATAGTAAAATAAGAGAACTATCGTAAAATAAAAGAACGTTAGAGAGAGATAGATAGATACCAGAAATTAACTGAGATATATATATATATATATATATATATATATATATATATATATATATATCTAATATGTCCTCCTACAACTGAAGTTCTTTTTGATGAAGCCCTCATGTTTTCACCTCATACTATACATCACCCAGGAGCCATATAATAACCTTGATGGCTATTTAGAACTGAGTGTCTACATATGTTCTAAGTCTTACCATGTGCCCTTAATATAAAAGTACTTGCAGATCAAAACTGAAATGGTTATGCATGACAATATAGCATTCATTAAGTCTGAATTCATTATATATTGTGTAATACTAAACATATACAAATATTATTTATCAAACATTATTTTACCATAGCATCCACAGCTAATAAATAAATTACCTTAATAATAATTAGACAACTTAACCCCTTATTGAGTTCTACAAAGATATTTTCGGTGAAGGTTTTAAACGAACTCTGAATTATTATTGTTCAACACACTGAATAATTGGAAAAGTTCAGACAAAACCACGAGAAGTGTATTTGCTGAAGTGAACCACAAACATCCATTCTTTCACTCTGGACAGCAGAACATTAAAATCCAAAATGATACCGTATGGTTGGTTTGGCCAGAACCCTGCAGCGCCGGGGATAAGAAAGAGCATTATAAAAACACAGTCCTGCGCCAGAAGATTATTTAGGAAAGGATGCAGGATTTATAGAAGATAGACTTTAACAAGCTCACGGCTGAGTGAATAGGTTTTTATATGTAACTTAGGTCAAGTGGTCAGTTAAATTATCCTCCCATGCAATTCTTGTAAACTGGGATGTATTGCATATGTGATTGCTAGTACCAACCTTGTTTAATACGCTAATCGTATAAGGTTTTTGTAAGGGCCGCCACTCTTTAAAAGCAGATCTCTCACCTGGTTCTAATAAAAGAAGTCCAAAAGCTGATGCATATACAGTAGTGGGTGTTTTTAACTACACATGTTCCGCACCACATATAAACATGTAGACCCTTGGGTGTAGCTCGTTCTCTCTGTCCGTGACATAGACATGTTTGGGTTTCAACTGGGCATCTACTTTTCCAACCAAAATAAAAAAATCCATGTCATGGGGTGTGTAGCAAGAGTTCTATGCTATTAGCAGCATTTGATGAGGAGATATCTGCTTCTGGGCCCGATTCGATTATCGAATGACATGTGCATGCATACGGATCATAGTGCACATGTGCAACCCAAACAGCAACAGAGATAGTGAAAATATCTAATAGCAATCCCCTCGCAATTTGACTCACAGGAAGTTACATTTGGGGGTGGTAACCTGCTGTTTTCTGGTAGTAGTACAGTACAGTAGAAAAAACTTTTGAAGGCAATGGTCACCGCAAAGGACACGCCAAGCGCCCTGACACGGTGAGCCGTGACCACTCCGCCAGACGGGCAGCAGCATCTGTACATCCTGTGGCTCGGTCAGCAGTGCACCGCACTCAGCTGCCGGTGCCGAACGGGACACAGACCAAGATTCACCTGTCCGGGACCCCCAGCTCCCCAGCCACCTCCAAAAGTGCTACCGCTCCCGAACACGAACACACAAGGTACCATAATACTGTACAGAACTTTGCATCACAAGGAATTACAATTAGCGGGACGCCGCTGAATTTTCTCACTATACTTGAGATATCCATTGTAATATTGGGACAATTATTGTGCACTCACCACCTTAGCGTGTACACACCACGCAATCCATTGGACAGACAATCTGCATCACAATTGGGTTTGCGATTCTCATTTCCACTTTCACGTGTTGTCGGTTCTAGAACATCATTTTTTAAATAGTAACACTTGTCTAAAGTACCCAGACTAGTTGTGCTATATGTATACATATTTTTTTCGTTTTTCTTATTTACCATTTGTATAGTATCATTGCCCTTGAAGGAATACAAACTCTCCAGCCTTTACAGACTGGACACTGTATTGAAAAGAGCAAATGTTCTGTGCACTGTTTTTGTACAACAATAAAATCACTCATTTATTTTGCCCGACCCTTGTTAGAATCTTAGTGACAGAGCGCAGCACCAAACCACTCTCTGTATATTGTTTTCTGGTAGTGTCAGAAAGAAATCAGGCATGTCCAGGTACAGTATTTTAATGGAGGGTGTGTGACATCTGCACTGGCCTTGATCAGCCTTTCTCTGTCGCTGGACCTCTGGCTGATCTTATGCACCAAACACTGCCAGGTGCGCGCGGGACAGCGAACAGGCAGTTCAAAGGTGGACAAGATGAATATACAATGGTACTTATGTAGTATCTGGGCGTCCGATTTAGAAATCGGATCGGATCGCATCGCATCGCATGCGACCAAATCGTATGCGATGCGATGGTCAAGATTTTTCCATAGGATTCAATGTTAAAATGGTCTGAGTCCATTTTAACATAGAATTCAATGGGAAAAAGGGGTCCTTTTCCTTTCCCCACTATCCAAGTGGGCATGGAGTTGGATATAAACCTGTGGCGAGCGTAGCGAGCCACCGAGCCCGAAGCGTGGCGAGCGTAGCGAGCCCCGCGAGGGGACACAGAATACTTTTTAAGAAATATGCGTTCGCTCGCCACGCTTCGGGCTCGGTGGCTCTCTGCGCTCGCCACGCTATATAAAATCAACTCTATGCCCACTTGGATAGTGGGAAAATGAACAGGACCTTCTTAACATTGAATCCTATGCAAAATCGCATCGAATCGCATCGCATCGCATCGCATCTGATTGCATGCCTTAAGGTAAAGGTGCCCACAGACGCTACAATTGTACTGTGCTATGCGTTTTTGACTGTACAATGGTTCTATACAATTTTTCTTCCAGCTTGCTATGAGATGTGCACTTGGATGCATGTGATGAACCCATGTTTGTAATGTTAAATTTCAGATGTAGTCTAAAAAGTACGTGCAGCACATACTTTTTTAGACATACAATATCGGGCTCCAGGGAACATAAACACCATCCAATAATTGTACATAAGATGCAATTTGTGCTTAAAAAGTACAAAACGCATTCGATTATTGATGCGTCTGTGGGCACCTTTAGGCATACAATCACAAAATCGGACGCCCAGATACTACATAAGTACCTATACAATTTATTAAAAAAATAAACAAACAAAACAAATGACATACACCTAAAATGACATTGCATTAGTTAAAATTAATGTTCGTACCTCACGGCTGATCCTTCTGTTTGGATCCAGCCGGCGGTGATGTCCCAGCAAGAGCCGTCTCCTCGCCGCAGCTTGTTACTGATGTAAGCTCCATGCAGTTCTGGCTCTGTGGAGATTGAATCACCGGGTCACGGAGGCAATCCTTTAGTAGTACTTTGGAACGCGTTCCGCCGCACACTGGTGGCTTTTTCAAACCAGGTACCTCGTACGGAGCTTACATCAGTAACAAGCTGCGGCGAGGAGACGGCTCTTGCTGGGACATCACAGCCGGCTGGATCCAAACAGAAGGGTCAGCCATGAGGTACGGACGGAGCAGGCGCTGCGGCACAATCTACAATTGAAAACTGCTTTGAAACCGCTTATTCAACAGAGTTACCTGTGCAGACTGCACAGGTAACTCTGTTGAATAAGCGGTTTCAAAGCAGTTTTCATGTCCTGGACATCGTTGCTTTATATTGTCACTCTGCAGAAAGGCAGATAAATGTCTCTAAATTGACGAGTGCCCACATTACACATTCGCTACAGAGACATTGCGGTGTTGTTCTATATCTTACAGTGTGTACACTGACCACATAATTGGATGCGGTATGGTTCAAAGGAAATTGAATCCACAGCTTTAATTAATTGGACTTGAACTGGTCTACCAAATATCATCCTATTCAAATCCAAAGGATACAAGGCCTAGTGTGTTTATGCTCACACATCCAGTGTTTATGAATTCATTTTAACGAATGTAATGTCATTTTAGGTGTATGTCATTTGTTTTGTTTGTATGTTTGTTTTTTAATAAATTGTATATTCATCTTGCCCACCTGTGAGCGCCCCACGTTTCTTTTTGGTTCCTTTTGTAGAGGCTGGCAATCCTCTTTCGTGGTGGCTGCAGGGTGGCAAGTTACACCACCTCAATCTCTAGCGCCAAAGACAACCTTTCGCTTAGCCAGTTATTTGTGCCTGATCACGCCAAGCGTCTGCACACGCTCATAAATGAACATGCGCAGATGCAAAAAGTCAGTTTAAACCAGAATAACCCCACTTGTTTGTCAGGAGAGTAGTGCAGACCAGAGGTGGTGGGTGGACGTGGCTAAATCAAGGAATGCTAGCACTATGTGCTCCACAACCAAGGACAGGAGGGGTATCTACAGCCTTCTGGGGGATTTTGCCTTACTTGCATACCCGGACCTTTAATGAGACACTTGTCTGGTTACTTAGCACTTGCCCCTCCCCGACATCTGCTTTGTGGGAGATGGGAGATCATAACAACATCATTTAAATTTAAATTATCAAACCAAGTGCAAGAATGGGCTAGGCATGTTATGTATTATACATAATGGGTGAAATTGCGATATGCTTACTGTAAGTTTTTTTTTTTTGGGGGGGGGGGGGGATGTATAAAAGGGTGTGCAGGGTCCTGGTGGAAGCATAATCTCTGCCAGATGGCACTTGCATTTGGCTTGCAGTGTGCTTGGCTTGCAGAAAACCTTAAATGGCACACAGCACCTTGTAGCAATACTGCAGTGCTGCCCGAAGTATCCTCTGTACGCTGTGCTATGCACCCACAGTGCTGTACTTCCTGGTACCAATGGCCCTTGGCGTGACATCATGGCCCGCAAAGGGTAATAAAAAAAAAAAACAGCATTTGTGCTTCTGATGTATATTAATAGCACAATATCATATAGTCACAAATTTTGTTTAGCATGTGCTTTCTACAGTTGCATTAGACCTTCCATTGTACTGCCCACGTATGAGCCAGACATTATAAGGAGTCTGTAAGAGTAAATGGACACACATGTGGTATAAATGTTCAATAGAATTTGTATATAATTCTATTTATGGCTACTAGGAAGAATGTTACAGTAAGCACATAATGCGGTTATGGTATAGTGGGTCGAAAATGTCCAGGTGGACAGTCACTAGGTCGACACCTATAAATGGTCATACTACCCTAGGTCGACATTGACAGAAGGTGGACACAAACAAAAGGTCGACATTGGCATGGGCAACACTGAAAAGGTTGACCAGTGTTTTTTCATGTTTTTGGTGTGTTTGTTAACATATGACAACAAGGACACCATATAAGTGTGCCGCGGCGTCCCCGCACATGGCTCGCTTTGCTTGCCTTGCTTCAGGCACGGTGCCTTGCTGTGCTCGTCACACTATCTTACTCTATGCACACTTGGATGGTAAAGTATGAACCAAGTCCACAAAAACAACAAGAAAAACTTGTGTCAACTTTTTGATTGTTTTGACCTGTCAAAGTCGACCTAGGGTATGTCAAAATGTATAGTTGTCGACCTAGTCAATGTCAAACATCAGTTGTCAAACTAGTGACTGTCAAGCTAGACATTGTTGTCCCAGGGACTGGATACCCTTACCACTTGAGTGGCTGACGGTTGCATTGAGGCTGAGATCTGTAACAACCCACCTACACCACACTAGGGCAGAAAAACTTCAGAATGCTGCACTTATATTTTCTTATGTTGTTTACTATTTTACATGTACAGTAGATATAGGGACAATCCATGATAATTCTTACCTACTGCTAGAATATGCATATATTCCTACACAAATGGGGTAATGTGGAGGATGCTAGTACTAGTGCGGCAATACCTAAATCGGCCTCTAGTACAAGCAAATTAATTAAAGTTATATCAGCAGAGCAAAGACAGTCATGTAAGACTAAAAACATTTCCACTCATTGGTCGAAGAGGAAATATAGAAGCGGGGTTATGGCTATGGATCCGTAGTACCTACCTAGAACCCAGAAACTTTAGGCATTTTGATAACGTAAAACCCATTTTTAACATTGTACAGTATAAAAGTTATCCAACCTTTGCTTTCTAACTACCATGTCCATCCACCTCTTCCCCATATCTGTTCTCTTATTTGTATCGATCCTGCTAAGCTCCCCTCTCTCTTCAGCATTGACCCTACTCCTCCTTTCTCTCCCTCTATTACTCCATCTGTCTCCCTCCTCACCTGCCATTTTCTTTACCATTATACATTTCCTGTTGTGGAAAATGTTGTGATGTTGTTATTGGTTGAGATTTAGAAGTACCATCTGGTCATGAGATGACACCGATAGATTCTGTTGCCCCAGCACTTCTGTCCTCCTAATCAATTGGTCTGGATGAAGAAACGCTATTATTTATCTTATATATTATCATTGATTACTTTTGGTTCAATAACAAATCAGAAAATCAGACAATAAATGATTTCCTCTTACATTATAAAGTCATTTTATATTGCTGATACACTCACACACGCACACTCGCACACACACATACACATATATAAAGTTTCTGTGCAATACCATTAACATTCATGACTCCTTGAGAAACATGTGGTAAGTATTCGTTGGAAATATTCCATTTCCTGGGGATATTTATCACAGCCTTTGTCTCCTTTGTAACAGTGTTTGTGCAAATTTACAAGGGATATCAATTGTCCACATAAATCCTTCACATCTGTATTTTACTTTCTACATCCCAAACCACAAACCCGATTCTCATTATGGAATCCTTTACTACCACTTTCTTTGAGTCAACAAACGAGTGATGGAAATAGGGACAGTTCAGTAGAGAGGAATGCCGAATGTGAATGATCTAAATGGGCATTTAGCAGTGCTGGCCTGGCGTATGCTGCCAAGTGTGAATGAAGCAAGCATGATAAACCGATTTCCATTGAGCCTAAACTATGTAAATGACCGGAGTGGCTGTTTCATGGCTAATTTGTTACTGAACAACTTGATTGTTGTTATATGCACAGCAATAAGCTCCATTTTGCAGGATCAGGAGTTGTTGCCTATTGAATTATAATATGTATGGCTGGAGTTACTCATGGCTGCCATCAGAAATTGCAGGGCCTGGGACTGACAAAATAGGCCGGGCCCCTCTTCCCTTTCTTGAACAGTCGGCATGCCTAATGAGACCTGTGTCTGCAGCACTGGCCTCAAGGGAAACTTTGTCTATGACAAATTATACTTAATAGACTCCAATTCTGGGCCCCCTTTCTGTCTGGGCCCGGGACTAGATTCCTCACAGTTCCCCCTGATGGCTGCTATGGAGTTACTGCTTGTGGGGCTCAGTTACCCAGCCTACAAATCAAGATAATGTTAATGTTATGTAAGTTATATATTATAGAACAATTTACACTCATGGCACTGGCAGAGATCTCAATTGAAATGTATCTGGTTTGGAGATGTGGGCAAAGCTCCAAATAAGCTTGGCACTGCCAGAGAAAAGTTTCGAGGAGTGGAGGTTACTACTAGTATCAGTGTTGGGCCGCCCTCTCCCAAACCTGATGTGCCATGCACTGGCACTCTGCTACACTTGTGCCAGCATTAGTGGGCACAAATAAAGTTTTATTTGGATTAGGACAATCACCCTACCCCCCCCCCCCCCCATATCCCCCACAACTGATGAACATACATAAGAATCCCACACAATGTAGGGTGGATTTTGCTTCCTGTAGCAACCAGATAGCTGCCCACTGATCTGACGCTTAGGTTGGTGGGTAAGCGCTGCGGAATATGTATGCGCTATATAAGAAACTGTTAATAAATAAATAATAAATATAGCACTTCCAGTATAATATTCCGGTAATGAATCAGCTACAAATCAAAAACTTTAAGATAAATTGTTGTCCGTATCAGATTCTATTTATTATCTTCTAGAAGGTGCTAATTAAATAAGAAGCAGAATCGGATTGGTTGCTATGGGCAACATCCCATCTTCAATAGAGTGCCCATCTTAGTAAGTTTAGAGATAGATACATAGAGAGCGGTGTTTCTAGATCTTGCAGCTGAGTTTCTACCATGAGTGTGAACAGTATGGGATACATTTACTAAGATGGGAGATCTATTGAAGATGAGATGTTGCTCATAGCAACCAAACAGAATCTACTTCCTATTTATTTAGCACCTTCTAGAAGATAATAGATAAAATAAACCCCAGTACGTACAATTAATGGCTTTATGCAACTGTGTCTATAGTATGTCCAATATATCTGACTGATATTGCACTAAGCATACATTTTATTTATTTCATGGAGCATTTCAGTAAATGAGCCCTGAGGCAGTAGAGAACACTTCTTGGTCACTTTGGTTGTGAAACACACACACAAACAGAGCGGGCAGGCAGCATTCGCTTCCTGCTTCCCAGCCTGCAGCCAGACAGTAAATGGCGATCAGTATGCTGAATGGTGGGAGGCTAGAGCTATCCGCCAATCAGAGTCCAGTATTCTCTACCTGCCTCCCAACCTGAAGCCAAACAGTGAATGGCTGTCAGTATGCTCATTGGTGAATGGCTGAAGCTATCCACCACTTAGAGTGCTGACAGCCATTCACTGTGAGGAAGCAAGTGGAGAGATGGCACGGGACCACAGGAGGGGCGTGTTATGATTTTTTTTTGTTTGGATTTTTACTGTGAATGGGTGTGCAGGGACACCAAATGCATTGCTTTGCCCGGGGGCCTACAATGCTGATGGGCAGAATTTCTCAAGTGAAAAGTGGCAGTACTAACAGCAGCTGCTGCCAGGGCTGCCGACAGGGGGGTGCCCTGGGTATAGCTGTCCCGGGCCCCGGGCTCTGGAGGGGCCCGGGCAGTTGCCCACAGACCCCCGCACCCAGCCACCCTCACGCGGCGGCCAGGCATGCACAATACACAGTGCAGCCTGCAGAGCGCCGAGCCTAGGACACAGAGTGGCTCGGCGCTCTGCAGGCTGCACTGTGCAATGTGCACGCTGGACCTGTGGACACTGAAGGAGCCAGAGGACGATGCCCCGTGGATGATGGTAAGTAATGGTGGGGTGCTCTCATGCGGGGGGGCACGGTGGGCGCCTGCGGGGGGGGGGGAGCGGCGCCGGCCGGAGGTATGGCGCTGTGCTGCTGGGTGGCCCGGACTGTAAGTCAGTCCCGGGCCCCAAAATTTCTAGTGGCGGCCCTGGCTGCTGCCATTGTCCAGGCCAGGCCCTGAGGTAGAATGCTATGCATGACATACCTACCCAGATTCAGAAGCATTAGTATATGCTTTAGAACCACAAAATGACACAACTGTAATGCTGTAATGCATCACAATGCTTCCCATAGTAGCAGCTGTTTATTTGTCCAGTGAGCCTTGACTGGTTGAATTTTGTGTTTTATATACAAATGAGTAAGATCTTATGCATGTGGCTATTGAGACATCTCAGTGTCACAGCTCATCTGATCTACATTAAACGGATGACTGAAATAATCATTCATCCCATAAATGTTTACTGTTGTATACTGTCTATTTCAGCCCTTGAAAGTGCATTTGTGTAAAGTTGTGTGTGCCATCTCATTATCCACCCACAGCTGTGCCTTCTGCACTTGCATACATTGTCTTGCATTGACCCCTTCATCTCCACATTTCATCCCCTTTGAGCTGCTGTTTTGAATAAAGTGTTTAGCTCATTTTGATTAATTCCGCCACAAATTAGCTTGAAATGCTAAAGAGGTAATATGAGAACAATTGCATTTCTGCAGCACTAGCCAGCAGATGTCACATATTTACTTTTTTTATTCCATTGCATAATAACTGAATCTTAAGTAATTGTTTGATTTGACAGATATTTATTTATAATGCATGATTCATTCAGTGAGCTTGTTGGATAGCTGGATACCACTGAGCACAAAGCAACTCTGGGATAGGCCTTCTGATGCTTTTACAATATTCCTCTGGGCTGCTGCAAAACCCAAACATCTAATTAATTAAGTTCTTGCTTGTTTACTAATTAAATGGATGGAGTCCAAAAAAAATGACAAATAGCTCAAGCGACATTAATGTAGAAATATACACATTCTGCATGGTTCTAATGTAGGCATTCACAGCCATGTTCCTCAAGGAACACCAAAAGTGCAGGTCTAAAGCTGGGTACACACCTACAAAATTTCTGTCCAATCTGTCTGGTGGGGAAAAAAACCTGGAAATGTATGGGAGCAATTTGCTTCCAAATGCTGGTCAGTTATACCCCGTTCTCACTGCTAGGTAAATTCCCGGGTCAAGAATGTCAACTCTGGGTATGGCAACATGGGTTCACCGGTTCACACTGCAAAAAAACCTATGTTAAAAGGAAAATAACCGGGTAGAACTGCTTCACCCGGTAATTTGTCTAGCAGTGAAAATGGGCATCCGGTGCTGCAGTGAGAACGTGGTATTATAGAATTTGGTTAAATCAATCTGCTATAACAAAGTCTATTTCCACCATTTGGCAGTAAATGCTGATTTTAATTTGCTCATAAACAATCCAGATTTTTTTTCGCACCAGACAGATTGGGCAGATAAATCTTTTGTTGTGTACCCAGCCTTTGCGATATCCAGGCTTTAGTATAGATGGTTAAATCCAAATAACTCAGGTAATTCCCCTATGCTCAGGCCTGGATATCACTAAAACCTGCACTGTTGTTGTGCCCCGAAGTTTGGAATGCCTGATCTAATGCATTTAGGTGAGATGTATACTGCATGTATACTATTATAAACTAAAAGGATACAAAACAATGGATCCAAATATATTGCAATGATCTGAGAAAACTATAATAAAGTTCTGTAACTGGATCTCTGATAAGAGGATATTAAATATGTATACTATACTTAAAGTGTAATTAAATTCAACATACGGTACACCTCCATACTGTACACCCCCCCAACATTGCAAAGCCGGAAGGGAAAGCAATAGTAACAAGTGCAGCCCAGTCAGCTGTGCTCAGTGGGGGCTGGGGGACAGGGTGCTATCTGCCCGCGGGCTCTGTACATATAAAGCTGGCTGTGGAGCCTGAGGCTAGCAAAATGGCAGCTGCTGCCGACTTCAGACGCACATGGCCACTCAGGGGAAGGCATAACTTACCCTCCTTGCTTCCCACAGTTTCTCTGGCCTTGGTGGTGGCACCTCACAGCATACAGTATATGCCGACCTACCATCGCAATAAAAAGCAGCCGAGGAGAAGCTCAGCTCCATAAAGATGGCCCGAGCAGGTTAATGCCAGTGGGTTGTGTGTTATGGGACTACTAGGCAAAAAAACTAAAATCAATTCATGACACTACAATAACGTAAAATTTATATGCGTTGTATAAATACATACAAATGACGTGGAAGCCGCATAGTCTTTCACATTTCTAGGCATTGCAGACCCCTTTATTTAGGACAACAGTACTATAAGCTTACTACATTGTGGTATAATGTGTATCAGGAACATAACGATGTGGCATCATTTGTAGCAGGGACAATGTAATGTGGAATAATATGCATCACTGGCAGTCCAAAAAAATAATAATTTGAACAGGCTCAGTGTGCTGTGAATTGAAACTCTGGTGATAGGGAAGGTAAAAAAAATTTTGGTGTCTGTAGGATGCCTCTGTGTGCTTAGCATTGGTGCTTCAGTTAGCTTTCTAAGGTGGTATGAATAAAATTTGAAACTTTGTTCATCCAATGTCAATGTCACAAAGATTTGTGCCACAGCCTATGAAATTGGATGACCAAACTGGATAGTAATAAATGTTCAATCTGTGTTTTTATTTTGTGAGTGCCCTTTCATAGAATGCACCTCGAAGGTTAAGCTTACATACACTACTGCAACTTCTCTGCTGGAGAAGTCCTTTTGCGCGTGATGTATCGCAGGCAATCACATTCCCCGCAGACAGAGGCTTTCTGATTTGGGGGTCAGATGTGCAAGCAGGACCAATCTCCAAAACCGATGTGATGCACATAGTATCACGCATCGGATGAAATGTGAAACTTATGCAATTTGGCCATTTTTAACTAATTTCTTGGCCCGATTCATCTGAATCGGGTGAAAAGTGGTCAAGTTGGAGGCCATTTCACAGGTGTTTTTAAAAAGAGCAGTTAAAAAATTACCATAATGCCAAATGCACCATTTCACCAGAAACTTGCACACTAGACTCTAGCACAGCCTACTGTGCTGCCAGCTTGATATTTTATATGCCCCCCGATACTAACTGTGCTAAAAGTTGTGTGTAAAAGTTGAGACTGACAATAGAATTTTTTGTGCCATATTTCAAAATTCAAATAACTTACTAAGAACCTACAAAATAAGTGGTAAAAGAACATTAAAAACGGTACTTGTTTCCTAGCACGGCCACAATCGCGGGCATCGTGTGCCTTAACTTTAAGGCACACGATGCCCGTGATGCCCGCGATTTCCCCATAGGCTTCAATGTTAAAATATTTTAACATTGAAGCCTATGCACGTCCGGCGCGATGCCCCCGATTTCTCCATAGGCTTCAATGTTAAAATATTTTAACATTGAAGCCTATGCGATGGACCTGATTTGTCCATAGGCTTCAATGTTAAAATATTTTAGCATTGAAAAGGAGTACATTTAACATAGGAAAAAATGGGAAATGGCCCAATATGGGCCATTTCTCATTGGGTATGGCCCCGGCATATGTGTGTAAAAAATAATGGCCCCCCATTGTGACCGCCACCCCCACGATTGACGCGAACCCGAAGTGTGGTGAGCGCAGCGAGCCCGCGAGGGGCGGCGGTGCGCGTCCTCCGACCTTTTCATTCCCCTACTATCCACGTCGGCGTGGAGTTGAGAATATAAAGTGTGGCGAGCGCAGCGAGCCACCGAGCCCGAAGCGTGGCGAGCGCAGCAAGCCCCGCGAGGGGACGTGGATACCTGTCAAGCCCACGAGGGGCGTCCCTAAATTATTAAATTATTTTAACATTGAAGCCTATGGAGAAATCGGGTACATCGCGTCGGTCGCGTCGTGTGCGTTTTGGTATGCACCCGACGCGACCGACGCAATTTTTTCCGACACGAACACCACGATATAAATCGTGGTGGCCGTGCTAGGAAACAAGTACCTTAAAAACTAGTATTTAGGGCAGGGCTGGGCAACACCGGCCCTCCAGATGTTAATGAACTACACATCCCAGGATGCTTTGCATTAGTTTTGCTATGTGGCCATGCTGAAACTGATGCAAGGCATGCTGGGATGTGTAGTTCATTAACATCTGGAGGGCCGGTGTTGCCCAGCCCTGATTTAGGGGATGGTTGTATAGTAAAATAGCAGTGCTGGAATGAACAGGCTTGTATGCTACAGCCTGTTTATGTTAGCTGCTGCTGAGACTCTGGCATTCCATCAAACAATCTGCTCTGGGACCCCATCAGACAATAAAAATAATGACAGGACCCCAGCAAGTTACTGCAGAAGGTCATCACATCACATGTGTAGTCAGCAGACAGCACATACATGGCAGCATTGTGTAGGCACAAAGTGATGGGAGGAGTCTAAAATAACAGGCAATTCAACACATTTTTCAGACTCGAATCACTGACTGAGATTAGAAAAGTCATCAGCCTGATGGTCAGCAACATGGAGTCGCAACCCAAAGCTGAGAAGGTCGGGACCCACTTTGAGGTCAGGACTTACAGTTTGAGAACCACTAATCTAGACAGTAGGGAAGCTCACACAACAGCAAACAACACAGTGCCACTTTCTAGATACACTCCTTTCCAAGCTATCTCATCCATCAATGATATTGGGAGTCTGTGCTGCACTGAGGATGTCCGGATTGTGTGTCATTTCCTGAGAAATGTTCTAGCCTTCTGAACGCTAGTGTGGTCCATAGTCAAATTAACAATGGGTGCATGGTGCACAATGCACATAGGGCCCCCCAGACCTGCATCTTACCATGTACCAGACCTGTAACTTCACAGTGACATCTACAGGAAGATGGCACAGTGAAAACAAAGATGGCACAATGAAAACAAACTCTTGTGCCCATGTACTATCTTCCCAAATAACACTGGGAGCTGCAATATTTTGCATGCCAGAAAAATATTAATGCGTTCCACTGATGCCCCTAGAATTGATGTTTTGATTCTTGCAATGTAATCAGCACCAAGCAACAGCATTACAGGTGAATCTGCCCTGTCATTCAATTTTAGACCTTGCTTTCAGAGCTTAAGCAAAACAATGAAGCTTTTACAATGGCCTTCCTGAACAGAGTATCTCATTTGTTTTGTCAGGGAGGCTTGCCACCTAGCACCAGCTGGTGGGTTAGGGTGCAAGCCTCCTGATATACACTGGGACGATATACCTTCCTGTAGCCAGGGGAGCAGGGAGCTTAGCTGCGGGTGCCTGCCAGGCAGTGCATGTGCTCGGTAAGGCCATGCATGTGCACTCTGGTCACATGCATCTTCTGGATATAAGGCTAAACCCCACCCCCTGAGGTCAGATTTTACCTCCGCGCTGCAGGATGGAGGAAGCTGTGTCTGCCACAGACAGACTAATAAGATCACCCTCCCTCAGCAGAACAGACAGCCCTCCAAACATTTAATGGCTGCGGCTGCTTACACCTCCAATTCCTCTTAGAATAAGGTATTTTTTAAGAGGAGAAAGTTATTTAACCCTGTTAGGTTAGAAGACAGCAGGGAAATTTCTGAGGAGAAAGGAGAGCCCAGTCAGGCAGAGTCTCCTCTTCCCCCTGCCTATTCTAACAGAGTGCTGGAGAAAAGGGGATGCGGTCATTTGGTCTACAGCATGATGGTCAACAGTCATTAGGTCGACACCATTAGGTCGAAATGGGAAAAGGTTGACATGGGCCAGGGCAGTACGGATGGTGTAATGGTTAGCATTACTGCCTCACAGCGCTGAGGTCATGGGTTCGATTCCCACCATGGCTCTAACTGTGCGGAGTTTGTATATTCTACCCGTACTTGGGTGGGTTTCCTCCGGTTTCCTCGCACAATCCAAAAATATACTGCTAGGCTAGTTGGCTCCCACCAAATTAACCCTGTGCGTGTACATGTGGTAGGAAATATACAGTAGATTGTAAGCTCCACTGGGGCAGGGACTGATGTGAATGTTCAAATATTCTCTGTAAAGCGCTGCGGAATATGTATGCGCTATATAAGAAACTGTTAATAAATAAATAAATGGGTCTAGGTTGACATGGGAAAAGGTCGACGTGGATATAGATCGAATGGTCATTAGTTCAACAGGTTATTAGTTCAACAGTGTCTAGGTTGACAGCCAAAAGGTCGACACAGTGTTTATCACTGTTTTTTTAGCCAACATGTGCCGACAGGCGGTATTTCATGCCCTACCATCCACTAGGGCGTGGTGGGAGAATAAAATAGTGTGCCGAGCGTAGCGAGTCACCGTGCCATGCGAGGGGATGCAGTGCATTTTAAACTGTGCCCATGTGGACTGTGTTGACATTCGGGTAAAAAAACAGTGAAAAACCCCATGTCGACCTTTTGACTGTCGACATAAACAATGTCGAACTAATGACCTGTCGAACTTATGCCCTGTCGAACTAATAACCTTTCAACCTTTTCCCATGTCCACCTTTTCCCATGTTGACCTAATGGTATTGACCTAATGACTGTTGACCATCATGCTGTAGACCAAATGATCCCAACATTTACATCCATTCGCAGCCTGTGGATGAACACCCACATCTTTCGATGGTTGCGGACCATCGAATGATGTGGACTGTGCACGCATATTTAGGTGACTCTCAGGTCAATTAGATTTGCGTGCACCCTTGGGAGGAAGTGGGCGGGCAGCTGACATCAGGCATAGGCGTGCGCACAGGGGGTGCCGGGGGTGCACAGGCACCTCCTAATGACCGGCATGCCTCCCCCCTGCATGATTGCAGCTCTTCTCCCTACTGGCAGCAGCAGTGGCGTAAGATACAGCAGCCGCCACAACACACGGGATTCAGCTGATAGAGGCACCCGGCAGGCTAGAAGAGAACTAAAGCAGAACAGTGGGATCATGGGAATTGTAGTTTATATTTTACTGCTCAGACTTTGAGCAGTTAATGATAAAACTACAAATCCCATGAAGCCATGCTTTGCACTTGCAGGAAGTCTCACTAACCTGTGGAACCGCACTGGCTTGCCTGCAGAGTGCAGTTGTTGTGATGAGACGGCTCTGCAGTTCTCTCCCTCCCTCCCACATCCCCTGTGTTTACCAAAGCAGCAGAGTTCAGCAACGTCAGGAAGAGGACTCCTCCATGCACAAAACAGTATGTGCTTGCTTTCTCACTGCCCGGGTAAAGATCCTCTTTTGTAGCTTGTATATCCATAGTAAATACATGTATTTGGCAGCTTATATTGTCTGTTACCATTTATTTCACATCATGCAAAAAACTCCTTCCAAAAAAGTTTTTGGTCCTCTCCCTCATACATTTTTATTATTATTTTTACTTGCTTGCTCATTGCCACAGGGGTTATGTGTTTATTGCCATGGGTTTTGTTCTTGTTGCCAGGGGGTTTGCGGTCATTGCCAGGGGTTACATGCTCTTTTCCAGAGGTTACGTGCTGATTGCCAGGGGTTACATGGTCCTTGCTGGATGTTACATGTTCATTGCCAGGGGTTTATAACTAGTTGTCAGTGGGGTTTCCTGCTCATTTCCACTGGGTTACATACTAGTTGCAACGAAGTCACACAAAGCACACTAGTACACTTCCATCTATTGCTGTATGCGCTGCCTTCCCCTGACACACGCTAGTGGTTTAGAAGGACCTCGACCATCTGTCTCCTAGAAGGTGGCATCCATTTTAGAAACACCATTTTGTAGATTTCTTGCTATCTACATGAAATATGCGGAGACCTGTCACCCCCCCACGGTGCGGCTTGGCTTGCAGTGGCGCCTTTATTCCACTGATTCCCACCATGCTGCTCCTACTCTATCTGTGTGCAGCATCTGCGGTTCAGGAGTAGGATGTGGCATTAAAGTTCATCTTTCCAGCCATGCCGTGGCTCTCTTTGATGTGATTTAGTATAAATCAATAGTATAAATCAAGTTTAATCAATAATTTCACTTTGTAATTGCGATTACTACTATGTGGGGGACTACAAGTGGCATAATGTGAGTAAGGTTGTGCCCACACTGATGCGTATCCAATGTGTTATATGCTGAATTTGATAAGGCACTATGAAATGCCTCCTCTGCATGGGTTAGGGTGGAGCAGAAGGGCCCTGGTCTCACCTCCCGCACTGCTGCCACTGAGGGGCCCCACTGCACTGCTTTGCCCGGGGGCACATAATGTTGTTAAGATGGCCCTGGCCAGCGCTGTGACCACGGAAGATCCGGTGCAGTGACCTCTAAAGTCCCGGCATTATGACCCCGGAGACCTGGCCCAGAGACAGCGGAGACCCGGCCCTGCGCCTGAGGGAGACTATGCTATGTGCAGGAGATGCGCCACTACTGAAGGTAATTGTGCTGAATGGGAATCTCTCTATCCTCCCCTCTTTCTGTACCTGCCGCTGTCTCTCCTTCTTTCTCTTACTGATAGTTTCTCTCTCTCCCTGTCCCCCCTCCTGTCACTCTGAGTTGTTCGCCCAGCGGCTAGCAGCCAGCACAGCAGTGGGCACTGGCATTCCCGAATTAACATATGTGACATCCAAAAAAGATATCCCTCACTACACAGCTGAAGGGGGCCACGGCTGACACAGGGAGAGGGGGACAGGGCGATAGGGCTTACACAGTGGGAGGGGGACAGGTCTGACACAGGGGGAGCGGATCAGGTCTGACACAGGGGGAGGGGGACAGGGCTGGCACAGGGTAATGGGGACAGGGCTGACACAGGGGAATGGGGACAGGGCTGAGACAGGGGAATGGGGACAGGGCTGACATACGGAGGGGGGACATGTCTGACAAAGGAATGGGGACAGGGCTCTCACACGGGGAAGGAATGGCATAATGTGTAATAGTCAGTACGGTGTGTGGCATAATGTGTAATGGGCATCACAGTGTGTCAATTAATCTGTAATGGGTATCACGGTGTGTGGCATAATGTGTAATGTGCATCACGGTGTGAGGCATAATGTGTAATGGGCATCATGTTGTGAGGTGTAATGAGCATCACATTGTGAGGTGCAACATGTAATGGGCATCACAGTGTGAGGAGCAACGTGTAATGGGCATTACGATGTGGCATTTGGTATACTATGTAATTGGTGTGACATGTAATAGGCATTACGGTGTAAATTTGGCATAATGTGTAATGGGTATTACAGTGTGTGGCTTTATGTGGAATGGGCTTTATTTGTGACAGACATTATGGTTTGTGGCATTAGGTGTAATTGGCATTACTGTGCGTGGCATTATGTGTAATGAGCATTACAATGTGTGGCATTACAGTGTAAAGTTTTGCACTGTCCCTGTTTCTAGTATGTGTTGGGGGGGGGGGATGATTCATTCTGAAGTGCATAAACATAAATAAGTCCCCTTCTATTTAGTTTACATTGATGCCCTGTAGGCGGTGATGGACACGCCCAGTAGGCGTGAAGGACACGCCCAGTATGCAGTGATGGACACACCCCTCCAATTGTGCACCCCCTAACAAAATGGGCTGCGCACGCCTATGACATCAGGTGATGTCAGCTGCCCACCCCTGGCACCAACTTTACAGCCCGATTACCATGGGAACGCCCAGCATTTACATAGGAATGCCCATAAAACTCTAGGCTTAGTACATCTGGTCCATAGTGTTATGGAAAGGCCAAAGTAAACAAACAGTTCATGTTTCTTCAAGAGATGCCTGTTCATGCAGTAACATCCCTTTACCAGTTATTGCCTTGCTGATAATGGTCTTTTGTTTGATGTATGTTTTATGATTGTTTAAAACTCAATAAACGTATATCGCAAAATAAAATGTTGCAGAACATCTGCAAGCCTACAACTCATTGGACGCTATCTGCTCCCTCACCCTGGTGAATGAAATTGGTTATAAGAGAGGAATGGGCCAACCTGGTGCCCCCCTTGCCCAGTCCCAGAAGCAAGTTCCCCTAAATATTATCTCTCTTGATTATTAGCTTCTGCTTAATTTTTGGCTGCTCCTGGCTGTGAGATGGAGAACTTTCTGGATAATTCACCTGTCACTGCTTCATGCCATACCCCCTCTGTGAGGCAGATCTGATAGCTGCCTCCCATTGTGCCTTATTTGTAGTGTTATTGGCCACAGTGCTCATAGCTGCCTCACCTGTGGTCTCTCACTGAGGGGTAAAATTACTAAGATGGGAGTTCTATTAAAGATGGGATGTTGCCTATAGCAACCAATCAGATTCTATCTATATCCTTTTAGAAGGTGCTAAATAAATAAGACGCAGAATCTGATTGGTTTCGGTACTTGTGTATTTGCAGGGCACCCAATTAACATACTACGCAGGCGTAGTGAAATCGCATCGCATGGCATGTTTTCGTGTGGTGCGATGCGGTGCGATGCGATCTCAGTAGTTAATATGGTACTTGTATATTAGCACGGCGCCCGTTACGCAGTTAGTGTAGCGACACTGCCAGAATCAGCGTAGTGCTGCGTAGATAGCGTAGTCAGTCAGAAGTAGCGTAGTGTTCCTGCTTGATGTCAAATTCAGTCAGAGGTGAAGGAGTAGTGACTGCGTAATGGCTGCAGAACCTGTCACAATGTTCACCTTGCCGCAGACAGAGGAGGAGGCAGTGGTGTTCTTCCAGCAGCACCATTTGCTGCCAGTGACACAAACTTGTGTTAATTGCCACCCAATGCACTTAAGTATTAAGGAGTGCAAGTGGCACTGCCATATTAAAACGTGTCGGAAGAAGGTGAGCCTCCATGCGGCACATTGGTTCCCGGGTTGCCGTTTACCTTTCCTTACACTGATACAGTTCATTTATTAATGGGCGGAGGAGCTCACAAGTATCAGTTTCTGTGAGCGGCAACTGAAGTCGTCAAATAAAACGGTTCTATACAACAACCAGATGCGGGAGGCCTGCACCATGGACCTAATGTCACAGCCCCAACGCCGTATTGGCGATCCAGGGAAAATCGTGTCGTCGAGAGCCTCTTTGTCCAGAGGAAAAGTCATGTGGGACGGATGCTGCCTCAACAGTGGCTATTCAGAGGCATTTCACAAGACACTGGTGAGTGCTTTGTTACACCTGTACAAAGAGGTGACGCCAGTACCCTGATGACCACCATCAATCAATTAATTGAACAGCGGACAACTATCTACTCCGATTGCTGGCGTGCCTATAACACCGAGCAGCTGGAGAAGGCAGGGTACCACCATGCACGGGTGAACCACAGGTTTAATTTTGTTGATCCAGAGACTGGTGTTCACACACAGAACATTGAGCGCCTTTGGGGAGCCTGTAAATGGAGCAACAAACGTTAAAGAGGCACCGCGCGCCAAAATCTCGACTTCTACTTACAGGAATTTATCTGGCGAAAGACTGTGGGCAAAGAAAATGCTTTTGAATATATTATTTATGCACTTTCGCTTCTTCCAAAGGTTGATGCAGAACCAGAAGAATGACTCTTTTATTATTTTCTTTGTTCTTGATTAATTCTTATTATTGTAATTTGTTCATTTGATATTTTCTTATTAATTATTAAGTAAAATCCAATTAACAAATGTCGTCATTACTGTCTCAGATGTATGATATAGCAGGTGTGAATGTGTTCCTAAAACACCCCCACTATCCACGCCAGCCTGAAGCGTGGCGAGCGCAGCGAGACCCGCATGGGGATGCGTTACGCGTCCTCCCAAACTTTTCATAGCTCCACTATCCACGTCGTCATGGAGTTGATTTTATAAAGTGTGGCGAGGGCATACGGATTACTTTACATGCATTCCGTGTCCCCTTGCGGGGCTTGCTGCGCTCGTCATGCTTTGGGCTCGGTGGCTCGCTGCGCTCACCACACTTTATAAAATCTACTCCATGCCAATGTGGATAGTGGGGGTATGAAAAGATCGGGAGTACGCCTTCCGCGTCCCCGCATGGGTCTCACTGCGCTCGCCATGCTTCGGGGTGACGTGGATAGTGGGGGGGGGGGGTTGCTAAATCCCATTGCATCGTATGGAGGGGGGCAGGACCAAGGTCGTGCTGGCCATATATATATTTTCTTTAAACTGCCATATCTGTTCATTGAGACAACTGATTTCCATAAAAATGTTAATTATTCAGTCTGCTGTAGATGACATGAGTACTTCAAAGCAAATCAGATGGCTCAGAAAATAGTATATCAAACCCACTGAGAGGCGCTACACACGGCCATACCTGGACCAATATTTATACATGATCAGGGAACTGGAAAATGTTCTTCATTTTATGCACTACTAGTACAGTGGTTACTACAAATTATACTAATGCAATCCGAGCTAAAAGAATTCCCATTGTGCTCTGCTGACCTGAGCTGAAACAAACTGGCATTCCTTTACCGATGTATACAATCACAATTCTGCGTGCTCTTATACTAAAGCGGCAATGATAAATCATTGGCCCACTGTTTATAACAACTCTGTGTCAGGCTGAATAATGACCCAGGTCTTGTATGGAGTTTTTTTTTTTTTTGCTTTGCTACTTGCTCACTTTTCCCAGCTGCCATATGACAGTTCTGTGGCAATTCTATTAGCAACTGCAGTTTTTGTTCATATAAATATTATAATATGCTTTAAGAAAGTATTAGTAGAAAATGACAATTAAAAAAGTCTAAGGGCAGTATTAACCGTGCATGATGGCCAATTCACCGTCTGTAAGTTGCCACAATTCGTTGCTGTTTTCCAATGGGTTTTTCACTGTGATTCGCCATGAGTGTATTCAATGTTAGGATGGAAATTGCTTTCAGCGTGATTATCGCTGTGCTTCACCGTGTAGCAATCGCCATCTTTTTAAGGTGAACTGGAATGTTCTTTTACAAAATAGTTTTTTTTTTTTTTTATTTGGTGTAAAAAAAATCAGTAATTTTTTTCGGTGAAGAGGCATTTTATCTTTATTCATGTGCATGCTGCACATGAATATATATATATATATTTTTTTTTTTTTTTACACATAACAGCCAGCAGGGGGCCTGAGAGCCGCTCATTACATATTCATATATTCACTGCTCCCGCTCATTACATATGCACAAGCGGGAGCAGTGAAGCGGCTCCCTACCTGTGTCCCCTGTCAGCTCTCCTGGGGGTCAGCTTGTGCTGCCTGTGTCCGGGGAGCCCTCCTTCCCCCCCACACATTCCATCAACCTGCCTGTCGCCGTCCCCCGGCTCGCTGTGGCATTTGCCGCATGGGTTAAAATTCGCTGTCAGGGGCCCCTGCGGCGTTGAATAGGGCGACAGGAGGGCTGGCAGCAAATGCTCCAGCCCTCCAGAACGCGGCGAATGTGCAGCAAATCCTAAACAGGATTTGCTGCACATGCCGAAAATCTTCATTGAATACTGCCCTAAAGCTTCAACTACAGTATGTCTTCAGTGCTGATTGCCCCTCATGACAATTGACTTGACTATGTTTGATACAGTATATTTTATTTTTTATACAAAATTCTTGGTTCCCTATGCTCGCCATTCTCTATCAACTTATAGAATGCCTTTATTCGTCTCACAATGGAGAAATTTCAGTGTTACAGCAAGGTTCAAGTACAGATAAGAGTAATAGCATAATAATAAGAACACACATAATAAGATAAGATCCAAACAATATAACTCAAGAATCTAGGAACATGCAGGTCTTCTTCAGCTACTGTGGGGTGAATTTATGAAGCTTGGAGAAGTGTTATCTATCCCCATAAAGAACGTTATGAGCAAGGTGATAATGGTTCAGCCAATCAGCTACAATATGTAAATTGACAGGTAAGAGCTGATTGGCTGAACCATTATCACCTTGCTCATAACGTTCTTTATGGGGATAGATAACACTTCTCCAAGCTTCATAAATTCACCCCACAGATCCTTCAAAACATTTTTGAGCGGATGTGAAGCATTGTTGATAAAGGTGTATCAGGATTGGTTAAACATCAATGGTTTTCCAACAATAGTTTCCTGCCTTCGATTTCAAGTACCAATGGCACCATTGATGGTGAACCATTCAATGGCTATACCTATGTGGTCACTGTAACCTGTTGGCTTCCACTCTTTCATAAGAGCAGAGCATGACTCTTTCTGAGTATGCATGTTCAATTTGTCCCCTAAGCAGCTGCTGGCACCCCTATTTGCAGCCATTGGCACCCCTTTTGCAGTTCTTACTGTTTTATCTGGGGATCAAGGGATCAAACCTCCATGAATTTGGCCACACCCATTGTACTTGCTTTTGGCCATACCCAGGCCTGTGGAGGATCTCAGCAGACCTGACGGAAGGTGACCATGGAACGTCAGGCATAACTCACTTTCAGAATATGTACGAAAACAGCTATTCCATTGCAAGTATGATGTTAGTATGGACTGGAATGCTTTTACTGCTTTTCTGTGGCGCTACCCAGGTATGATTCATGCCTGTAAGTAAAGCAAAAAAGGGTACTTATGTAGTATCTGGGCGTCCGATTTAGAAATCGGATCGGATCGCATCGCATGCGACCAAATCGTATGCGATGCGATGGTCAAGATTTTTCCATAGGATTCAATGTTAAAATGGTCTGAGTCCATTTTAACATAGAATTCAATGGGAAAAAGGGGTCCTTTTCCTTTCCCCACTATCCAAGTGGGCATGGAGTTGGATATAAACCTGTGGCGAGCGTAGCGAGCCACCGAGCCCGAAGCGTGGCGAGCGTAGCGTGCCCCGCGAGGGGACACAGAATACTTTTTAAGAAATATGCGTCCACTCGCGGGGCTCGCTTCGCTCGCCACGCTGCGCTCGCCACGCTATATAAAATCAACTCTATGCCCACTTGGATAGTGGGGAAATGAACAGGACCTTCTTAACATTGAATCCTATGCAAAATCGCATCGAATCGCATCGCATCTGATTGTATGCCTTAAGGTAAGGCATACAATCACAAAATCGGACGCCCAGATACTACATAAGTACCCAAAAAAGTAACCAAGTGGGCAATAGCACTGCAGGTGGGGAAGATGTAACATGAATGAAGAGCGTTAGATTTGGGTGGAATGTGTTCAAACGAAAATCTAAATTGCAGTCTAAAAACGAACTGTCTAATGTTTGTGAGCTACATGCATATGAAGCCAGTATTTACCCTGCACAGAAACATACTGTATAAATGTTTCTTCTCCCCTTGCATGGAAACATGGTTTATTTAGGACACAAAGTTACATGCTATTTTTGCTTTACTGACAACAATAAATCAGTGTTCTGCAGGGATAAATAAATAATGCTCAATATGATTATATGGAAGTCTGATCTGGACATTTTAATGTTTAATTTTTAATTATTTTCCTGTTTCATTTACTTTTTTATGATCACCATTGCACAGATAGTCAGACCCTATGGGGGAAATTTACCAATATAGGATTTCTATTTCAGATGGGATGTTGCTATTGGCAACCAATCAGATACTATCTATTATCTTCTAGAAGGTGCTAAATAAATGAGAAGTACTTTTTCAATGGTTGCCCATAGCAACATCCCATGTGATATAGAACTCTCATCTTATTAAATGTCCCCCTGTGTAGCTGATCAAATATAGCATAAAGATTAATGCAGCATTTCAGCTTTAAAAAAGTTACATTCCCTTCCAGCTACCTACAGAAGCTGTGTATATTATACGCATTTTTGATTTTGACCTTGCTTCATTTTTTGCTTCCAAGTTTGAAGTGGAATGGGAAAGTCTATTAGATCACTGAAATTATGAATCACATGCTAGCTGCTGCTTATCTGGTTCTTACGTGTGTTTAGAGCTTTCACTGATCGAGAACGGTACATGTGTTGCTAAGTGAGACAGGTTTTAAAAGCCCCTTTCTTATTTCTCCTTATACTCCTTGATATATTGTATTTACATTAACTGTCAGGAGTAAGTCTCAGCTTTTCATCAGCATAAACAGAGAGAATGAATGTTTTACAATGCCAAAGAAAAATAATCACTCTACAAACTGTTTAAGTTAAATGTAAACTGAAACTAAGATACTATTATAAATTCTGTGCACAAAGAAACAGTCTGTGATCTCAACTGACAGTCTAGTGGTTATAGCAAAAACCTTTCTGAATCTACTTTAATGACTGCTCATTAAACACTTCAATAATAAACAGAGAGATTATCTGTACATAATAAAACTGTCCCACTTAAATATTTCATGCAATATGGCCACTGCTGCCAGGCTGAATCTGCAGTGTAGGTGTGTAGATGGCATACTATTGTACAAAACACTCCTTAAAACTACTTTGATTCGGGACTGATTCTGAGTCACTATGACCGAATTAGCTTATTTTGCTGTAATTGTGTCACTGACTTCATGTTAAAGTTAGAATCAGCCCTATCTTGGTGTACACCCATGCACGTATGGGAATGCACCAGCACTATAATAGATGTAGATCATAGTTGCCTATCCTACCACATCTTGCAGGAGGCTCCTGTTTTGGTTATAAATCTCCTACTGCCCTGCATAGAACTTCTAATCTTCCAGATTGTTCAGATTCTGCAAGGTGTGCCAATAAGAAGTTTATTTGCAAGGACGGTGATTTGCTGTATTCATTGTGATTTGCTGTAGCTGCTCAAGAGTCCTTTCTGTTGACTCTTATGTCCCGTTCACATCGCATTTATAACCAGGGTTAATGCCAGGTTATTGCCGTGTTGTTGCTGGGTCGACCAACCTGTCGATTCAGTCCAGGTTAAATCTGGGTAGCTTTGTGTATAATGAGCATACAGGGTTTAGTGTGAAAGGGTCGTATCTGGGTCGAAGACAGGTCAACATACCGGATCCGGCCTGGCTTAGCAGTGTGAAAGCAGTATTTTTATCGGCCTTGTAGGAAACCCTGACAGGAAAGCGAGGAAAGGTCTTCTTAACTGTGCTGGTGTTCACTCATCCATAGCATGCTGCTGCTAGTGATTGATTAGAGTAAGAATTTTTGCTAGAAGTGCAATACTTTCAATATGTCTTCTCTCTTTCCCATATTCCTCCTTTCTCTCTCACATCTCTCCCTATTCCACACCTCTAATATCTCCCATATTCCTCCTCGCTCTCATGTCTCCTCCTATTTCTCCTCTCTCACGTCTCCCTGTTATCCTCCTCTTCCATCCCAGGGAGGAGTCTATGCTAGGAGCCAGATGCTGACACCGAGGTGGGTCTGAAAGCTTTAAAAGTCAGGGCCTATTTTTAGTCCCACTCCGGCACTGCCTGCTGCTAAGAAATTATTTAAACCAGCTAAGGACTGTGCCATGCAGTCCACAGAGATACTTTAAGTGCTCGATTAGAATCCCATGGTCCACGGTATTAAATGCTGCTGAAAGATCCAGAAGATTAGGATTGAATGGTCACCTCTGTCTCTTGTCATTAGAAGAGCATTCAGCCCAAGTGCCAGGGCTGTTTCAGTACTAAGTCTGCTCCTAAGCACTGACTGGAATGGATCATAAATATCATGGGTTGACAAGCAGGTTTCTAGTTGAGTTGCAACCACTTTCTCCATAACTTTCCCTAGAAAAGGTAGGTTTGAAACTGGTTTGTGTTTGGTCATGCAGTCGGGTCTGAGTTAGGGTTTTTAAGAAGTCATCTAATAAATGCTTCCTTTAGTCGTTCAGGAAAATTATTGAAAAAGATCATTGAACTATCATTGCACATGTAAGCTCATTCCTTATAAAAGCATTATTTAACCATAAACAATACACATACCCTGATAAGTAAATGTCCTGCTAAGCAAATGGACCAGCATCCAACTCGATAAGAGTCTGAATGCGTCTTAATTTTGTGCCACAGATTTGATTTTTCAAAAAAGGCAACTTAAGATATTATTCCAGCAAAATGACTTAAAGGGAGATCCCAAATGCCTAAGTATAGTAAGACATTAGACATAGAGCAAGGTTGTGAATTCTGATGTTACATCCTGTAGCAATTTTAGCTCTTGAAACAAGTTTATTTTGCTTCTTCTGTTTGATCTCATTTTAGAATTATTACAAAGGAAAAGGAAATGAGAGAGACTATCTGTTAGAGATGTCCACAATATTCCACCGCTACGGAAACCAAAGTCATTACTACCTAAATTCTATCTTAAATATTTATATATATAGAATCAGAGCAGAATCAATCCTGTTTAATCCGATTGATGTGACAGAAGTCACTCCATGTGAGGAATTGTATAGAGACTTATTAAAATTACACAGGCGTCATACTGATTATTTTTTACACAGCTCTACATTGAGTGATTACCATAGATGCAAGAAAATACCAAGAGGCTTGCGTATACGGAATAGCCCCACCATTGGTAAAAGTGATCCAGCCTTTTGTCGCAAATGGGTCTTGATCATAAACAAGTGGTCATTTGATTTCATGTTATTGATTGTTGAACAGTGCACAAAAGAGATAAACACAGTTAAAGATAAGATCTAAACATTTGAAGCACAATACAAATAAACATTAATTGCGGATGAGCAAACAGATTGGTATGAAAATTTGAATGGGTAAGTGCAATTATATAAACGTGAATTAACAAAGTTCAAAAGAGAAAAACGAAAAAAAGTAGATTCAGATTATGAGGCCAATATGGTTTATAGATGGACTGATACCCAATGACAAATGGGCCGCAAGAAGCCTTTCTTTAGGAGGAATAGAGGTCATTTTCCCGTTGACCAGGAATCCTCCACAGAATTTAACTCTACTAGCAGTAAGAGTGAAGGCACAAGAGGTCCAAGTGGGGATATAAACACAAGGCATCCTTAAGGCACGAAGACATGGGCCCAAGATGCAGGAGGAGTCACCACTATAGCAGGTGTGGCGGCCAAGCAAAAAGGCAAAGGTTGTGCCACAAAGCCTCCGGTGCATCTGAAAACCTAATAGTGAATCTATCATCTTATACCCTCACAGCTGCAGAAACTAAAGTATTAAACAGAGGACTGTCATTTATACCATCCACTGTGTCACAAACCGTGGGTCTCAGCCCCGTCTGAGACCACGTCCATTACCTTCCCGGTGGTCAGCGGTGAGAGTAAGGCCTCTGGTAGCTGTCAGCGCCTGGCGAGATGTCCCATGTTTGGCTGGTGTTGACCCGTGCAATCGACATGCCGGCACGCTGGAGCCCGCGCGTCATGGGCGCCGCCATGACACATGCGCTCAGCTGACCAGAGGGTCCAATCCCGCGGTCCAGCCAGGGTGACCTCTGAACCGCACACCTGCACACCTCTCAGGTGTACTCACTCTTTCCCTGGACTGATTGGTGCTGCTGACGCTAACCAATCAGTGCGCAGCAAGGGGGATATATTCCGGCTTCTAACTCACAGTCATCGCCTTGAATATGTGTTCATCTGACCTCAGTCCCTCCTGTGTTCAGCTGTTTCCAAAGGCTCCTGGTTATCCGGTCTCCCCGTGTACCTCTCGCAGTTTCCTGCATACTACCTGGTTTGTCATCTCCAGAAGACTCCTGCCATTCCACTCTGCAGTCGAGTATTACTACTGTTACCATCTTTACCTGGCATACCATCTCCAGAAGCCTCCTGCAAAATAACCATCGTGCAGTTGAGTGATCTCATCGACCCTGCTGTCGACATCAGTGTTGACACTTTCACACTGTGCCCTCCAGAGACTATTCCAATCCCCAGTGTCTTCAATATCACTACCACCCTCCGCCTACGTCCAGAGGACCAGGGCAGAGGGCCGCGACCTGCCTGTCAGACGCAGCGAAGTCCATATCCCCTTGCGGGGGTCTCTGGTGAATACCGCTGGCAGGTTAGACTCCGCGCCTCTGTTTCTGGTTTCAGCCAACACTCTGGTACGCAAGGCAGTGCCTCTGTGCATGTCATTCATCAGGCCTCCGGCCTTCCGCTACACAGCGCCCTCCACTGGTCCACCACGGTCAGGGTCGGGAACACAACAGACCCAGAACCTGACAGTATATTCAAGGCCGATGGACTCGGCCCAAGACCCAAGTGTGGGACCAGCGGTTCTTCAAAATGTTGCTGCCAGAATGGAGACCCAAGAAGCTACTCAGCAGCAGGTGATTAAATTCTTACAAGATGTATCCAGTCGGTTGGACACCCTGCAACAGTCCCTGTCGACTTCTGTGTCAACCACTACCGTAAGATCAGCAACACCAGCTTTATCATCCCGTCTCCACCTGCCAGCACCCACCAAATACGATGGTGACCCCAAGACCTGCAGAGGGTTTATCAACCAGTGCCAAATTCAGTTCGAATTGGTTCCTCATAATTTTCCTACGGCCAGAATTAAAATCGCATACATGGTGTCATTATTAACTGGCTCGGCCCTGAAGTGGGTATCACCCTTATGGGAAAAAGCAGATCCTCTGCTGACAGACTATGACCAATTCCTCCTGACCTTCCGCCGCATATTCGACTTGCCAGGTCGACCCGTGTCAGCAGCTACTGACATCCTCCAGGTCAAGCAAGGGTCCCGCCCCATGGGGCAGTACGTAATCCATTTTCAAACTCTCGCGTCTGAATTACAGTGGAACAATGAAGCCCTGACAGCTGCCTTCTGGTTAGGAGTTTCTGACCGGATCAAAGATGAGCTGGCATCTCGCGACCTTCCTACCCCCTTGGAAGATCTCATATCTCTATGTGTCAAGATTGATCTACGTCTTCGTGAGAGAGGACTAGAAAAACACAAGAAGTTAATTCCCAAAGTTTCTCTCAAGATTCGTTCTGAGTCTCCTACGCGTGAAGAACCAATGCAAGTGGGTAGATCACGACTGACTCCCGAAGAACGCACCCGTAGGCAGCGCAATCGCCTGTGCATATATTGTGCTGCTCCTAGCCATTTCATTAACAATTGTCCCGAGCGTTCGGGAAACGACCGGGCCTAACCTGCAAGGGAGGAGTCAGGTTGGGTCAAGTGGCAAAATCTCCTCCAGAATATGACTTTGTCTTACCCGTATCTTTGAATACCCCTACTGGTACCCATTCCAGTACCGCCCTGGCAGACTCCGGCTCGGCCGGGAACTTTATTTCTCAGGACCTGGTTACCAAACTGAAGATTCCAATGGAACCATTAGTTCCACACCTAGCTGTGACAGCAGTTGACGGCAGCAGAATCCCAGGCAGTGAGGTTCGCTTCTGTACCAGTCTCCTCACCCTCAGAGTCGGCATGCTGCACCAGGAACAGATCAAATTTCTCGTTATTCCCAAATCTTCTTATGAAATCGTCCTTGGTCTTCCCTGGTTTCGTCTTCATAACCCAAACATCAATTGGAAGACGCTACAAATCGAGCAATGGAGTTCTCATTGCCAACAGCAGTGTATCAAGTCAGTGGTGCCCACTCGTTCAGCCAATGTAAAAATTCTTCCTGGTCTCCCTGAAGTCTATAGTGAATTCGCTGATGTGTTCTGCGAGCAGTCCGCTGATATTCTTCCTCCTCATCGTGATTGGGACTGTAAAATTGACCTTCTCTCAGAGAAATTCCCCCCTAAAGGTCGAACTTACCCATTGTCCGTTCCTGAGACACAAGCCATGTCGGCATACATAAAAGAGAATCTTCAGAAAGGCTTCATCCGGCGCTCAAGTTCACCAGCAGGTGCAGGTTTCTTTTTTGTAAAGAAAAAAGATGGAGGCCTCCGCCCGTGCATCGATTACCGGGGTTTAAACAGTATCACAGTCAAGAACAGTTACCCGCTTCCCCTTATTACAGAACTTTTTGACCGAGTGCGAGGTGCCCAGGTCTTCACCAAGTTGGATCTCCGTGGGGCATACAACTTAATAAGAATCCGTGAAGGTGACGAGTGGAAGACCGCATTTAACACCCGGGATGGTCATTACGAGTACCTGGTAATGCCTTTCGGTCTTTGTAATGCCCCAGCAGTATTCCAGCAATTTGTAAACGAGGTCTTTAGGGACATGCTCTACGTTTGCCTTGTGGTATACCTCGATGACATCCTCATTTTTTCAAAAGACTTATCCTCTCATCGAACTCAGGTCAAGGAAGTATTGTCTCGCCTTCGCAGAAACAAACTGTATGGCAAAATCTCCAAATGTACTTTCGAAGTCCCTTCTGTGCCCTTCCTCGGATACATCATTTCTGGCTTCGACCTACGTATGGATCCAGAGAAGTTAGAGGCTATTAATGGGTGGTCACAACCCACTTCCCTCAAAGCAGTCCAACGCTTCATAGGGTTTTCCAACTACTACAGGAAATTCATTCGAGGCTTCTCCACGCTGATTGCACCCATCACCGCACTCACCAAAAAAGGGGCTAATCCAGCCAACTGGCCCTCAGAAGCCATCGCAGCCTTCCAGTTTTTAAAACAAGCTTTTGTCACTGCTCCTATCCTGTCCCAGCCTGATGTCGACAAACCATTTTTTCTTGAGGTAGATGCCTCTCACATAGGAGTCGGTGCTGTACTCTCTCAAAAGAACAGTGATGAAAAACTCCACCCCTGTGGGTTCTTCTCTCGCAAGTTTCTTCCAGCAGAAAGAAATTACTCTATTGGAGACCAAGAATTACTGGCCATCAAATTAGCTCTCGAAGAATGGAGATATCTTTTAGAAGGTGCCAAGTTTCCCGTGACGATCTTCACAGATCATAAAAACCTCCTGTACCTCCAGTCTGCCCAGTGTATGAACCCTCGACAGGCTCGTTGGTCCTTGTTTTTCTCTCGTTTTTCTTTCAAGTTGTTATATCGTCCTGGCACTCAGAATGTGAAAGCGGATGCCTTATCACGTTCCATGCAAGAAGATTCTGACCTACAGGAAAATCGGCCCATTCTGGACCCCATCGCCTTTGCTCCCACTCAGGTGTCGCCTGTGCCTCCTCCTGGTAAAATCTTCGTTCCCACTGAATTACGTCGGAAGCTTCTTTCCTGGGCTCACAAGTCATTATTCTCTGGACATCCTGGCGCTCAAGGGACATTAAAAATTCTTCAGAGATCCTATTGGTGGCCGCAGATTGGCAAAGAAGTAAAAGAGTTCGTGGCATCATGTCCAAAATGTGCACAGCACAAAGTATCCCGACAAGCCCCAGCCGGCCAGCTCCATCCTCTGTCCGTTCCATCTCGTCCCTGGACTCACATCTCAATGGACTTTATCTGTGACTTACCCAAATCCCAAGAGTACAACACCATATGGGTAATAGTTGACAGGTTTTCCAAGATGGCCCGATTCATCCCATTACCCGGCCTACCGTCCGCTCCCACTCTGGCTCAGCTGTTTGTTCAGCACATCTTTAGAAGTCATGGCTTGCCTAGCGAAATTGTGTCCGATCGGGGGGTACAATTTGTGGCAAGGTTCTGGAGAGCTCTGTCTAATGCATTCCAAATCAAATTAAAGTTTTCTTCAGGCTATCATCCCCAGTCCAACGGTCAGACAGAAAGGGTGAACCAAGACCTGGAGACCTTCCTTCGTCTTTATATATCATCCTCGCAAGATGACTGGTCGAGACTCCTCCCGTGGGCAGAATTTGCTCATAATTTCAGGTACCATACAACCACTGGTCATTCCCCTTTCTTTATAGTCTATGGACAAAACCCCCGGGCCCCCAATTTTGAAATGTTACCAGCGATAGAGGTACCTGCAGCCGCAGCAGCCATTAACCATTTTTCTCAAATCTGGCGAGAGGTTCATTCCAACATCACGAAAGCCTCAACAAGGTATAAATTCTTTGCAGATCGCAAGAGAAGAGCTGTTCCGGAGTTGCACCCAGGAGATAGAGTGTGGCTTTCCACACGGAATCTCAGACTGAGAGTTCCCTCTATGAAATTTGCTCCCAGATTCATCGGTCCCTATACGGTTCTACAAAGGATCAATCCTGTCGCATACAAACTGAAGTTGCCCAAGTCTTTACGCATCCCCAACTCATTTCACATCTCGTTGTTACGTCCTCTCATCCTGAATCGCTTCCATACTTCCTCACCCTCACTACCCAAAGTTCAAACCAGCAGGGGAGTAGAATTCGAGATTAACAAAATTGTTGATTCTCGTCGGAGGTATGGGCATCTCCAATATCTCGTTGATTGGAGAGGATATGGTCCTGAGGAGAGGAGTTGGGCAGACGCAGAAGATGTACATGCCCCCCGACTAATCAAAGTGTTTCACGAAGAGAACCCGTCCAAGCCTAAAGGGTGTTCGGTGCCCACCCTAAAAGGGGGGGGTACTGTCACAAACCGTGGGTCTCAGCCCCGTCTGAGACCACGTCCATTACCTTCCCGGTGGTCAGCGGTGAGAGTAAGGCCTCTGGTAGCTGTCAGCGCCTGGCGAGATGTCCCATGTTTGGCTGGTGTTGACCCGTGCAATCGACATGCCGGCACGCTGGAGCCCGCGCGTCATGGGCGCCGCCATGACACATGCGCTCAGCTGACCAGAGGGTCCAATCCCGCGGTCCAGCCAGGGTGACCTCTGAACCGCACACCTGCACACCTCTCAGGTGTACTCACTCTTTCCCTGGACTGATTGGTGCTGCTGACGCTAACCAATCAGTGCGCAGCAAGGGGGATATATTCTGGCTTCTAACTCACAGTCATCGCCTTGAATATGTGTTCATCTGACCTCAGTCCCTCCTGTGTTCAGCTGTTTCCAAAGGCTCCTGGTTATCCGGTCTCCCCGTGTACCTCTCGCAGTTTCCTGCATACTACCTGGTTTGTCATCTCCAGAAGACTCCTGCCATTCCACTCTGCAGTCGAGTATTACTACTGTTACCATCTTTACCTGGCATACCATCTCCAGAAGCCTCCTGCAAAATAACCATCGTGCAGTTGAGTGATCTCATCGACCCTGCTGTCGACATCAGTGTTGACACTTTCACACTGTGCCCTCCAGAGACTATTCCAATCCCCAGTGTCTTCAATATCACTACCACCCTCCGCCTACGTCCAGAGGACCAGGGCAGAGGGCCGCGACCTGCCTGTCAGACGCAGCGAAGTCCATATCCCCTTGCGGGGGTCTCTGGTGAATACCGCTGGCAGGTTAGACTCCGCGCCTCTGTTTCTGGTTTCAGCCAACACTCTGGTACGCAAGGCAGTGCCTCTGTGCATGTCATTCATCAGGCCTCCGGCCTTCCGCTACACAGCGCCCTCCACTGGTCCACCACGGTCAGGGTCGGGAACACAACAGACCCAGAACCTGACACACTGGACACAATCAGGATTGTGTCCAGTGGAGAAACAAAAGCTAACTGTCAATTAAAGTTAAAAGAATATTATGCTAAGGTTCTCAGTGGTCTACCTGTACAACCTGTAGTACTGACTCAAAGATACTCCCTAAATCGACATTTGAACCCCAGTCATTCAATGTGTCAGTGAAAAACATTTATGATACTGATTCATCAAGAGGCAACAACATTGTTGACTGAACAGAACTCTGGCCGCAGTAATTTCGACATGGCTGACAGACAAGCGTTGAAGTCAAATAATAAAACACTAACTTTCAGAACAGCGGACAAAGGGGGTGCCCTGGTTATCCAGGACACTGAAAAGTACCATATACAAGTGATAAAACACCTTGAGGAAAAAGTCACCTATAGTCGTCTATTAACGGATCCTACAGATAAATTCTCAAAAAGGCTGCATGATTTATTACAACAAGCTGTGGATAGAAGAATCATCCCGAAAGAACTGATGGAGAAATTAATACCACAACATCCATTAGCTCCAGCATTTTGTTGTATTCCAAAGATACATAAGTGGCTTCTGGACCCCTCTGGCAGACCTATATTGTCTGCCAGAAATTCTCTATTCTAACGTACATCAGTATATGTGGATAGTGTATTACAGCCCTGCATCCTCAATCATCCAAAATATTTGTTGGACACCACATCTCTGCTCAACAAGCTATTGGTAGTTCCTAGACTTGTAGAAGACGTGTGGCTGTTCACCATAGATGTGAGCAGCCTATACACCGTAATTCCACATGATGAGGGGTTGTTAGCTGTGGAACAGATTTTGAGCTGCGCTCATGCCAGACTTTCTGTGGCGGTGCACCTCCGACAGGGCCGATTGTTGTTTGGTCTCGGGGTTGAAACGATAGATACAGGATTCATCACCACTAAAGTTCTCAGACCGCTATCATACATTGACAAGGGAGAATAGCCCCTCTGTGTTGGGATCCCCCCTGTCGGAGCATCGGAAGTCGGGATTCCAACGTCGGGATACTGACTGTCGGGATCCCCCCTGTTGGAACCTCATCTGGCACCCGCCAAAAACACTGGAGCTTAGGAATTATAATGGGACAGAAACCCACCTTAGAAGTCCAAGGTATAAAATATTTAAAGTATACACAGCAGTTCAAAGTAAGAATGCTATGATAAAAGCCATAAATTCCCACAGGTACAGGTGATCTACAGTAAAAGTAATGGCACCTTGCCATTCAACTCTTTTTAGGCTTGACTTAGGTCTTCATGACCCAGATCATGCAATTCAGACCACAGGTGACTCATGAATAACTCTGGTAACAAGCAGGATTACTCACCTGGGACATCCATCCCTGGTCAGGTCTGTTCAGACATAGCCGAGACCTGTGTTGAACTAATAGACCGGCAATATTCCAGGCCGGAAAGGCTATGTCTGAAAGGGGTTTAAGTTATGCAGTCTTTCTTACTAATTATAAAAATGCAGAATATTTTTAAATAGTAACAAAATCATGAATTGTGAACTTTTGTGTTATGTGAATAAAACAAGCCAGACAATAACCTGACAGAATTAGAGCAAGTAATAGAGTTGTGTAAAGTAATGTGTGCGTACTTGCCTACATTGCTGCCCGGGAGTTGCATGGGGGCATTGCCAGCAGGAAGATGGGCAATTTGGGTGGCATGGTGGTATGATCAAGAATATAGGGGGTAGAGGGTGATATAACCACACTCTTAGGAATTCTGGCGCTGTTCAAGTGTAAATGATTTATATCAATACTGTAATAAAAACTATCCACTCAACTGCTGCAAGTGTGAAGAGCTTGCTAGGGTTCTAGAAAAATAGTGGAAGTTCCCCATCGCTAGGAAGATAAAAGGCTTTGGTAGAGTCTAGATCCCCTTCAGTTTTGATTACAGGATGTGATGTTCAGTGAGGGCGGAAGTTGTTAGATGCCCTCACAATGTTTTTTTATTTTATCTGTAATTCACTTAGGTGTAGGTTATTTTGTTTTATTTTAGCTGCATTGTACCCTTGCTGGCTCGCTAAGCTCGCACGCTTGGGGCACGGTGGCTCGCTTCGCTTGCCACAGATTTATAATACCGCTCCAGGTATAGGTGGGCCCAGGGCATGATGGGAAAATTGTCAAAACTGAAGGGGATCTTGACACTACCGAAACGATTTGCCTCGTCACATCTGCCCGTATTCCAGCCTGACTTCTGCCCAAACCTGTGCAGCTGCCTCCGTGTCTCCGCCAGACTTCCGCCTCCATCTAGCAGACGCCAGCTCATTCAGCGCTGACTAGCACAATTTGCGCCTGAACGGAGGGCCATTTACCGGCATTTCAGCCCTCACTACTCAGCCACCCTCCATCCTCAGTGTGCACTCAGCACTCCTGCGAGTGGGGTGAAGCACTTTCCATCTGGATACCTACGTGGGTGAGAAAAATCCCCCCTCTGTCTATACATATGCTTGTTGACCCACTAGTGTACGGCCACTGACTTTACCAACATTTAACTGCCTCGTACTAGAACTCACTGCGTGTCAGCTTACACACTAAATATGTAAGCTTCTACATCATTGGCTACTAACGCACTTCCATTGGCACAAGCTACTTACCTCAAGTTTTCACATTTATGGCTATATTATAGAGCGGATTATCAACAAATTATTACCCAAAGGCCACTGCACAGGCTCACTGCTGGGTCGCCAGCTGGGCTTATATATCTAAGGCTTCATTTATCTAATCAGGCTAATACATCCAACCAGCAGCACAGTGTGAATCTTTTGCATGGTGGTATGATCACATTCTTGTGGTCATGCCACTGATAAACAGTGCTGAGAAAACAGGCATTGTCTAGTTGAGTGCAGGCTACAATGACTAGACAGTGTGAATTGCGTCATTGGGTCCTGCTTGGTATGCCTACATATGCTCTGTGTGGGATCAGGGAGGCTACTGGGAGATGTTGGAAACTTCTCCACCCTTCCGGAGAGGCTCCAAGCCATTCCAAGAGGATCAGCAAGTGTATGTGCATTGTGCGATTTAACATAATTTTGTCAACATTAGACTTTAGAACAATAGCATCACAATATCATGCTGGTACAGTATAACTTGAGTTAAACCTTCGTATTGAATGTTGTATTGTTTCGATGGGAGATATTATGTGACCAGCATCTCTAGATACTTTTTCCTATAATTGTGTTGATATCAATTGCTGACTTCCACATTTTCTCTTATAGAAATGTTTTTTTCCCACTGATCTAGTTGGAGCCACAGCAATACATGACTTAACTTATAACTTCACTTAGATAAGATATTATACAAAAGGCTTCTACTCTACTGTAATAATTGTATTTCACAGATTGCCAGCAGAACATTTCAAAGATACAATTATACTTTAGGTGTGTCATAAAATCCAGAAATCAGAAACATACAGCACTATATATATAAAATACCATATGGTTTAAGTATACTTGCCTACTTTTGAAAACTAGTTTCAGGGAGATTATAGGTAGTCGAATTTTGCACAGCGCCCCATTGAGGGGGCATGTAATGCTCCACCCAAAGGGCGTGTCTAGTTCCATATATGGAGAGATTGTGAAAAGAGAAGAGTGGGTGTGTAATTTAAAATGAATTCTATCCAAATGTAGATGAGCCCCAAAGCAGTTAGTAAGAGATACTATACTTGCTAAAGTGCTGGGAAATGTTGCTGATGATTCAATGTAAATGTATCTGTCTCTCATTACTTTTTCCCCAAAATATGTAAAAGTATAATGTGGGCTAGGTGAAATGAGGGAGATTGCTAGACTAATGAGGGAGAGAGGGAGATTGCTGTTATTTCAGGGAGTCTCCTGCAGAATGCAGAAGGGTAGGCAACTATGTGTTTAAGTTGTTATAGTTTTTGCAAAATAATTGATGCAGTAATATATATATATATATATATATATATATATATATATATATATATATATATATATATATATATAATCAGCACTATTTTTCTGTAAAAATAGGTTTCAGGATCTCTGGGTCTGGGGTTGGAGCTAGTTAAAAAAGTATATTGATCTTTTTGCTCTGGGTCCCCGTCCGGTCAGACAATAAAAAATATTACAAGATCCCAGCAAGTTATCACAGAATGGCCACCACATGTGTGGTCAGCAGACGGTACATACACAGTAGCATTGCAGAGGTGCAAAACAAGCAAAGTGATGGCCAATTTAATGGGGAGGCAGTGGGTAATGGGGATGGAAGAGGGAGGCACAGTGTTTACCCTGTCCCTCCCCCCCCACCCTTCACAGATACATTCCATATAGTCTGTGCTCAGTGCACCCCTGCTTCCCCTCATGCTCCTCTGTTGCTGCTTTTGTTTAGGAAATATCAGACTTGCTCTGAAGGTGTGTTTGTCCTTTTCTGTCCTCTAATTGAATAGAAAAACCCAAAGGCTGTGGGGAAAACACCCTGCCAAAGATGCAGCATTGGACCTGGTAAATCACATATATATTAATAAAAAAAGATAGTGAAGTGCCCCACTGGTGGGTTTGATCAATTTAAAAAATCAGGGTGTACCATACCATCTGGGGTTTTCGGTTATGGAAATGTTCATAAATTTCTGTCTCTTCTCCAATGCTCCGCGAACATAAAATGAAAACACAGAAAGTATACCAAAAACTAATGATACACTCCTGCTTCACACAAAGTCCTTAATAACTTGGGGATGCAGTGCACTTGAAACGATGTCTATGTCAACAGTGTCGACATTCGGGTAAAAAACAGTGAAAAAAACCCATGTCAACCTTTGACTGTCGACCTAACCCATGTCGACCTATACCCATGTCGACCTTGTCCCATGTCGACCTAGACCCATACCGACCTTGCTGCATGTCGTCCTAGTGGTGTCGACCCAATGCTTGTCGACCTAGTTGTTGTAGACCAAATGATCCACACCCCACCTCTCATAAAGGTATCTTTATGTCCACATCAAAAATTATGTGTCTCTATCTGCAGCGCTTTCTCTCTCATGTCTCCACTACCTCTACATGAAGCAGAGGGGGCAGGAGATCCCTCTTAGAGTGACAGCTGCTGGAATCTTTTGAGTGGTCATCATATGCAATCATGTCAGGGAAGGCCCAGCTTGGTCACATTTCACAATGCCAGGCAATTGGTTATTAGTGGAATTAAAGAAAATTGTATTATTTAACCATAATCTTCTGTAACTTATAAAATTGACAGCAATACATTTAGAGATGTGTGAAGGGTGGACAGGTGGGCAGTTATTGGTAACCTGAGCCCTTTGTAGGTAATCATCCTTCCTGCAGCCATGAGTTGGTGATACTGTAAGGTTTGTTCTCCATTGTGACCACGCAGTAGAAAAACACTAGTTTGGGGCTATAAGGAGAAGAGGGGTGGGCAACATTTGATTAACTGAGACTTTTGATGACTGATGACTGACGAAAGATTACCTTCTAAAACTACCAGAGGGGGTTTCTGACACATTGGCATCAGACATGGAAAGGTCACGAAAAGCCCAGCTTGGTTGGTCATATTTGTTGCGACCACATCATTCAAATGTTTAATCATGTTTACAAAAAAACAACAAGAAAACTTTGTATTTGTATTTGTATTATACTGAATGAAGTGCTCCTCTAGCAGACCAGTTGCCTGCATGTAAGAACATTTAGGCCAGGGGTGGCCAAACCTGTCCTCATGATCTACCAATTCATGTATTTCAGGCAGCCTGTGGTAGGAATGAATGCAGCATGTTTGAAAATGTGACAGTTAGTAATGACTACAGCTGTACGCCAGCTAGGGGATTTGGAAAACGTGGACTGTTGGTAGATCTTGCAAACTGGTTTGGTCACTTCTGATTTAGGCCATTAATTCTATCTTTATCTCTCCTGTTTCTTTTGTATCCTGCTGTCTGCAACCTTGAAGTGGTCCAATTTTGGAAATAAGCAGACAAAAGGACAAAAGAACAAAAGAACTATAATGTACTGTATGACATCCGTGTTTTATAGTGACCCGTGTGAGGAGATTTTTGCTTACTTTCAGGCATTGGCTCAATTTTCCACATGTCCCAATTTGGAGGAGATAGATCTAATGGTGTGTACACTCAGTGAGATTCCTTTGATATTCAACTAAAGATTTGATTGCTGTGCAATCTTTGCTAACACTGTACTATTTATAGAATTCATGCTACAATCGATTTGCACTATATAGTCATTGCTGCACTGTCTATTTGGCCTTTCGATTTCAGCTGAACAAGAGCACGCATCAGCATCGAATCGGGATAGAAAGCTTAAAAACATGTTCTATCTCCATATGATGTATATGCGATCCCGATTCCATTTAGACTATATAGTCAAAAACGAATGTCAAAATGTACACAGCATAACTCTGAAGACAACAACTGATATATGTGTATGTGTATTGTGTATGAGCAGGGGTTAAAGTGGCGGGGAACGGGGTTGAACTGAGTTCCACCACCTCTAATGGCAGGGGGAACTCAGTTCCACCTCCACCACAGTCATGCATAATAATTCCAACAGAAAATCCTGTCCCAGTGGCTCTCTTTTCTCCCATGTCATATGTAATGTTATTCCATCCCCACTGCTGAAGTAGGGAGCACTCCTTGTTAAAAAGCAAAGTCAATTTATTTCATGTGGCCAAATTCAAAATACTAGGACTGGGATACAACTGATGGCAGTATTTAGACATTTAGAAACCATTCGGCATAGTCATTTTCACCAAGAGCAGAGCATAAACGGCAATCTACGGGCCCGTTTCGGCTTATCCAGCCTTCATCCTGGACTGACCCACCGTAAATGAGTGCATTAGCCCAGTATATAAAGCTGCCACCAAATTGAATAAACAGGAAACATCTGTGTGAATAAGCAGACTGATCAGTCATAGGGCTCACTGATGTATAAGGATGCCCACCGGATCTCCAAATAAGGAGTATCCGGAATAGATCCGGGAGTCCCAGCCACAGCACACCTCTGTGTGTGTGTCAGAGCTAACTGGTATCCGGAGTGAACACCAATCACAGAGACCTGGCGCCCGGCATCAGCACACCCCCGTGTGCACATCAGGGATTACCAGTCACTTAGCAACAGGACGCTAAGGCAGCATGCATTATGCTCAAGCCACAATCAAAGATGTGATTGCACAGTCAAAGACGTGATTGCACATGCGCACCAATTCCCACAGAGGACCCAGACTGCACCGGATCGCTGTCGGCTAAGATATCAAGCACCGCCCATTGAGTGACGTGGCCATGCAGGTCTGTTACCCTGGTAACCTGCTGCAACTATCAGATAGTGCACAGCCTTAATAGGATAGAAGTGGGCAAGGAAGGTGTGGCAACAAATCACAGAGTAGTCCAAATAGCAGTGCAACCCTAAGACCATCAGTCGCTTCATAATTAATATACAAAACATATAATAGTGGTAGACCTACTGGTACATGAAAACAACCTCAAAAACATATATACAAGGCATCATACTAGAGATAGAACAATTATTTGAAAAATATTAGGAGAAAAATCTCAAGAGAAAAAAACACGGCTTAATCAAGATATACAGCTGGGGTAAATAGAGTAAAAGATAGACCGAAAACGGGAACTCCTCATGGAGACCCATTGGTGATAATGCATTTAGCTTAAGTATCCACTGGCACACCCTTTGTAAAAGCAGTTTGTGTCTATCTCCTTCCCTCCACAGTGGGGGTATATGATCCACCAGCATATAGGTGTAGTCTTTCAGGGAATGTCCAGCTTCATGATAATGTCGTGCCACCGGGGGTGTACTGGAATCCACACCATTGAGAGCTTTCTTGATCGAAGACCTATACATCGCAATGCACTCTTTGACAATTCTAATGGTGTTCCCCACATATATTTTTCTGCAGGGGCATGAGATGACATAGATAATAAACCTGGATTCACAATTGAGTCATTGGAATATTTTGTGTTGTTCTCCAGTAGTAGGAAGGAGAAAATGTGTAACAGTGGTTAAAAACAGACAGTTAGCACAAACTGTGCATTTATAGGATCCTGTTGATCTTTTGAGCCACGTCCTATTGGTATTAGTTGATGGACTGATGTCAGAGTATGTTATCCATTGTTTGATATTTGGGCTACGCTTGTAGCTAAACAAACACAATTGTTGACACTCCGATCCAATCACACGGTCCGTGCTAATGATATGCCAGTTTTTTGCTGCTTTGATTGTCCCTGACATTGTCGAATATGTGGTGGGAAATACCACTCTGTCCATTTTTTTAGTTTAAGTTTGGATCTCGAAGTCAGGAGTGTTTCTCTATCCAACTCAAGACACTTTTTAACAGCAGTATTCACTTTCGCTCTATCATAACCATGGTCTAAAACTTTTTTTGCCATCAGTTGCATATCCCTTTGTAAGTCCTCCCTCTCCGAGGTAATACGAGCCACTCTAATCGATTAGGAGAAGGGACGGCACCACTCTTAAGTGGTGCTAGATGGAAACTAGAATGTACTAACAGGATATTTTTGTCAGTTTTTTTAGTGAAAACTTTGGTAACATATTTGTCATGTGTTGCTGTCACTGTGATGTCCAAACAGTCCATAGTTGTAGGGTGACAGTTCTGTGTGAATCGTATACATCCAGATAAATGATTTAGATAATGAATGCTTCCAATTGGGTTTGACTCCCTGTCCAAATCAAAAAGAGGTTATCGATGTACCTACTATAAAATGCTATTTATTTAGAAAATGTGGGGTTTGACATAATGAAAGTCCTCTCATAACTGTACATGAATAAATTTGCATATGTTGGGGCCATGTTTGACCCCATCGCTTTTCCTGATAACTGCAAAAAGAATGCATTATTAAACAATTTACAATTCCCCCGCATTTGTCGGCTGGGCGAATGACTATACTGATGTTGTCATGGAGCGAATGTATAGCCTGAGTTTCAAGTATGGACAGGTTAGATCTATGTGGTCTTACAGTATTCTGTGTTGTATCAATCTCTTTTCTGACAAACCTAAAAAATGTTTATATCGAGGGATTGGTTGTGGGAGGGTCAAAAGTACTCTCTGCTCTAAAGGGTCCCCTCTCATCTGGCCTCTGAGGTACATGTGTTTTGAAAAAATCCATGATGTTTAATTTTCTTTGGAATTTATACAGCTCTACATTCGTATCAATGAGCTTTGGTTTGAAGGTTTGTACAAACGTAAGGCACTTTGATAGTTACATAGTTACATAGTTACATAGTAGATAAGGTTGAATAAAGACTTGCGTCCATCGAGTTCAACCTAGGTTTTAATAGATTATCCCTTGTAAAAGAAAGAATATGATTCTTATTAGTACCCTTGGATGTTTTTATCCAATAAATGTTTGTTCAACCTTATTTTGAACGTATTCATTGTGTCTGCCGACACCACTTCTCCAGGAAGAGAGTTCCACAGTTTGACTTCTCTGACGTAAAGAATTTTTTTCTTTTGAGGGAACGAAATCTTCTTTCTTCTAATCTAAACTCGTGCCCTCGTGTCCTAGATTCCTTTCTTGCAGTAAAAAGGGTGCTTGACAGTTCCTTATATTGGCCCCTGATATATTTGTACATGTTGAGCATGTCCCCCCTTAATCGTCTCTTCTCTTGCGTAATTAGTCCCAAAGTGCTCAATCTCTCCTCTGAGTTTAAATTCTCTATTCCCCATTAGCTTAGTTGCTCTCCTTTGGGTTTTTTCCAATTCTATGATGTCCTTTTTGTAGTGTGGGGCCCAGAACTGTACTCCATATTCAAGGTGAGGTCTAACCAATGCCTTGTACAGTGGCATAATTACTTTTGAGTCCCTAGTTTCCATGCCCCTTTTAATACATGCTAGAATTCTGTTGGCTTTTTTTGTTGCTATGTGACATTGAGCACTACACCCCAGTTTGTTATCTATTTGGACTCCTAGATCCTTTTCAAGTAAAGAAATACCCAATTCCTCCCCGCTTAGGTTGTAACTAGCACTCTGGTTATGCCTCCCGAGGTGCATAACCTTGCATTTATCCACATTGAACCTCATCTTCCACTTTTTAGCCAACTCATCTAGCTTGTTAAGATCATTTTGAAGTGCGGTTACATCCTCTGTTGATTTAATAACTCTACCCAATTTTGTGTCATCAGCAAAGATGGATACATTGCTGAGTATCCCCATCCCAAAATAGTTAATATATATGTTAAATAAGATGGGCCCTAGTACCGAACCCTGTGGCACTCCACTTAGTACTGGTGTCATATTTGATACAGCACTGTTCACAACCACTCTTTGTTCTCTATTACACAGCCAGTTCCATACTCATCTACAGATATTTGCCCCTAATCCCAGGTCCTCCATTTTATTTATCAACCTCTTGTGTGGTACTGTATCAAAAGCTTTTGCAAAATCTAGGAAGACCACATCTACTGCGTTTCCATTATCTAGGTTTTTGCTGACATCCTCATAAAAGCCTAGTAAATTTGTCTGGCATGAACGATTTTTCACGAACCCATGTTGGTTAATAATAAGTAAACTATGATGGTCTAAATATTCCAGGATACCATCCCTTAAAATTCCTTCAAATATTTTACCGACTATTGATGTTAAGCTCACAGGCCTGTAATTAGTTTTGGTTTTAAGGTTTGCACAAACATAAGGCCCTTGATAGAACTGTCATTTCGTCTTTTTTGTGATTATTTTTAGATAAGTTGAATACCACTAATTCCGAAGTTTGGGATTCACCTCTTTCCTCTTATGTCTCCTGCCTCCCTGTCTAGTTGGTCATCTCCCTAATCTAAATCTATGTGGGGAAAACCATTAGACTGGTCAAAGAGCGCATTGCGATGCATAGGTCTTTGATCAAGAAAGCTCTCAATGGTGTGGATTCCAGTACAGCCCGGTGGCACGACTATATCATGAAGCTGGACATTCCCTGAAAGACTTCACCTATATGCCGGTGGATCATATACCCCCACTGAGAAGGGGAGGAGATAGACACAAACTGCTTCCACAAAGGGAGTGCAAGTGGATACGTAAGCTAAATGCATTATCACCAATGGGTCTCCATGAGGAGTTCCCATTATCGCTCTATCTTTGACTCTATTTACCCCAGCTGCATATCATGATTAAGCCATATTTTTTTCTCTTAAGACTGTTCTCCTAATATATTTATGTTTTTGAGGTTGTTTTCATGTACCATTGGTCTACCACTATTATATGTTTTGTATATTAATTATGAAGCGACTGATGGTCTTAGGGTTGCACAGTTATTTGGACCACCCTGTGATTTGTTGCCACACCTTCCATGCCCACTTCTTTCATATTAAGGCCCCCATCTGGTAATAGATATGACATGCCTAATTCTGTTTCCCCCGATGAGGCCCGGCTCTATCAGCAGCACAGCGGTGTGCTGACTGACAGTTGCTGCGGGTTAACAGTGTAGTTTTCTTGCGTGATCATGTCACTCGATGGGTGGTGCATAACATTGACTTAGACAGTCTTGTAACTTTTATGTACTTAATGTATGCTTTAATAAATCCCCAGTCTGGCAGTTGATATGGAATGCCTACTCCTGTGCCCTTATGATACCCAGCTCTATCAGCAGTACAGCTGTGCGCTGTCTGATAGTTGCGGTGGGTTACCAGGGTAACAGGCCTGCGTGGCCATGTCACTCGATGGGCGGTGCTTGATATCTAGGCCTACAGCGATCTGGTGCAGTCTGGGTCCAATACTACATATCCCAGCATGCCCTGCTACTACTGGGATGTGTAGTTCAACAACAGCTGGAGGACCGAAGGTTCCCCTAGGGATGGCCATTGTTGCCATTGCCATCGATGGTTGCCATCGATTTCAATTCTGCAACTGGCCATCGATAGTGCTTAGCTATGCAATGGATGACCATCAATATTTTTACATATCGATGGTCATCCATTGTATTTGATTGATTAACCCGTGGGGGTGGGGCTTCGTGGGTGTTGGGGGGTGGAGCTATGCTCAGTGTCCCAGCACTTTGAAAAAAAAAAAGCAAAACATCGCTTTGCTATTCCATCGATGGAGGGAAACCATCTGGTTCTCCCCCATCGATGGCAAAAGTATTCGACATCGGCCATGAACCATAGATGATTTTGGATCATCGATGGTCGATGGCCATCCCTAGGTTCCCCATCGCTGCTTTAGTAAAAGTACCGCTAAGAGTCCAAGTTTTGTGAAACATTATAAATGATTTAATGCAAATATCTCATTAAAGCATTAAACTACTGAATAAAATTTTGGAAAAAAGAAAGTCTTCTATATTAGTGTGTGTCTGCAAAGTAACATTTCCATTCGTGTATTTGAGTGTATCATTTTAATCCTTGTTAAACCAATTCCTTGCTCTCCTGTTTTTAGCCTTCTGGCACTATAGTAGTTAATTAGAAGTTGGCAACCGATAATGCAGGTAGTTTTAATAGTATGAAAAATAAAAATGGGCTTTGCAATCACAGACTGCCTTCAGGGCAAACAGCTTTCAAGAGCTCACGTCTACCTTTCTTCTGGGGCAATACTTCAACAAGACGAGGTAGGACCTGGCTTATTACAATATTATTGCTCAACAAATTTGGTAAATAGGCTTCTGTGTTCTATAGCAGTTGATGCTTTGACTTTTTAAAGTCCCCACTAAATAAATAAATCAATTCCCAAATGGAAAATGGCCTTAGTTAAGCAATTGTTATTCAAGTTTCCTTGCAGTAATAAGGCAAATTTGTTAAATAAAAATATACAACTTGCAGTTTCCAAACAAATAAAAAGTCAAGCTGTTTTAAAATCCTATATGTGCGTTCTCTACATTTTTAGCAACAAAAAAAAAAAACCTTTTAAAGTGAGCTATGGAGAAAGCGAGAACAAGCTTCTCTTTATCTTGCGCTAAACATCATGGTCTTTATGAGGGGCTGTTTCGCTTAATGATCCCATTATATTGCATGCCACAACCCAATTAGTGGAAGGGAGAACTTAACTTATCTATTTATATTCTAAAAAAAAAAAAAAAAAAAATTCAACTTATAGTTTTATTTGGTCACATATATGAACGGCTATATATTTTTTCAGTTCTCATATGATTTGTGAAATAAATGAACCACAGGTATGAATTATGCCATACTATAATGATTTCCCTATTTTTAATAGTGAATCTATATATTTTTTTAAACAACTTGATAACCATTTTGCTTTCATTTCTTCTGGGCCTCAGTAAATTTAGCATGTTTATTTTAGAATCTTTTGACTGTTGACTGTTGATCTTTGGACTGTTGATTTTTTTTTCTATAAAAAGGTTTTAGATTTGTAGAGATTTTCTGCATTGGGAAAAATTACAAGCAAAATGCATTATTTGACCTACAGCTTAGTCTAGATATTTACTATGAATAACCACACAAATGATGAGCTATTGCATAGTATATTTCTCTATGTCTGTAAAGGGTGTGGTATGATATATTGTCATAATGTGAACATGAGGCCGTCAACATGGTCATTCATTTATTTATTAACAGTTTCTTATATAGCGCACACATATTCCGCAGCGCTTTACAGAGCATAGTTATGAGCAAAAACACATACCGAATTACAGTACAAGACAGTTTAGGACAAGTACATGGTAAATATAGATCGTTGCATCAGGGGACAGGACACTGCAGCAATCATCAGAGTGGCAGAGGTTTATATATTCTAAGAAAGGCACATGAGGAGAGAGGGCCCTGCTCGTGAGAGCTTACATTCTAAAGGGGAGGGTTAGACAGACAGGGGTGACACAGAAGGGAAAGAAGTGAGCATAAACAGGTTAGGATGAGAGATGGTTGGGTTTTATGCAGGAGGGTGGGAAGAGGTCAGCTTAGTCTTTGATATTTTAAGTCTAAAAAAGCACTGGGTCATCCAAGAGTAGATAGCAGAGAGGCAGTTGGAGATACAGTATGAGTGAGAATAGAGGGAGAGAGATCAGGAAAGGAGCGGTAGATTTTAGTATTATCAGCATAGAGGTGATAGTGGAAGTCGAGCGAGCAAATAAGCTCACCCAGAGAGGACGTGTAGAGATAAAGAAGAAGAGGGCCAAGAATAAATGTTGGGGGACACCTACTATCAATGGAAGAGCAGGAATGGTGAAGTCATTAGAGGTACAGCTGTGCATTTTCAAAACAGACAGTGCAGTTTTAGCAGTTGTAGAAATGGTGATATTATGGATGAATAGCCAGATTAAGCAGCCAGGAGTAGTATGTTGTGAGGATGAAGTGAGCTCACTCAAAGCAGTCTCTTGGTTTTCTGAGTTGCTGTAGTTTTCTGTCTTTCTGTGTCACTTTGATAACAAGATGTCAAGTTGGTTGGCAGTTTATGTCCAGTTTAAGTCCAGGCTAAGTCCAGGCTTTAAGCTATGTAACTGTTTTCTCCCTACTTAAAAATCTTCCTACTTTAAAAATCTAACAAAATATCAATAGTCAACTTTCAATGGTCAGCCAGGCTGTGGTCAGCCTGGTGTTCTCAATAAATACTAAAAGCTGTTTCTAAGTTAATTGATTGAGACCCCACCCAGCCAGTGCCCCTCTCACACTAGCAATAAAACCAAGATAAACAAATGGTAAGAGGTTACATACCATCTCAGCCACTAATACATTCTAACTCACTTTAATTCTTAATACAATTGTTCAATTACCTATAATAATGGATTATGCAAGGCAGAGTGATGGTGACTCAATACTGGCAATTGCATGTACAGTTTAAATACCTATAATAATGCAGTATGCAAGGCAGAGTGAGGGTGACTCAATACTGGCAATGGCATGTACAGTTTAAATACCTATAATAATGCATTATGCAAGGCAGAGTGATGGTGACTCAATACTGGCAATGGCATGTACAGTTTAAATACCTATAATAATGCAGTATGCAAGGCAGAGTGATAGTGACTCAATACTATCAACACAATGTCAACACTCTTCATGTAGACAGTTATGAAATCTCAACATGGTAGAAAGTCAACATACAGTATCCTTCCGTGTTGCCTACAGTAGCTTTGATTTACCTGCTGCTAATAGCTGACAAAGTTCTAGAGCGGTTTCCAAGTCCCAGTGGTCATGTTTCTAACCTTCCCTCTAGTTTCTAACTATAACCTGTCCCCCTTCACAGACTTACCCCTCAACTCACCCCGCAGCCTAATACTAATGTCGACAATGTGACAGTTTCGATATTTGCGGTAACCAGGTAAGTATGGGTGCGGGATTGTTGTGGATCTCTTCAGATGATAGGGATTTCTCTGGTTATCTTTAAAGAAGTTCTATTTATTAATATACTCCAAACAAATTTAAATAAATGTGATTATAGCAACAAAGTTTTTCACATTTACCAGTTACAATATTATAACAATTTAAAAATTACAATTTAGAGGAAATTTAATATATTAATACAACTTTACCACATGTACTAAATTGGTTAGTAACCATCCATGGAAAAAAAAAGATTTTCACTAAAATAGCTTGAAAGTGCCCAAATCAACATTATTTTTATTCCATATTTAATAGAAATTGGACTTTGCTTTGATTTTGAACTTCTACATATAATGCGGGAAATTTACTAAAGGAAATTTGTAAAAGATAGGTGTATTTGTATTTAGAAATACACTTATTTTTGACATTTACTATACCGAAAATACGGCAATTCGTATTCGTATTGTTAGCACATCAATACGAATACGAATTGCCGTATTTTCGGGATAGTAAATGTCAAAAATAAGTGTATTCCTAAATACAAATGCACCTATTTTTTTTACAAATTTCCTTTAGTAAATTTCCCCCATAATGTTAAAGAATAAAACAAATAAAAATGACATGGACAAAAATAATAGGACCTGTAACATTATATTTTGTTACACAATCTTTAGAGGGAATCACTGCAATCAAGCAATTTCTGGAGCTCTCAATGAGACTTCTGTACCTGTCAACCGGTAGTCTTACCCAGTCTTCTTCTCCAAACTGCTCCAGACATCTCAGGTTTGATGGTGCCTTCTACAGAATGCATGTTACAGCTCTTTCCGTATATGTTCAATAGGATTCAGATCAGGGCTCATAGTAGACCACTTCAGAAAAGACCAGTAGTCTGATTTTATCCATTCTTGGGTGCTTTTAGCTGTGTGTTTTATGTCATCATCCTGTTGTTTCCAATTGTAAAGCGCAACGGAATATGCTGCGCTATATAAGAAACTGTAAATAATAATAATATTCTTCTTATTATTATTATTATTAATAATAATAATAATAATAATAAATCGCATTACTAGCCTCAATGTATCTCAACATACAGTATAAGCGTTGTGACTCCACATGTTGTGAATACTGCCAAATTGCTTATCCCAAGACATTACCAATCCCCATATCACCTAGTTCAATGATTTAACCTCCTTCATCAAAGAACATAGTAAACTTAAAAGACAGAGAACATGAATTCAGATGTATTGTTTCATTGTGTAGAACTTTTAAATACACAAGACAAAACTTTTCACAAACCTAAAATAAATTATCGCAGGTTAAAATAACATAGTTATGGCAGCAATTCTTACAAAATGTTTATTTATAACAGGGTTTATAATAAATCTTGATAAGCATGATGAATGATAATATGCTATCTGTCTCATGGGTATTCCCCAACATCCCATTGTGTCCTCCCACATGTGTGTATGATACAATGTAACCCTTCCCCATTTCCTTCCTGCACCACCATGTACATCTGTATGGAATTTGACCAATGTCTGATGAGAAGCCACAGTATGCGCTTTAGGATAGAGACAGGCAGAGACAGATGACTTAGGAGTTATTACTAAAGCATACTCTAATAGTATGATTACATTTTATATATATATAAATTCAGCAAACAATATAGGGGCATGAATATTTAGCAGGCAATGCCAATCTTTTGTCCACTTACAATAATCACAATAAGGAAAATAGGTACTTGTGTATTATCACGGTGCCCGATTTTATCTAAATCACATCGCATCCACGTCGGCGTGGAGTTGATTTTATAAAGCGTAGCGAGGGGCCGCGCGAAACGATCCCGAAGCGTGGCGTGCACAGCGTCCTGGGAGGGGACATGGATTACTTGACATGTATTCTGCTGCACTCGCCGCGCTTCGGGATCGTTTTCCTGCTGCAATCGCCACGCTTTATAAAATCAACTCCACACCGACGTGGATAGTGGGGGTATGAACCGGTCGGGAGGATGCATACCGCGTCCGCTCGCCACGCTTCGGGCTGACTTGGATAGTGGGGGTGTGCAAGGATGGAATAGCATGCAAATTGGCAGAAAATCACGGAAAATCAGCTGCAAATTGGCCCCAAATCGGCCGTTAAATCGCATGCGATTTTTGCATGCGATTTGCGGCCAATTTCACGGGTGCCATGATAATACACAAGTACCGGAAAATATTATACTTCTTACTCGGTCAAAGTAAATGTATTTTTAATACATTCTAATAGAACATTGCCAAAAGCAGTTCTGTATATTATCACCAAAAATGGTAAAACACTTAGCTTTACATGCTCAAATCAACCTAAAGATCGTCAGATCTGGCTGGTTGGAACAAAATCCTGGTAATGGATGACAGCAAATGACAGTTGACCATTTGCTTTGAAACGCTGGAAAACTGCCATTCAGATACTACCAGATTTTTGTTCCAACCAGCCCAATCTGACAATCGATCTGTAGATGTTTGGCCACCTTAATGCTGGGTACACACCAGGACGATCATAATCGTGCGACGATCGTGAAACAATTTCCTTGAAATTGCACAATGGTCTCACGATGAATTGGAGTACAAAATCTGTTCATGATCTACACACAATCTGTATCCAGTCGAAGGGAGATTGACAAATCCTTTCTGCAGCAGGTAAAATCTCAATCCGACTCTACGACCGGCGGGGCTGTGCATGGGATCGTAATCGTACTAAAAACAGGCACGTTTCTGCACTTTTTATATCAGTCGGTCATACGATGCATCGAAATTGGGGGAACTGAACACAGAGCGTCCTGGTGTGTACCCTACATTAGACAAGCTTAATTCACAAGACAAAAAATTGCCCGAATCCCTGCTATACTTTCTGCTAAGTGTGCTAAGTGTGCCATCTTATGTTGATAAATAGGGGGGAATGTACTAAAATGGGAGTTCTATTTGACATATAACTAATAAGATACTATCTATTTTCTAGAAGGTGCTAAATAAATAAGAAGTATAATCTGATTGGTTGCACATAGCAACATCCCATGTGAAATAGAACTCCCATCTTAGTAAATGTCTCCCTTAGTGTTGTTGATTATACAGAATAAACAATTATACTGTAGAAAATATAGAGTATATATAATGATCATTAGTAAAATCATGACTAGATTGGAATTAGTATTTAGTCTTGTAGTATGTACCCCTTTCGTGGCTGTGGTGAGAATTGCATTACTCAGACACTATTATTCAGACACTATTACTTGTTGCTTTAGCTAGCCCACATCACTGATGTCTCCAGGTTTAGTTTATGTAGTAATCCCACCTACTTTGTGCTGTCCACTTGAGGCTACTTCCAGAATTTTTATCAAAGCCATTTCTAGTCACCCCTGCCTCCAGATGTACATTATTCATATTGCTTGGAGTTCAGCTCCCACTACCTGCTCCTCAGATCCATTGGGGTGCTTCCTATTACTATTCACTGTTAATTAAAGTTCATTGACAAGTTATTCAAGGTTTTGTTCAGAACCACCCAGTGGTAAGATAAATTCCCAAAATTATAAGGATTTATCACCATCTGCATCCTCAGATGTGGATGTGCTGTGATAATATCCACCAAATCCACAATCCGATAATTAATTACTTTACACAGAACAGACACCCATCGGACACACATAGCTTCTCACACTGGCTGGGTCCCAACACAGCTTTTATAAAATTCAGCCAGATTGCATTTCCCATTATAAGTATGTGATCTTGTTACGAAAAAGGGGGTTGGAGCAGTTTTTCCAGCAGCCCTTTCATGCATGTAGGTGATACTAAAATAATTTGAAAATACCCTTTTTACACTATTTTAGTAACAAAAAAGTTAATAAATATGTCCATAGTCCTTGTATGTTACTTTCCTACATCCCTACTTAATAAACTATAATCTCAATATAAAAATATTTTACAAGATTTTAGTAAATAGACAGAACCCTTTGTTCCCATTTTTGATCCACCTTGACCAGGTGGTCCTTGTCACATGCGGACATTACATCACACAACCACAAAAGACATGCACTTCAGCAATCTCCTCCCTCCCTGTTCTAGACATGGGTTTTGACAGTGTGCCCTGGCCCTTTAATGGATGACACACACATTCATTTTGGCAGGCCATGCTGGAGATTTGGCTTCTCTGGCAAGCCTTGCTGGAGTTTTGGACTCAGTTGCAGGCCATACTGGAGGTTTTGCTTCTGTTGCAGGCCTGCTAGAGGTTTGGTTTCTGTTGCAAACGGAACCAGACAGGATATCCTACCTTGCTTTCAATTCCCAATATTTAAACACCACATAAGCTGGGTACACACTGAAGTGACAGGCATTTGTTCTGACATCAGAAGGAATGCCCCAAGAGCTGGCCCTAACCAATTTGATGCCCTAGGCAAGATTTTGGCTGGAGCCCCCTAGCACCACCTCTGAATAAGCACCACGGTAAAAAATGGTACACCAAGCTAAAAGGGGGTGTCTCAGTCCATGTACATTTAATCATATGGATAGACACTATGGAAGGAGAGTAGCGGCATTAGCAGGTGCCTGGCAATATACGGTGCTTCTGCATATGATACGTTATGCCACTTTGAAGTGTCCCAGGTGCATGTTATACCTCAGCACCTTAGGGGTGGGGGGATGTTAGGTTTATGCTGTGGGGAAGTTGCGGGGAGAGGAGTTTAGGTGGCAGGTTACGGGGAGTATTCCACTAGCGGGAAGGGTTGGGCTGCGGGAACGGAGGGTTAGACGGGTTAACAGTGGGAAAGTAACTACACTTACCTGACACATGTTGATATTTTCTGCATTAGGATACTGGCATTGGTATTCTAACCACCACGCCCCCATTGCAGTTCACTCACTTATGTATTCCCATGAAAAAAATAATAATATATATATACAGAAACTCCCATGAGGGAAAACAGCACTCACCAGACTTCAAAGTATCAGAGATTCTCAGGAACACGATGTCCCGTGTTTAATGGGTCAAAATATGGAGCCTGCTGACGTTTCGGTCCTACAGGACCATTCTCAAGGCAGTAAGGTATCCAACAGGTAACATGGTCATCACAGCAATGAAGGTTGCCTTCATTGCAGCTGAATCTCCTGTCTGCATGTAACAACTCCACTTCCTTCCTGCCTGTGCCACCCATGCCAGCCTTTCCCCCACACATCCAACTCCATGTCAGCCTCCCCCCACACATCCCCAATTCCATGCCAGCATTTCCCCAACACACACACACATCCCCAATTCTTTGCCAGCATTTCCCCCACACATTCCCAACTCCATGCCAGACTTTCCCCATTCCATGCCAGCCTTTCATCTACACATCCCCACCTGCAAGACAACCTTCTTCTTCCACACAACTCCTTCTAATCTTATTTGCCCTCTACCCTACTGCCTTCCCTCGCTGAACTGAAGTCCTTTGAAGAGACAGCACAAAGCACAATATTAGCTATACACTGACATCACACAAACATTACACAGCAGGGCTACACACTGACATAACAAATGAGGTAGATACTGACATCACACCTACAGTATATGACATATACATTTGATGGACTGTAAACCGGCCCTGGGGGCAACTACTACTTAAAAGTTTACATTTTAATTTTCTTACATTTTTTAACAGGCTACCTTGGGAAGAGGGGGGGGGGTGGATGCAACTTCTGCTGAGAAACAACCTTGTCCAGTGATATCTCATCCAATGTGCTAGCACTACAGTGGTGGAGAACCTGTGTGTGTGTGTAGGGGGGGGGGGGCATGAGTGGTTAAGCGGGGGGGGGGTGAGGAGAGTGAGCAGGGGAAGGCAGCCTGTGGGTGAGGGGGGCGGGCCACAGAAGGGGGATGAGAGCAGGAGAAGGGAACATGTGTGGGGGATGCCACGGATGGGGAAGATGGGGTGCCGTGGATGAGGGAAGGTGGTGAAAGGAGAGAGTGAGCAGGGGGAGGCAGCCTGTGGGGGAGAGGAAAGGCTACAGATAGAAGAGGGGTGATGTGAGCAGGAGAATGGAACCTGTGTGTGAAGAGGGGGAGGGGGGTGCCATGGGGTGAGAGGGTGGTGAGAGGGGGGTATGCCAGGAGAATGTGAGCATGAGATGGGAACTTGTGTGGGGAGATGGGTATGGGGGACGAGGGTGCCATGGGATAGGGGGTCAAGGGAGGCCGTGGAAGGGGGATGGGGAGCCAGGGAGATGTGAGCAGCAGAAGGAAACCAGTGTGGGGAGAGGTGGATAGGGGGGTGCCACGGAGGGTGGGGGGGGGTCAGAGGTGCTGTAAAGGGGGAGCCACAGATGGGGGAGGGTTGGGGTTGCCACGAATGGTGGAAGGGGTCCCGCAGATGGGGAAGAGGAGAAAGTGACAGCAAGACCCTGTAAAATAAATAAGAAAGTCTCGATACAGAGCCTACCCTGTTCTGTAAGTGCTGAGGCTCTTCTGCGTGTCTGTGGTGCTGGACTTGCTCTCCAAGATGCTGAGTCTCTGTCTATTCCCCACTTCTAGCATCTGACAGGGAGCGCAATGCTGCAGGTTACCCGGCACTTCCGGTGCTAGATGCTAGAGGTGAAAAATTACCTCTAGCATCGTCGCAGCCTCAGGGGAAGGGAAAGGCAGCGGCATAGTACAATGGAGCGGCGGGCGGCAGCAGACAATGGAGTGGTGGGCAGCAGCGGACAAATGGAAGGGGGTTGGTGGCTGACAATGGAGGGTCGGGCCAGGCACAGAGCACGCAAGCCACCTGCATCGCTGCCGCGAGCGAAGGGTTGGCAACCGCTGGCATATGGGAACGCTGAGTGTTTCATGGGCATTCCCATGAGAACACCGGGCGTTCTCATGCTAATGAGGCCATGTCGGACATGGGCGGACGGGCAGCTGACATCACTGGATATGCTGCTCAGAGCAACCTTACATATGCGTGCACCTTTCTTATCTTTTGATGGTCAGCGACCATAAAAAGATGTGGGTGGAACCCCAGTGGCCTGCGAATGAACATCTCATGTCTGCTAACCCGCAGTAGATATTATACAAGGCAACAGAAGCACAAGACAGACAAGTGGTTGCAGCAAGGCTGAAGTCATCTGACATCCGCATCCAGATTACATTCAAGCTACAACTTGAAATTTTATATATATATATTAAAAAAAAAGAATGAGAAACACAGCGCTCTCTGGTGTAGTAAGTTAAATTCCACAATGGGTTTCAAATTAAATTGTGCGTACCGTGTTAAAAAGTTTTTGTGCTCATCATTAGTGATGTGAAGGTGTCCTGTCATAGTGGGTTAACAGGATGCTGCCTGGATAATTCAATTGAGTCTCTCAGGGCAGGATTTCCCCACAGAAGTTTTAGATAGGATCTAGGATATTGGTGCCATGCAGTGAATAAGGAAAGAAACTCCAATTAATTTTTTTTAGTGGAGTTTTTAATAAAGTGCAAAAGTGAAAAAACATGAAATCATCTTACATGAATATAGTAGTGGATAACGGAGTGCTCTCAACGCGTTTCATCGCTCATGCCTTATTGCCTAGGCAGTAAATTATTTTCTTGGAGTCCGTATGGGATATTGGGGATTCGTCAGAACGTATGTGAGAAGAGAGGTATCCGCAGGAGACAGGCACATAAAAGCTCTTTGACAGGGTGTACTGGCTCCTCCCCTCTACTTCCTTCCCACAAGCCAGTTAACATGAAAACTCAGAGATTATATATATATATATATATAGTAAACATCTTTGTCCTATAGATTGTAAGCTTGTGTGCAGGGCCCTCCTACCTCCATGTCAGTTTGTATCTACCTAGTTTGTTTAATCACTGTTGTTTCCAATTGTAAAGCGCAACAGAATATGCTGCACTATATAAGAAACTAAATAAATAAATAATTTGTCAGGCAGCAGCCAATTATTCACAAGGCAGGGTTTGGTGGACTCGCTAAGCTGCGAATTCGCAGCCTTTCGAATAAACCAGAATAACCCCCATAGACTGTTGTTATGCTGATTTACCATTTTATCTAAAGTAAGCAGAATAATGTTGGGGGTAATCCTATATTCTCAAAGAGAAAAGTACGTATTCATTACCCTCACTCAAAGTATTTCTACACTATTGTGTAGATCATATCCTTGCACATCGTTGTCGCACCTCTGTAAATGTTCTAAATGTTAGCACAACACCAATACACCCATAACTGAAGAACTGAAACAGACAGTATCAATACAGAATTAACATAATTTGTGTCATTCAAGGTGTATTGCATGTACATGTACATTTTATGTGAGAGTGTTAATTCACTGATCCCTTGTAATAAATTCTTCTAGTATCTTCATATTTGACACTTTGTTGCTTTATATATTCCTAACGTCCATCCTAGAAGCCCTTGGAATGATATTGCATTTACTAACAAAGGCTCCATACTGTGTCTACCCTCCCAAATCTCATCTGTGTTCCTCTTGACCCCAAGCCCTGGGATATTATCTGCACCTCTGTATCTAAATGCTCTATAAACATTGTAATCAAAGTTCTTTAAAGTAATTATGAGATAGTAATTAGTCCCTGTTCACCTGCACAGATGTATTTCCATACATCTGACTTATGCTGGAGACATTGTAGGCAGGTGACCACTATTATTCGCATACGGTGGCCCTAACTGAATATTGTCCTGTTCCCGGACTCTGATAATTTCTCTCCTCTTTATGGTGACGACCTATAAACTACTTTCTCCCCCATTAGTTTTATACTCTGTGCCCCAGTTTGACAGACCAAAAAAAAAAAACATCTGTATACTTTCTTTGGAATATAATGGCAGCTAAGTTCTCACATAACAAGTGTTGTATAGCATAACAGTGTCTAGGGAGTGGGTGCTTTTTAACGATAGCAAAAAATGCTAGGTAAAGATTTAGAGAAATACAGTAGAGAACTGGGGAATTCATGAAGGTCGGTAATTAAGTAACTGTTAGTGAAGTCAAGAAGTTGGTCACCTTTTGCAGGTGATGCATTTAGTCTATTCATAGAAAACAGAGGTGGTTATTCATTGAAGTTATGGAGCCGGGGAATGTAATTAATCACCTACCCTTGTGTATATGGGTGTGGTTAGAGGAGAGACTTCCTTGTAACATTGATTTGACCTACAGCCTGGTTCCCCAGCTTCAGAGAAATGGAATTTACTATAGCAATGATGCAAGGCAACAGCCTAAACTACAAGCTACTCACAAAGTTCAAAAAGATATATTCTGGCAAACAAACCTTTTAAGATGTTACAAGGAGCCAACTGTGACATGAAATTAGGTATTGATTGTGGCTGGTAGTGTTACTGTAGGAGGTCACGAATAGTACTTACAGATGAATATAGCTTGTGCCTGTTTTATTTCTAAATACAGGTACAAATGGCCATAGTATATGTTACTTAGAGTTACTTATGACAATCTGTTTCTCTACATTAAAGGTGAATGTTGACAGTATATTTATCAATTTATAATTTAGCAAGTAAATGAAAGCTCCATTCAAACATACAAACAACAGTTTTGTTCTCCTGCACCAGAATGGTGTTGTAGCACTGGATCAGACACAGGAGTGCAGTTGCAGTTACTCATTTTTACTCCTGAATGATGAAGACACTGGTAGCACTGGTAGCACTATTGTTTGATCGAGAAAACGTATGTGTTTCTGTATTTCTAAGAATACATGCATGCAGGGGTGCCAACAGGGTCAATTTCAGTTGACAGAACCTGGGTCTGCTCTAGAAGCCCAAGTAGGACTAATTATAAAGAGGGCAGATAATATTCCTACACAGGACCCAGAGTCAGTGGCATCTGCTCTAGAAATGTGCAGAAACAAAACATACAGTAGCAGAGTGTCCCACAAACCGATTAGTAAGCAGTATAATGGATGCAGGTGAAAGCTTACCAACATTTATTGTAGCAGCACAGAAGTCTCTAAAAAGAACGCAAGAGTATCAGGTTCCCTGGGCTCCAATATTATTAGGGAACAAGAGGCGGCTACCAACAAATGGATGGGATGCATGAAGGGCTGTAGATGTTGAAATACTGGAACCCTCTGAATGGTCCTGTTAGTGCACTTAAAAACGTGGACTGCACTGTTGTGCATTTTTATTAGTAAAAGTGTACCTTTATGTCTTGCTGTTTAAATATAATCTCTTTAGATTTGTATGTTTTATGGTGCAAAATGGTTTCCATCTCTGAATTTTGTATATCTGGTGGCTGACCTTTGGCTGTACAACTATGACCTGGATGTATTTTTAGTTTCAGCAGAACATCTACCAACTTCACTTAAAACTAAGTACATGCTTACTCAATGAAGAAAGGTGGTTGTCAAAGATTTACAGTAGGTGAAACACTTTAAGAGCAATAGTAGTTAACTTTGTGTCACCTCTGAAACCAGCTGTGAAAATGATCCTATTAATATCTGCAAGCTATGAACATTTAAGTCTAGTCATGGCAGCTTCAGTTAAGAAGATAAAAAGATAATATCACCTCATTATTCCATTACCAAATATTTCATTGATTGCACAGACCCAATCGAATTAACACTGACCTCCAACAACGTAGTTCTTTATTTTAATGTACTTACTCCTCCCAAAATAATGTACTTGAATGTGTAACAATTACAATTATACAAAACAATTAAAGAAAGTACCTCAATTATTTAAAAATGAGATTATGGAGAAAATAAAATAAAAAATCCGGTCCCACAAAAATGGAAAAACCAAAAACAGTAAAAAAAAAAAAAATACACTCTTAAACAGGATTGGAACATTTCATTTTACAAACAAGATTAACAGTAACATAACAACAAACAAGCTTGCAGACAATCTGCATAAAATAACGGGTACATTTTTAATCAGAATCATGCTTTCATGAAAGAAATTAAAAACAATATGTACAAGAGAACAAAAAGTTGAATTACATGAAAAAAAAATGCGTCTATTTTCATTTTAGAAGAAAGGGTGTGCTCTAATGCTATAAATACAACAATCAGCACACACATACATAAATCTGTTTCCAGATACAACCAAAATGCGTGAGTGCCTCTGACAGGAAGTGTAACAGTGCTATCGTAAGTTGACAATAAACAAAAAAAGAAATAAATACAATTATATGGGCAAAAAATAAAAATAGTCAAAACACTGACATGATTGTCTAAAATTAAAATGTCAACACATTGATTTGGCAAAGAATTAACTGTAAGATATATTAGTGGTATCAGCGATTAAAAAGGACCTTTAATGACGTAAGCTCTCTGACTGAACATTGTAAAATTCACAATATACACATAATTTCTTTCCCCCACAAAACAATTAAGACATAATTAAGGAAATAACAAATTATTCCCTGTTATTTTTCTACATTAAGTGATAATGTACATTTGTAAATAACTACTTTTGCTTTCAAAGGGTTTAAATTTTAAATACATGAAGCTTGTGTTATAGAAATCGTCTATATTGAAGCAACTGTTTCTGCCACACTTGTAGTAAATCAGTGTGTATAAAAAATGGTTCTGTTTTTGTTTTGTTTTCTTTGAGTGCTTGTATTTTTTTATCAAGATAACACATCTTGAGCTGGAAGACTTGCCCATCAAAGTCCGTAGTCTTCATACTGTAGTTTTTCTTTATTTTTTTGCTCAGGAAATCAGCAGCTGTCTATGCTGTGCAAATCAAAACAATCAGAATAAATAGTTTATTTTTTAAAATTATTCCATTTAAGGTCACCAGACTTTGAGGAGACCCTGCAGGTAATAAGGCATCCTGCTCTTCAGTCTTTTCTCTAAATTGTTTATTTCCCTAAACAGTCAAGTATGGAAGAGCCATGCTAGGTTTTGGACTTGGTCCCATGGAGGTGCCTTCAATATGTCATACATGACTAATGGAGTGTAGTGCGTTAGATTCCGCTGCTGCTCTTGCCATGTTGTGCCACATGCTGGAAGAATTATGGGTTGTGGTATGGAGAGATTCCTGGTCAGATAGAGACAGCATCATTGCATATGCCTTAAAAACAATGCAGAGAATAAAGTTACATTAATGCATAGTATTTATGTTGTGTTTTAACTAGATGAATAGTGGCAACACTTTTGGCTTGACTAGCCTTGTCATCTAAGTTATTTATGTTAGGTAAAGAGCTGTCATGCATATTGAGAGGTCTAGATTTCTTCATGTGTCTTTACTACTCATCCATCTTCACCAATGAACAGATGCATCTAACACTTAAGTAGTAGACACTTGAAGAAGTTGCCAATAACAACCAATTAGCTTCTACCAATCATTTTATAGAATTTACTTAATGTACATGCTACCTCAAAGCTGACTAGTTGTTATGCCCTTTTCACTAAAATCATCTGCCCCTCATGTAATTCATCAATAACTTTATTATTCTAAGAATTAATATAACTGTATACAGTTATATGAAAGTTTGCTATCAGTAGTTGGACTGAGAAATGACAAAAACTATCATGAGAAGGTGCCGATAGCCTTTGAACAAGAATTACAAAATATCCAAACAGCACACCAATATTCCTATAAATAAATTGCAATATGGATTTCAGACAATGGGGCAGATGTATTAAGAATAGCAAAGAGATAAACTAGAGATAAAGTGATAGGAGATAATGCACCAGCCAATCAGCTGTGTTTGAAATATGACTGTTGGGAGTTAATTGGAGATAAAGTGGAGAATAAAGTGGAAGGAGATAACGCACCAGCCAATCAGCTGTGTTTGAAATATGACTGTTGGGAGTTGATTGGCTGGTGCCAATCTCCTTCCACTTTATCTCCACTTTATCTCCAATTTATCTCTTCTCCAGGCTTAATACATCTGCCCCAATATATTTTACTATACAACTATTAAAGTTGTCTAATGTTCTACTTAGCTAATGATAAGTATTTTTAATTGCAGTGATTATTAACAATCTGTATCGCAATGGAAATTTTCTTTTGGACTTATTATGCAATGACTGCAGTAACAATAACTGTTATCCATACTAGTTACTTCCTCAGCATATTGGAATAGCTTTTGTGAAATCCTCCTCTGGGGAATCTGACATTGCGTACAGTGTCAGACTTGGGAGCAGTAAGCCCCCATATGCTTAAAGAGGTTTAGGTCATTTGAAGATGGTGTAAACTGTTGTGTCCAAACTCTTAATATCTTCCTACAGTTTGGTTCGTAGGGATCAGATCATAGTCCCTATTGTTAATAATGGGAACTGTGAACTGCAGCACTAATTAACCTTTTGTAGAAGATTTCTTTGAGATCTGCTGCATGAGGATGTTAGTATCTAACAATCAATAACAATATGCAGAAACTGAAGTTTATACGTAGTTTGATGAAGCATTCACAAAAGGCATACAATATGAAAATCCTGCAATGCATCATAACAACACAATGGGGGAAGTTTACAAAGATGGGAGTTCTATATCACATGGGCTGTTGCTATGGGCAACCAATCAGAATCTACTTCTTATTCATTTAGCAACTTCTAAAAGATAATAGATATTATCTAATTGGTTGGCCATAGCAACATCCCATCTGAAGTAGAATTCCCATCTTAGTAAATGTCCCCCAATATGTGCTATCATTTCATAAATGCAGAATGAGGGATGTAGACATCCAGTAAGGAGTTCGCTGATACATTTTACTCTTCAATAATAATATTCCTCTGCTTCAATATACATGCATCATTAATAAAGCCTCCCAACAGAGCCCCCCCCCCCCCCAATAATAAGTCAGTATTGAGAAAGGGATCAGTAAATCGTCATTCCCCAAAACTTCTATAACCTGCTGTGCCGTACTACAAAAGTTGATGTATTTTTTAAAGAAAAACATTTTTTAAATAAATAAATAAGTACAGATCATCCGGCAATTACCTGGGATTTGTTTTTTCTATATAGTGGCTGTTTTAAGTCCTCTGGCAAATGAGAAGCAGTGAAAGCAGAAAGCTCATCATCATTATACTGACTCCCTTCGATTTTTCGCATCTTGAGACTATCTGTGAAGTGCCGTATGTGGTCCAAAGCAGACAGACCTGTCTTGAAATCTTCATCATCATAACTGTGCAATAGAAAGAAATTGTTCAGTGTCGTGAAACAAAAGAGAAATCCTAAAAGGTAAACCTGGCTGCCCAGCGTTACCACATCTAATAGAAACTGGGGAAGAGAACACTAACCCGCTGCTGGGGGAGACTTTGCAATTTAATTCAACTTTGTTTGCTTCTTCATAATCATTGTCATTTTCAAGCAGACTTGTGTTGGGTTCCTTAACTGAATTCCCAGCTATCTCACTCTCTTCATCATCTTCATCCAGGATAGCATCATCTTCTATCTCATCCTCATCCAGGATGTCTGAATTCTGTCCAGTCAGCATAATTTTATCATGGCTGCCATTCATCCTAACAGAGACAAGAAGTAGAGCAACATTAATATAAACAGTGTCATCCTCTTATGTACAATCCTTAAACTGAAACCGTTATATAGGTCAAAAAGCTTTGGCTTCACCACATGATAAAGGAAAAACAATAATGAATAAATCACTAAATTGTATTTATTATACAAAAAAGAATGATAGAAACTGTACAAAATTATAAAAAGCATTTTTTATACTTTATACTACTATTATACTGTATATAGGTATATAGTAGTTATATTTCAGTGTTACATTATCTTTTAGTAATCAAACACTGAAATATAAATATACTATATGTATAATAGATTATGTATTATGCTATTTATAATCTTGCATATTTAATTTAAACTGAATTAGTGCAGTGTTTCCTATAGGCACCATAACAATCCTAGTTTTAAAGATGTCTATAGATAAGCACACATGGTTAAATCAAGTTGATTGAATTACTAATTAAGGCCCCTGTGGCCAAACATGGTTATGCTTTCATCGTAAGGGTACTTTGAGGACCGAGTTTGGGAGGTGTGGTATGGTGGTCTGACAGGGGGGATCCTTATGGTCAGTATCCCAATGTCAGAATCCCGACTGCCGGTGCTCAGAGAGGGGGGCGAGCACAAAGAAGCCTCTTGCAGGCTCAAACCCGCACTTATGCTCGCCACGCTGCGGGCTCGGTGGCTCGCTTCACTTGCCACAGGTTCTATTGTCCCTCTGTGGGGGTCGTGGACCCCCACAAGGGAGAATTGCCCCTGACAGTCGGGTTCCCCCCTGTTGGAACACCGGCAATCGGGATTCTGACACTCCCATTTTGGAACCACTGATCTAGTGCAACATAATTAAAGCAGTCTATATAACATATGTATATTTTTTCATGCTCTAAAAGATAAGATTTTTTTGGAACTAGATTAGAAAAAAAATCTTGCCCTAGTATTAACAGTATGCCAACCATATTGTACCATGCCCTGCGTACTCTATTTACTTAGTGAATTTTTAAACAGAATATTTAGATTACTTTTACTTTGCGGAGCTTGATTTTTGTTATAGTGCAATGCAGCTTCTACCAAAGGTAAGGAACATTGGTTTTCTTTTCAGGAAATAATATCTTAATGATAGATAATCACATTAGAAATTAGTCAGTAATTCTCCCACCCATCACAGTTCCCAGGCGATGGGCCTCACCGCTATATTATAACATCCTGTTTGTGGATCTGGTAGTTTTTACCAACTCTCGCTCTCTCAGATAAATGTCCCCAACAAGGAAACATGAAACAGGGATCAATGTAAAAAGTCAGTAAATAATATACAAAAAAAAGAGAAGCTGAATAAGCAATGAGTCTATTGGCCTTTAAAAAGGATAATTACTGGGCAACTCAAATCACACAGTGACCACTTCTATCTTTTAACATAGAATAATGATGGTGCATTTGGACCACCAGCAGAAACTGCAAAGAATAAGTAGGCAGCACTGGAAAATAATGGTGCTAGTTTATGCTGCATCACATTCCCATGGGTAAATGTTTCATGAACTGGACCTAAAGAAAGGAAAGCTTTATGATTGAATAAACAGATTTACTAATTACGTCTCGGAGTTCAGTAATTTGCCAGGGATAAAATATCCATCAAGCACAGTCAGCTTGCAGAATTCTAAGAAGGAATCACTGACTGACCCAGTGACCTTGTCTCCTTATTAACTTCCTGTTTAGGGACATGTTGTGGCCAGATGTTAAAGTCAAGTCACCAATCAAATGGCAGAGTAGATGATTAAATGCTTTTTACCAATAAGGATTAATGAGTTATTTTTAGCAGATTTAATAATATTTGATTGTTGTGGAAACAATTTGTTGCATACCACTATGACTCTGCTCTATTCACGGAGTTTAAAAAAAAAATTATAAATATTTATTTGCATAAATATTGCGCATAATTAATATTGCTAAAAACTCACCAGTCCAATGCATTTTTTGCATGTTTAACATGCATGTTGCATGTTTTACACACAATAAAGATGTTTTACTTGTATCCAATAATGCAAATAGAGTCAAGAGTACAAGAAACATGTTCATCTGTTTATGGGATTTTCCAATAATAAAATATGCATTTAGTAAATGTTTAATTCATACGGTGTCCACATATGCATAGATTGTGTTGCAGTCATAACAGATTAGAGAATATAGCTCTGTCGGTTAGGTCTAAATTCAAGTGGGCTAAGGGACCTTGTGACGTGACAGGGGAGAAGAGGGGGCGGAGAGGGGAGGAGCAAAGTCAGAACAGGGGACCCAAATGGACCCTCGCGGGCTCTCTTTGCTCGCCACGCTTCGGGGCACGGTGGCTTGCTCTTCTTCACTTTGTTCGCAACCTGGTTACTAAAGGCAACCAGTGGTAACGTGGATTGTGAATTAGCAAGTTCCCTGGACTTGCACCTCCCCCTGGCCGCGAAAGGTCCTTTATCCCACTAGAATTTAGCAACTACCAAGAGTATAAGTGTACAGGATATGGGTAGCATAATACAATCAAACCAAAATGAATAGGCAGAAGAATAATCACTTTTATTTCTCAATACTAAATAATTGTATTGCTGCAAGCACAGAACAGCCACAAATGAGCAATTTATTTGGACTTACACTACAAGCGTGCACACTTACACTACAAGCTTGTTATTGAATTAGATCATTTCTATACAATACATTTCCTAATGCTTGCTTGCAAGAACTGTCTTGAATAAATGACTTATCGCTTTACCTGTCTTCTGAGTGTAGAGGCGACTGCTTGCTGTGACTACTATTCCCAATGAAATTTCTTATTTCAGTGAAATAGGAATCCTCTTTGTCATCTAATATGGCGCCTGTACCTTCCGACTCTGAGTGAGGGGAGGATGCAGCCGTACCTGGGGCCGGAAAAGAGAAGATCAGTAACAGCACAGTGTAAGAGTACAATGTATGCGATTAGCATGTAATTACTGCACTCTGACTTTAGGCGCACAGACTATTGGGAAAAGTGCTATTTGCAGAAGAAGGTGTTAGGGTCAATGACTAAAAAAGCTGAAATCCATGTGTAACATCCATTTCCTATTGTCTAAAAACAGACCCCCTCCTCATACAATAACTATAGCAATAACACAGTCTCACAACCCCGCACATGTATGAATTGTGCAATCTTACATGTTGTAAGAGTGGATTAGAAAATTCAAGTTTGTGACTTGGTTTTATGTGCATTTCTTCCTCTACTGCACACGTGTCAGCAATTCTGTCCTGTCAGTTCCCACAACAAGCATCGGAACACTGATCTGTTTCCCCCAAAATCCATGACAAACATAACAAAGAAGACATCATGTCTTACCAGATATATTACCATTTTCGTGCTTCTTCAAATGTCTATCCAGGTTGGTTTGCTGACCAAAGCATCTATCACACAAGTGACATTTAAACGGTTTTTCTTTGTTGTGAATGTTGCGGACATGCCGCTGCAGGTTTGAAGAGATACTGAAGGATCGGTCACAGTATTTGCATCTGAAGTCAACAGACAAAAGTGAGTGAGACATTGTTCAACATGAGAGCCATCAGAACAGACTACATCCCCAGTAAATGTACTTCCTAATTCTTTCACCTTTTCCTGTATCCTGCTTTTAATGAATTTAAAAAATTCTTGGATAAATGTAAGAACATATTTAGCATTGTACGGTTAGAATGAATAACATGTGTTAAAGACATGACTGAGTAGTGGATGATGGTAAAGAATTTAACAATCTTCCAGCACTTACATTTCCATGGAAATCCCACCCAAATCACTGAAGCCAACTTTTCTCAAACATATAATTAGAATTGTATTTGCTACTCGATTTAACCTAAAGAATGTAGGGTCTCCCTCTTGTAGCCAGAAACCAGCCCAAAATAAATGAATCATTGATACAAAAAAAATGAATCTAACATGACCGGTGTTAATGGAAAGGTATGATTGCATTACATTGTAACATTATAGTAATGACCCAGTGCCCTGAACTACACAATCTCCATCTTGAGTTAGAGTAGCTACACATGTTAACAGGGATGCTTAGAAACAATAATCACAATTGTTATTTTTCTTTACATATTCTTTTGTAGTGGAAATAACCAAGAAAATGTTTCATACCGATAAGGCTGTTCTCCTGTGTGGGTGCGCAGATGGCGAGTTAAGTTTGCAGATCTTGGAAATATCTTTCCGCAGTACCTAAGAGAACAGATGACAGAGAGAAACTTTTCTGTAAGCATAAACACAACTTGCTCACATCATTATCTCTTCATCATATTCCTCACATTCCTCATGCCTGCCTCTTGTTATTATATTTCTCACGATCCCTATAAGGTACTAGTTGTTCCACTACTGGGTTGCCTCTGCTAAAGAGGATTGCTTCCTTGTGGAGACCCATCACATGGCACGTGCATGTCATCTTTGGTTTCCCCAGTGTACAGTATGCCAGTGTGAACTCACTAATACGTTCCCACTAAAGGTCTAATACATTTATGTTGTCACTGTCCATCAAACCTCAATCCTCATTCAGTCTATGCTCACATCTTTTCTTAAACGTGCTCTTTCAATGTCTACACCCCACAACCAAATAGTATGCCATCATCTCAAGCCATTGTTCTACATTGTCCTCAAACCCAAGAGCAAATGTCTACATTTGGCGTCCGTAAAAAAAAAATTTACTTTATATTTCTATGAAATGTCATTTATTTTAAACTTTGCGTCTTATTGTATTTTCTATCCATGCCTTTATTTATGTACACACCATCAAATATTGTCTTTGCTCATTTCATAGAATTGTCTATTCAATGCCATCATTACTACTAATGCTGCATTACTTGCTGCAGTACATTACTACTAACAGTGGCATCACTAGGGGGTGCGGGGTGTGAGGCCCGCACCTGGGTATCACCTTTTGGTGGGGTGATACCAAACAGAGCTGTACTCATACCCGCACCCCTGCACCCGCGGGCCGCATGTCTCTGATGGCAAATAGCAGGCAGCATATGAGAAGCACTGTTGCAATGGTGTAGTCAATCTACTTATATCTAAATATTTTCCCTCTAGTTCTCATTGATTTCAATGGGACACGGTGGCCATTTTTAAGGAGTTTTCTTTCTCCATTGTTTGATACACAGGTTAATATTAAGCTTAAGTATACAATGCCAAAATCTATGCCACATATAAATATTATTCTTTTGGATTTTATGTATATATTTTTACAATGAAACTAGATTGTCCCATATATATATATATATATATATATATATATATATATATATATATATATATATATATATATATATATATATATATATACATACATACTTCCCAGTGTAGGTGCTGCACTCCAAAATTACTCCATTCAAGCAGGTAGTTACATAAGTTTATTTAGTAGCAGCAACATTTCAATGCCATGACGGCATTGTCATCAGGCTAAGAATCTTAGCCTGATGACAATGCCGTCATGGCATTGAAACGTTGCTGCTACTAAATAAACTTATGTAACTACCTGCTTGAACGGAGTAATTTTGGAGTGCCGCACCTACACTGGGAAGTATACTATTTGTCTATATATATATATATATATATATATATATATATATATATATATTTACTAGTAAGCCATCTCAAAGCAAATGCTACAAAAACTATGTATGTAGTTTTGATCGCTACCAACAGATGGCAGTGTTTCAGATACACACAAACTGGCCATACCCCCACAGCGGCGAAAATGAGGCCCCTATTCTGTGGGTGGAATGATTTTCAAACATGGTACACCCGCCGATACGAATTGCATATGTACTAACATATGCGATTAGTAATACAAAGGGCAGCTATCTCTCTGCAATGAGCTCAGGGGCCTGATGGAAGGAGGCACAATGGGGGGCCTGTAGTACATTACTGCTAATGCTGCATTACTTACTGCAGTACATTACTACTAATGTTCCATTACTCCCTGCAGTACATTACTACTAATGCTGCATTACTCCCTACAGTACATTACTGTTAATGCAAAATTACTCCCTGCAGTACTTTCTGCAGTAGTATCTTAATACTTTCACAGTTCTGTACCTGCAGGTATATCGCTCTTTGCCTTTTCGAAGAATGCTTTCTGGAAGGGCTGTTGGTGAACTTCGAAAATTGAACATGGAAGGAACAGACTGTATAAGTTCATTGGCTTCAGGTTTAAGGGAATTAAAACTCTCCAACTTTTCTGCCATGTTTTCTATTGCTGACATCTGAAAGAAAAGACAAAACTCAATATTAAAACAACTGCAGAATATACACTTAATAGCTAATAAACCATACAAATCTGAAAGGTTAGCACCAGAAAAATCAAATATGCATTTCAACATTGGCTTGAATAGTCCATTAAAATGAACCACATACGGTTTAAAATAAATTATAGGAATCTACCCATTTTATAGAATTGTAAGACTCAGCTAAATCTGTGGTTATATTCAACGTATATTAATCTAATAGTAAAGTAATATAATAACACAATAGTAGAGCTGTACCACAGTAATATAAAAACCCTTCAAAAACACAACACCAAGTCTTTTGTAATGATAAAATATTTGTACTTTATGACACACACAATAAAAAACATTGTGTGCATTTCTACAAGGTAATGTAACATATATTTAAAACCAAAAGGCAATAAAAAAGTTGAAAAGAAACTCAGACACCCAATTAAGTTTGCTTGTACGTTACCATTTATTTCTGTGTATCTCTGATCAGATATATTTTATGTTTAACAACCATTTATATAACTGTCTGGATGCCAGCTCATTTTCTTTCCACACAGGTGGTCTGTTGAATAACAGATGTATCCCAAAATACTATTAACAAGACAAAAAATTCCATCTGCGTTGCCTTGTCCATAAAATCCTATATAATGATAGATTCCATATTGAAAAAAAAAATGGATTTGGAAAGTCTTTTTTCTCATAAGAAGTTGGAACTGAATGTAACCTGGTGGGATAGCGCAGTACATGCTGTAAGTGCGAGTGAATGACAATGACATGAGTCAGTTGCTGTTGGCTTACTGGAAGTACTTACAGCTAACTGATAAATGTAAAAGCTAATGACCATTTGCATATTTGAGGGGGTTAATGTGGCCGCCAGCTAGCTGCATTCCTAGCTGTTCTGTTGGCAGCCATGTTGTACTTACACACACTGTCAAACATTTGTGCATGTTTTGTACATTGCATACTTTAAAATACCCCCTGTTTTTTTTAAGCATTAGGGGTTTGTTAAAAAGGTAACAATAATTACGGAACACGAATATTGGGGTCTATTTATTAAAATAGCTGTTTTCGCAAGGTGTACCTAAACCAACAAAGCAGCTGCCATTAGCTTGGGTCACTTTACAAGCTCCAGGCAGCTTGTCAGTGATCACTAGCAATTTACTGCACTCTTCACCAGGACAAGCTTTTATCAGAGCTGCTGTCCCGGAAACAGTTTTTGTTACATAGGCACTACAATTAGATGTCATTTCTGCAATATATGCAATTATAAGAGATGTCAGGTTACATGGCCCAACTGTTATCAATCATAAACATACCTAAATATACTAATGGCGGTTTCCAATTAGGTGTGAACAAGGGGCCTGATTCAATAAGGATCAGACGGGGCTAAATTCGGCCACGTTCTGATGGTGGGGTTCTGCGCTTATCGGTGAGTTACACACTTTTTTCCTGAGTGCCGTCCATTCTCTGCCATTATATATATATATATATATATATACTCTTTTCTTTCCCTTCTTCTTCCTTAGCACACTCCAAGTCACCAATGCTTAGCTCTCCTGTCTCCTGTTTTCCTTCATTTACACTGATTACCCATATGCTGGGTACAGGATCACTGAATACTGTATTAATTCCCACCTGTGACTCCTGCCAGCTTCACTGGTCCCTATGCTTTGGCATTCCATTGTGTACTGTGTTTTAGATTGTACTGCCTGTTAATGTGATAAGTTTTGTTATGTTTACTCTGTTCACCACTGTGTATATTATGTGGTGCCTTATAAACCTTATAAACCTAATGATAATCATGTAATACAGAGAAGAGGACCAGGGTCAGTGTCACCAAAGACAAATATATTAAGATAGACTTGACTCTCTCTCTCTCTCTCTCACTCTCTCTCTCAATGGGCCAGATGCACCAAGCTACAAAAAGTGATAAAGTGGGGAGTGATAACCCACCAGCCAATTGGCTCCTAACTGTCATTTTTCAAACCCTGTCTGTACCGTGGAAGTTAGGAGCTGATTGGTTACATGTAAGTACACACACACACACACTATGTGTTATAGCGCAGCAGGGCCTTATGGCACAGACGATCCGATCATTGACAGTTCCTACGGAAGGTCCCTTTTTGTTTTGCTTTGTATACAATATGGTTTGTTTTCCCAGTGACCTACAGATTTGCCCTCACGCTCCGTGCTTACAGCTTTTAATGGTAGTTACAAATTGCAGCGTACAGAATACCATTACCAATTTGCTGAGTGTCTTTCAAACACAGAGCAGGAAAAAAATCTCCAAGGGAAGTCAAGATGCATTTACTTGTCATGCAACCAATACGAAAGGCTGGAGATGCAGCAAGGGCTGCGGGCTCACATAGGTTTGATTCATAATCATTCCGCAGCTAAAGCATTCTCCACAGATGCTTATAGACAGCACATTTGTCAACATGAAGGATCTTGACACGTACTGATCACAGGGCAGACAGCTTTGTAATGTTACTGCTGATCACATAGCAGGTAATTCCATCCCCGCGGAGCAATGCCATTATCTAACCCAAGCATCTGGAGAATTAGCATTTTCAGGGGGTGTTTTTACCCTTCTATTTTTTTATTTATTAAAAATCAATTTTTTATCACATGCAGTCTGAATTTTGCAGCTTTTAATCTATTTGGTCTATTCTGGGTAAGAAATCAATTTGATATCTGGATAACTACACAGGGAAAAGGCTTTGTGAATGAAAGATGACCTTTGGCCTTCGGGCTGATTAGCACTGACAGAACAGCACAAAGGTTATGATAGCACATATAATAGTTAGGAATAATAAGTACCACACTAAAGATAATAAATATCTTTTATTTCTGCCCATTTAATACCCTGGTCAGTTTCATTATCTAGAGGCATTAAATCACTTGACATTTTTGTGCGCTGAGAGATCTTAAAATCATAAGCCATTTACATGGGGAATGTCACCCCAAGCCTATTACTGTAATATCTATTCATAGCTGCAAGCCATAGTCACAGCCAAATGTATTTTAAATTATTAACATTAAATATAAGGAAGTTCCTAAGAGAACAGACGTGACAGCACAGCACTGACCGCACTTGTCCATATGTAATACAGACAGACCTACTGTAATACATTCTTACAGGGTAATTACTGTAATGAAGCAGCTTTCTCTTTTGCTGTTAGTATTAAGCCGTTAGCAGCGTCTGCCAATGTTGTGTTATAAGAGTTAATTCCCAGCTATGCCCAAGGACAGCATCGAATTGTAGGTTAAACTAAAATCAGCATTCTACAACAAATCCTTAAAGTCTAAGTGTTTCTTTACATATTATATGGATAATACATCCCAATTAATATTAACCACTACATTACAAGCTTTAATAGGTATGTGTATATTAGTTTTACGAATATATGCGGTGTTTCCTCCACTGACTTTAAAAACCTGTGAGCCCACATTGATTAAAGTTTTTGCTCAGTGTAAAAGTGTCCATTAAACCCCAAAATCCAGTGAACCGGAAATCCAACCCCGCATAGCCTGCAGAGTTCGACCCATGAAGGACCCAGGAAAGGTGCAGTATAAATGGGAAACTGAGGATGGCCGACCCATTGAGAGCATGGTGGGAGTCTATACCACTCAACCGCAGTGTCCTGTCAGGAGGATGGGGGAGAACCTGTCATTGCTCTCTGCCCCACTCTTAGCAGCTGTAAAAGTGAACTGTTGACACATGCATGCCCATTCAGTGTGCAGAGATGGAGTCTGGGGCAGCCCAACAGCTAGCAGTGTTGGAATTTCTCCCTGCGTGACGTGGAACGTCATCTATTAGGGGGTGTGGCATAAAGGCCACACCCTGGGTCCCAATAAAATGACTGCACCCATGTGCAGTGTGAAAAGTGCTGACCCTGGAATTGACACCACAGTAGGAACAAGGTAAGTCCTGGTTATGACATAGCTTGGAACTGATTTCCAAATCCTTATAACTTACTTGGTGGAAAAGGGACAGTTCTACAACTAACTTAATATGTATGTCTTATTGGCTCCACAAAATCAAAACTCCTGCTCTGTTACTGATAGGAGACAGAAGATGCCGCTGTCTTATGTTTATAGAATGTCCATTTCTTTTACCCGCTGTGAAGGTGCAGCACAGGAACACCAAAATGTTTTATATGCCCTATCAAGTCTGGAAATGTGTAACAATTAAATGGTGGCCATACACCTAAGCAATCATTGCATGGACAACACCCAGGGCTCAATGTGCCTTGGATCACCATACACCTTGTGCCATGGCAAACTGCAACCGCTGTCTACTTAAAGAGTGATGATGCGTTAAGCCACATCACAACTGGATGCTTGCTAGTAGAAGGTCATACATTTCTAAAGAGGATGTCACATGACTGGGTGGCGGTGACATCACATGGTTGTGACCAACGCTTCCTCAAGATACAACCCATTGCTGTCAATTCTCTCAGCCAATCATAATGAGTATCTGACTAGGTCATTGGTATCTATACTTTATTTCCATTTGAACATTTAGAAATGTACTGGAAAGAGTTAATTATGATTCCTTTTACTCCATTTAAAATACAAATTTTGTTCACTACTAAAATAAATTCTAAAAGTATAGAAGGTATAAGATTATAATAGAAGCAACCTTAGACTGTATCAGTGTTTATATGAATAATTGTTTCATTGTGCATACAAAGCAACACAAAATAAATTAATTTAATATTTCTTGAGAAACACTAATGTTCTAAATTTATGCTATCGGCAGAAATCATCTAAAAATAATGATTTGTGCAGAATTTTTTTTTACGTTTAAACTGTGTATTTATTGCTCAATCAAGAGAAACAAAAACATGATTTAAATTATGAGTAGCGCAATGTTTTGGAAAGAGTAAAGTTCAGCAGAAGGGTCATTTGCTTACTAATCGTAATTAATTGCCTTTATGATATTAAGATTATAATATAATTATAAATGAAAATTGACTGACAAAGGAAATGGGAATGAGCCTCTGGAAATTTAAGTGTTTTTTTTTTTATGGCTTTTTTTTATTTGGAAGTAATATATTTTTTCTACATTTAGTAACTTTATACTAAATGTAACAAAGGCTTTAGAAATGGGAGAGAAACTGTCATTGCTGCTAAAAGTTGCAGTTACAGTGTAATATCTGTGGCATATATATGATTGACATTAACACCACCAGTAAGCAAACTGCAAATTTTATACATTCGTGCCTTAAGGCCTTACTTAGTGCAAATTAATCTAGACAAAACATAGTAATTAGTAGATAAACCAAATAACTTACCCAGGTTCTCTGGTCGGGCAGTGGGAACTGTTAAATGATAAAAAAAAGATAATTTGAGAGATTAGTTAATATTCAGAAATCCATGCAAACCATTAGTGCAAATTTGTTAAATTTTCTTGCTATTTTTTATTATTGTTTTTTAAGCAACCTGAAATATAAAAAAATATTTACGCAAATGTAATGACCATTCTTCTGATTCAACGCCCAAGTCTGACACAAATCATTACCTGCTCAGATCTCTGGCTGAGTACACCACCTGTTTGTAGACTGTAGCATCAGACAGGGAAATGGAAAAGGGTGCTAAAGGAGGAGTGTCAGTACAGACTGCACCTGATTGGGCACATGCTGCAGCTATCCAATCAAATAATATCTTTTCTAAATTTTTTACAACACAGTAGTAGTAACCATTCCAACATATTTCGGCTGTTTGATCTTTCTGTACCCATGTATGTGCATGGTATGTGCATGCTACTACGCCATAATGTGAATTATTGATGCTGAAAAAGTCTGCAAACTCAGATCCTTTTACACATTCCCCCATCTGTACTATCTCTGAGACATCATGCCTGTACTGTATCTTGGCTGTCTACACTTGTCATTGAATCATGCACAAAACTAACATCTAACACAAAATGTAATTTGAAGTCACTGCTAAATAGCAGTGACTAATGCTGATAATAACCAAACGAAACAATATTAAAGAGTGAAGGGGCCAATACACTACAACTACTATGTCTGACCCTGTAGTCGGATGCGATTTCCCTTGAACTGGACCTTCCCTGGAGTGATTCCATGCAATTTTGTACTTTTGTACTATCTTTGCATAAGCTATATCACATAAGAGACAGATGGAGCCCAGGTTCGCACGCGGGGGCATTCTGGCGAGCCCCGGCGCTGGCCGAGAGGCACGCCATCTGTATACCAAGCCACGAAAAATCGCATGCAATATATCCTATGGTATACAACTATACCATAAGATTTATCTGATGGGCTGGATTAGAGGGCAATGGGGACTGGAAATGCCAATCAAACTGCGATATATCACATGCAAAAAAACCACTACATTATCCATCTGATTCCATGCGATTCTGACAAATCAATAATGCAGCACTAGCGATCTAGGGGCTCCAATCCAACCCTCACGGGACCGTGCATCGGATCAGATCGGATGGAAAAAACATAAGACTTGCTACTTTACAAACGATATATCGGCCCAAAAGATTGAAATCGTGCAAAATCGTTGTAGTGTATGGAGGCTTTAAACCAGGCATTACTGGATCTTCTAAACTAGTTCTCAGGTAAAATACTGTACTGGCGAATATTAGTTTGAGGCTATTTATATACTTAATGCAAGCCACTTGTGTGGAATTATATTTTAATAATGTTTCTGAGGCACTACAAAAAGTTGATGTGTAAACATGATAGAACCCAGAAACATTCATACAAATGACAGTGTGATGAGCACAATGAAATGTAAGCCAAACACACAATGTAGCAGCAAATACATCTGAAAATACATATTTTAGGATAATGTAGGTTTCTTGAGATTCATAATACTAGGTGGTCCCTTTGTTTTAAATTAGTGCATTCTTGGACTGGGACCAAATACACTTTTAAAGCTGTCCTTGCAAGTGTCTTCCAATATCAAATTATTGGGTTAATACATTTCCTCCTGACATCAAAACAGGCTGATGCATTCACTCCCTTGTGGAGAAAGGCCTCTCAGCTGAGAAGAGTGAGTGCACCTGTTAGCAGATGTCAGTACATTATACTAATTAGAGAGACGCCGTAATTCACTTTCTGTTATTTATGGCCTCCGCAGTTGTGTCTTATGCATCCATAAAGGTAACATTTGCTGATGAACCATTGCTGATTCAGGCAACTCACGTTCCTAAACAATCTCATCTATTTCACGCTGCTTATTGACGATTATACACACACACACACACACACACACACACAGTGAGTTACCTTTAATTTTAAATGAAAATGAAATCTTTTAAATCCATTTGGATTTGCCCATCAGTTACCACGCCAACACGCACTGGGATGTGTCCATAAGTTATTTTATTAGAGTACTTTTAATAAACCACTTTTTAAAATGTGAAAGTGGTGTGCAACTTATAGGAGGACAGTCAAGGATCCAAGAAAAATGGACATGTACCGTTTCAGGTGGTATTGCACAATCACATATAAGGCACAAATAATAAGGCAGTCCCCTAAATTCACCTATACAGAATCTACTTGCTCAATCACATATACTGCACAAATAATAAGGCAGTCCCCTAGGTTATCCTATGACAGTCTATCAAGATTATCCTCGCGTAAGGATATATCATTTTCCAGGGTGTGTCCCCTCAAATTACATATCATCCGAAACTGAAGGGAACATCCGATTCTTTGGAGAAAAGCAATCACCCTTTATAGAGGGAGAGACTGGGTGACTCACTAGATTTGTCATCGCATCATGTTGATCTCAAACTCAAAGACTGTTTCATAATTATCTCATTATTGTGTACTGTGGGTGAAACGCTAGAAACCACAGTTATTGTTAGTATATACATATATATACCATTAATTAACATTTATATCATTTACCCCCAGGGCCGGCGCCACCACTAGGCAGCTCTAGGCATTTGCCTGGGGCGCCGGCCACTGGAGGGCGGCACTTTGTAGCCTTGACCCCCATGGAGTCAAGTGAGCGTTGCCCGCACACGCCATCCCCCATCCCGACCAGGTCAGAGGTGACCACCCCTAACCACCCCCTCCTCTACACTCGCTGTACCGAGGTCCATGTCCTGTTTCCTGCCCACACAGTGCCGCCGGGGGGAGGAAGGCTGTACGCTTCCACTGCCATGCTGGGGAGGAGGGGGGGATGTAGGGAGAAGCTGCCCAGTCCCGCACCCCCGCTCACCCCAAACGGCACCCGCACAGCCCCCCCCTGCCGTGGAGTAGAGGTTGGCGGCGGCCGCATCTACCGATCCCCCCGGGTCAGAGTGGAGGAGGGGGGCGGGAGTTGGCCGTCTGGGGCGCTGACTGGGCCTGCACTGGCCCTGTTTACCCCCTCTTATTTTATACCCATGCTTCGGTCCAGATGATAAAAAAATAGCTTAGTCCATATTTAGCACATAATTGTCAACACCATGGCAAACCCTTATATATAGATTATTATAGCTGGTGTTTAAAGACACAATTTGCAAGGGTGACATTGTAAATAACATTAATCATTATAAAAGTTTTTTTTATAATGTCTGAACACTTCTAAATGTTTGCTTCATACATACCTGTGGATGAAATAAGAATCCAGGAGAAGGCCTTAAATATTTTTCTTTTAGAATCTCAAGTGGATCCATTAGTTTTCTCTTTTCTACCCTGCGATTGTAGATATTGAAATTATCAAAGGTGATTCTGGGACTGGTTTTAAACAAATATAAATATTGTCAGTAATAAAAATGTATATACATATATCATATATTATATACAACATTTTACAGCATTGAATAAACAACTGTTTAATGTGGAAAAAATACACCATTGGCCTCACAGTTACATATTGAAATATAATAATAATAATAATAAAAAATATATATATTTTGAACCTGCTTATACGTTATGGGGGAAATAAAATTCAGCACAACATCCAGCTGCGCTCATTGCTGCCACTTTTCCAGGTGCAGGGAAACATTAGCAATGTCTTAATGCCACTTTGGCCAACCGTTTGAGACCATTATGCTGAATTCAATTTCCGTTTATGAATGAAAGATATCAGCTTCATAAAAGAATCATTATTAATTCTATGTAGTCAACATCTCTGGTCATGCTATTGGCTGCTCTTTTTTGGCTTAATCTATAGATCCCCTGATCTACGATGGAGCATAACCATAACAGTACAATGATAATGTAAACAGGCATATGGAATACAATCCATTACTTCTACAAACAATACAAAATAATAATCTGCACCGACAAACATGTTTTTCTCCTGACATTATACATTGTCGATTAACTAAACTATTCAATTCACCCAGAGAAAAAATAACTAAGTTACGACCTATGCATATCCTGGCCAAATATGCCCTTTTTATTTTTTGGAACACAGTTTTTGTTAACTTTTTTTACAGAGCCCCTCACAGCTACCTATCATTTTTATATGATAAAAATAGTATAAAAGGGGAGATTCATTTAAACACAAAGTTCAATAGGGGAAAAAAGTACAAAAAGATCCCACAGAGAGATACTCTCCCGCAAACTGTTTCCTATATTACTCTAACTGGCATTATTTATAAACTCTTTTTCACAACAAAACAAGGAAATGTATTGCGGTGATGCAGTCACACATAGCACACAATGGTTTGCTTCTAGACTCCTCTATGTCCTACCTGTAGATAGGATCCATGAAGAAAGGTGCTGGCCTGGCATGCTGCAAACAGTGTTCCGATCGTTTGTTTTGTTCTATCTCCGTGTCTTTTTTGTCTCCGAATATATGGTTTTTTCTGGGTTGTTCTGGCTGTTTTGTTGGAGCAGCTCGGCTTCTGCTGCCCATACTCAAGTCCAAAGGCTGGTCAGTGCTGGAAGATGTAGGATTCAGTGGCTTTGTGGGGACAATTGCTACAGCCTTTTCCTCCTTGCGCTTTGTTGTAAGATCAAACGGAGACTCTGAATTCCCCTTTTGTGTTTTCTTTATTTCTTTAGGGGACTCGGGTTCAACTTTAAGAGGAGCAGGTCTTACATCTCTATCGGGAAATGGATACATTGATTGAGAAAACGTTGGGAAGAAAGGAAGGGGAAACATAGATGGGTAAGGTAAAGATCCACCTTTTTTGTCTGGTAGACCCACAAGTCCGGTTGAACCAAAGTACTTTTCAGCAATGGATGCAATAGCTTTTATGGAATCATTCACTGCCCCAGACACAGCAGTCTGTTCCTCTAAGCATGGGGAGAAAACCGCATAATTACTGTAGTCCCTTTTACTGTTTAATGCTGCAAGATTCTGCAATGGGCTCATTTTCTCCTTATATATTTTACCATTTTCCTTTATTTTTTCTTTATCACTTTCAATGTCACTTTCAAGGTCAGAGCCAGAAGTTGTTTCCAAGTCACTACCACTAGGTGTGCTGATGTCATCAAGGTCACTGCTCTCTGATTGGTCACTTAATTTGTCATGTGGCCTTTGATCAGTATTATTTTCACCTATAAATTCCACAGATTTGGTATCACCCACTGATGGGCGCTTACTCAGTGCTTTCAAAATGTCCTGTGTTGCTGGTAACATCTGTGGCCTATTCATATGGGGGCTCTGACTCTTGTTCATCTGTTCAACATTTGGAAGTCCTTTAATAGGTGAGCTGGCAGGCATTAAAGGAGGCCTATGGTACAGACCTGAGGGAAACAGACCAGGAAAGCTGAAAGAGAATCCAGGAGCTGTTGGAAAAGTAAGACCGGCATTATGCCGGCTAGCACCAAAATAATCTGCAAGCCCTGTGTTTGCATGGTTCATATTGATCATAGAAGCCTTGTCCAAGTTTGGCGTCCCAGGAAGTGAAATCCCCTGACCAAATAATCCTCCAGCAGCAAAGTGATTCTTCCCCTCACAAAATCTCCTGTGCTTATTAAGTGAAGATGTAGTGCTGAACATTTGTCCACAGTCTTTGCATTTGATCTGAGTCCTGCAGTCTGCGTGCATACGCTTGTGTCGGCAGAGGTTTGAAAACTGAGTATAAGATTTATGACAGACTTCACCTTTGCAAAAAAAGAAAAATGCAATTGTTACATACTCTGAATAAGCATACAAATCTCTTGACGCTATAAAAACTGCACAAAACATACACTCATATACATGGAAAAAAATCAGATCTGGCTTCTATACTTTCTTACTAGGAGTTAGTAAGAGTTGCTACAATAAGTTGTAAGTAGGCAGATAATTACTAACAATATCTTTATAATAATACAGGAAGTTAGTGAAGACATTCCATAGTATGCCATGGCTTGGGGAAAAAACCTGGGTATCTTTAACTCATCTGGAGTGCAAGAATATATTTTTAAGGCCTATTATAGTTCTATTTGTACTACTGTGAAGGAGATGCAATTTAACGTGATGTTATAGACACCTCGATCTTCTCCATTCCATGTTCCGAGATGCTCCTCTTCCTTGTGGGCATTCAAGTGCCCACATGCCCTGTATTTTAGCAATTTAGCCACTCTGATTCCACAGACTAAATATGAGAAATCCCTGGTGCACCAAGTTAGTAATGTAGCTCACTTTGTTATCCAGGTGCTATAGAACGCTCCCATAACCCTTACACTGAAGGATTGGTTCTACAAGATCAATTAGTATCTTCTTCAGATAAATCCTCTTACTTCACTGCCATCTGGTTTTTCGGGTTGGAATATAAATCCTTGGCTGCATACAAGACCTACATGGCTGCAATCTCACCAGACATGTGATCCAAGCTTCTAGGTCTTTGGACTTTATGGTGGCTGATCTCATCCCTTACCCATTTCCCAACCTATCACATTCCCATCTTTTGTGCTCCCTTATGTTGCCTTAATCCTACCAAATTATTGTTTTCACTATTAGATTTATGAATTTGTTCTATAAAACTGTTCATGCCCTTACTTTTAATTGATCGAAACTTTGTATTTATGCTTTGGTGTTGGAGTGATGTGTTTGCAATATATGGATAATATTAGAATTTTTCCATAAAAACAGAATACAAAAACATTCTGATATCAGTATAAATCATTGTCATCACCCAGTCAGAGGTAATTGTGGTCATCCAGAAAATAAATAAAGGTCCAGAAAAGAAATAATATCAGCGCTATATATATATATATATATATATATATATATATATATATATATATATATATATATATATATATATATATATATATATATATATATATAAAGAATGACAATCAAGCAGCATTGGGAACCAGAAATATACAAAAGTTACTTGACATATTTTTAATCAGTGAATGACATATTTGTTCTGTAAGTGCCACATTATTAGTGCTATTGTGTCTGTGCTGTTATTTATTTTCTACGAGACTTTCAAACTGTTCTGAAATAGCAATATTATCCATCAGATAGATCTTTAAATGCCCATTTAGCATTATTTGTTGCATAGTTTGTTACTAATTTTTCCATAGCCCTGAACTACTATATATGCAGGATGTCAGTAACAAAGATCTGTCGCTACCTGCAAAGGATGTATTATAAATCATAATGTTCTCATCATTCACACATCAAAGACACACAACTGTAAACACTGAGCATTCCGAGTCATTTGCAACAATCCTTTGCAGGGTTAGAGACGGGCTGCCCAAACTGACAATAGCTCTATTTTAAGCAAGCAAAGGAAACCAAATTGAATGTATCTCATCCTGGATTGTTGGTTCCCATGAACTGTAATCACATCCCTGACTTCCACTCACACCAGGGCTAACCTTTCAGCACTTGGAAAAGCCTTGTCCTTGACAATCCAGAGCACTTGCTGTCATCTTTCAAATATTTACCCTTACATTACCTTGCTTTATAAAGTGTCACAATATGAAAATAAAGAAATAGAACATCTGGGTTTCCAATTTACCTTCATTCAAACCCTGTCTATAGAAAAGCGGATACTGTCGGTAATACAGCACATATTACTGTACCCAAATAGTATTGTTACTATTCCCTGTATTTATTCATTTAAGATAAAAGATCATTTTAGAGAATATATATTTCCCATAATGTTCAGGAAATGATATAGAGATAGACAACTGCCCCATTCCTGTCTTTCTGGCCTGGGGAAACATTCATTGTTTTGCCTTAATGATCAGCTACTAATTAGAATGAAAAAAAGAATCAGGGGCATGGAATGTCTCTACAGTTACCCATTTACTACGGACACATGAAATATGTTACCCAATAGCCAGGGATTTATTGTGCCCACCTTTATTTCCAAATGATCACTTCTTAGAAGTCTATTTTGTACATTGACTAATGAGACAATACAAGAAAAAGCCTTAATGGATACTTGCTAATGACGGAACAGTAAAAATGCTATTATACTAATTAAAAAGATTAAATCCGTGGATGGCGTAGGGACAAGCAATGCATTATACTGCTCTGTACCGATTGGCCTCACACATTGAACAAGGGGGTTATGCATTAATGTGGTCCTTGAGCAGATTTGGGAAAACAGAAAGTCTTTCTGCAAAAGCACCATGTACATAATATCTAGCTTTAAGTGAACCAGATGGGCTAATCGCTTCCATACAGTACACTTATACAACAAAAGGCACTTTTCTTCTACTCCGGCACCTACAACACTGATGTTCAGATTGAATATATAGGAACACATCCTTTCTCATCTTTCATCACTTTACAACAACCCCTACAACTTACAAAACTCCGAGCCCCCGTGAGCATTATCCTCTCAACATCTAGCGTGCTCAATTTGTAATTTCTGGAAAGACTGGAATAAGATAGCAGTCAGAATTGCATATTTTCTGCTTATTAAAAGTATTAAGCAGTACACTGAATATGCAGTACCAATTTTAGCATGTGGTTTCTATTTGGTAGACCTGAATAGTTTGTGAAGGCAGTGAGTAATTACCTTTGTGTTGGTGAGCTTTCACTCAAGTCTGGGCAGTATAGTGTAATAAGAGCCAGTTGCCATAAACAGACTGGTGTGCCGTACATGGTGTGTGGGCTCTGCTTGGACACAGATAGCACCTTTACATGGAAATTAGGTTCACTGCCTGACTTAAGAAGTTTCCAAATTCTGCAATTACAAGAGTAGAGCTTGGAATTGTTTAGATATTAGTTTCATTCTATAATATATAAAATGAGTTGAAAATATGCCTGAAAGAGATAAATTATGTGGGTTTAACTGTCTTTTTCCTGCAGACCTTATGCTACCTGTAACTACAAGAATGCTTAGAACATATAAATGCATCCGCGTGTGTAGCCAGAATTTAATGGGCCCCATAGCAACTTTTTGAAGGGGTCTCCACCATAATGATCAAACAGAGGCACATTTTTCCACAGTCGTTGTTCACTGGTGCCATAGTTTACAATATACCACATTATTGTTCTGCAAGAGCACATCATGCCACATAGTGTACCAATTCACATTATGCCATACAATTTTCCCTGAACAAATGATGCCACCTTGTAGTGGCCACAGTTCATAATATGCCACATAGTAGTTTCCCAAGTTCATAATATGCCACAGGGTAGTGCCCCCAGTCCATATTATGCCATATGGTAATGACCCCAGTCCATATTATGCCATATGGTAATGACCCCAGGACAAATTATGCCACACAGTAGTGGCCTCAGGTCATATTATGCCACAGAATATTTCTTTGCAGCCCTGATCGAAAACATATGTTCCTATATCTGTTCTCAGTGTACGCTGTCTTCAGTCAGTGGCTTGTGTTACTTATGGAATCTGTGCTACATTCAGCATTACACCTTCTAGATTGTCCTTCAGGTGTAATAACTATTTATACTGAACGCTATTCCTATATTATACTTCCTTGAATATGATCATCATTCATTTCTCATTTGTTAATGTTCTTTTAACAATAAAAGCAAACATACACATTAAATAAATAAAATCAGGAAAGACAAACCATGTCACTTACATACAAATGGCTTCACACTGCTGTGAATGTGCTTGTGTTGTTTAAGACCTGATGAAGTTGCAAATGTTTTGCCACACTCTGAACATGCATGGGCCCGAGCTCCGACATGTTGGGACCGAATGTGCCTTTGGAGGTTGCTAGGATCCGTGAAAACCTGCTAGGAAATGAATACACATTATCAGTATATATGGACCATAGAGCAACATGTAATTGAAGTGTAATGATAGATCCAGAAATTTAAAGGCCCCCATACACAGGTCCAATTTAGTCTGATTTCATCTGATTCCGATGGATCGAGCCGATATATTGGATGAAATCGGACCTAATTGGATTTGTTTGACATCAGGTCCTATCCGATGTGTGTTCTTGTGCATGCACATCGGATCGGATACTTTATATCATACGTACAGCACGTATGATATATTAGAATAAGATCATCAGCGGCTCATCGCCGTTGCTTGTTAGCACTGCGATGTATCGTATCCAATTACCCATGAGCTCCTCCGGCAGATCCCTGGGAGTTCTTTTACATGTGATAAATTGCAGGGTGATTTATCGCATGTAAAAAATGGCACATCAAGTGCCAATTCGGATGGAGTGCTCCTGGTGAGCTGCAGGGGGGTTCAAGGGAAAACATATGGTGACCTTAACAGCAGCCCCACCACCTACCAAATGCTGCTGTAGCTAAAAACTGCATTTTGTAACAAGCAATATAGCATTTAATTGTATGATGTCTTGCAAGCGCCAAAACTCAGCCAATCCACTCCTAACTGTAATTTTTCATAACAACTGATTGGCTGCCCCATTTCACTTATTCAAATCTGTAGACATGACTCCTAAATATAAGACAGCACCAGAGCATTTTTTTGATGCTGGGGTAACTGGCTTTTGGTGATTTTGAAGCATCCCCTGATAGTACCCTCATGTTCAGATAACACCAGCCTTAAGTGATACCTCTGTGCTAATGTGCTACATAACCACCAATGATATTATTTGTACAGTTTCATACAACTGAGTAACTGCTCTATCTCCCAGTATATTGGTTCGCACAACACCTTTAAACAGTGAGGTTTAGATTTAGAATTTTATCCCACTATCTAGCTGTCATATTTTTAATCAACCAAACACAAATTCACATTACCTTGGAGCAGTTCTCACATTCATAGTGTTTTCCAGTATCATGTGACATTTGGTGGCGGATTAGGTTGGATTTCCAGTTGAAGGCTTTAGGACACTGGTCACATTTGTACTCTCTCTCCTCTGTGTGAGACAGCAAGTGTCTGTCCAGGCTGCAGAAGCAACACAAGTGTATCAAAACCATCCCCATTCAGTGCATATTGAAAGACCATTATATCATGTACATGCAATAAGAAATATTATCAGAAATACAAAGCCTAATGGAAATATCTAATCATTGAAACTTAGCACTAGACTCTCCAATACAGATTTAATTTTATAATTAGAGTATGAGCCACAAGCATGTCATGACAGTCAAAGTGACAAAACATACAAAATACATGAAATCACACACGAAAACAGAACATGCAAGGTTGTGGTAGAAGTTGTAATGTGCCACATAGGGTAAAGACTATACTATGTCTTGATCTTATGTGTTGGATGTTGCTGTGAAAAAGTACAGTACTGTACTAACTGTGATTTGGTTGAACAGTTCAAGTGGCTTTCCAAGCCTAGTCCAGTATACTATAATCATTTTGACTCTCTTTGGCTCTATACATGTTTAAGAAGCAGAAGACCACACTTTAAGTATAGAATGCATGATCTAGCACCAGGTCTGACCTTTGCATGTCTGGAAAGACCTGATCACATTCTTTACACTCATGGGAGTGATGCATCTCAATGAGGTCGCTGTCATCGTTCAAACTTTGCTGAAAGTTGTCCTCCACCATTGAGAACGCCGAGTGAGGTGTTCCACAGGGAAACTTCTGATGGTCACTAAGCTCGACCTTGGACTCAAACAGCTGATCACACTCCTCGCAACGGTACTGACACTCCTCTGTTTAACAAAGCCAAAAGTTATTACAAAGTCATCTGAAACTAAAGAAGAAATTAAACACTTTTAAAAATAGTGCACTCAGCAGAACCGCAATCATGTAAATATATTCCAGAACAAAATAAATGTTCTAATAATGAAATGGAAAACGTGTCCGCCGCATTGAAGAATTTATTCTGTTACTTAACAAAACTTCTTTCAGCCTCCTGGTCACACCATGTAGGCGTTATACAATGGCGGATAGTATGGAGCTTACCATGGATGTCAGGAGCCATTGTTACATGGGTATAATCTTCACTCTTCATGAACAATAAGAGCTCTTCGCCCGGATCAATGTCAGCTACAACTCTGTAGAATATCTATGAAAAAGAGACTGTATAATCAGTGGTCGTGCTAGAGCCCGCATGTCATTAACTGTGTGCTCCATGCTTAAGAAATCATTTTCCTTTTCAAATAGGACCATAACTAACTTTACTGTGCTGTATGAAGTGATTAGCAAATCTCACTCCCTGCTGAGCTACACTTCCTAAATACAGAAAACATGGCAAGACAATCCAAAGCATGAGAAATACATTAAACCTGATTCTTTACTGGGAAAGCAAAAAAAAATATGACATATGCTGCCTAGTATAGCAATGTTCCAGCTTTCCTAATGATATCAAGCCTAGATTTACCTTTTAGGGCCCCCCAGAACATTACTTCTGTGCCACCATATAAACGTTCCCATCAATGTTTAAGCTGTTTGCGGTTCTAATTCCTACTGCAACATGCTTATATACAAACCAATAGATTACAATCATAACAAATGTATTTTGGAGGTTTTTTTTTTGTGAAATGTAAATAATAACAACATAATATACAAGACAATAGAAAATGTGCAATAATGAAGTGTAACTTCCAGAGTACCTCCCAGCTTTTCTGATATGAGAATCTAAGTTTATGGGAGCTTTCCATAAGGCCAGGGCTGATTAGAGTTGCATAGTTTAACCATGGCTACAGTTCATTTAAATATAAATCAGGATAAATAGGTGAATTGATTTCAGCACTTTTATTCCCATTTAGTTCACAGATGTTCACAACACAACAGAATAAGTATATCATGGACATCACTTATGAAGCAAACTATGACACTCTTTAACTTTTAAAATAGACTAGAATTAAGTCTTAGTGGAGAGATGCACAGTGCAAAAGGGTAAACATCTGAATATGCCCCATTCATATGATATACTCGTCCCTCTCCATATAATACACTCCCCATTCTCTATATGATACAGTCCCTCTTCTTCATATGATACACACCGCCACCTCCATAAGATACACTCCCCCTCTCCATATGATACACACTGCCTCCTCCATAAGAAACACTCCATCCTCATCATATGATACACCCAACCACCTCCATACTCCATAAGATACACTCCCCCCTCTCCATATGATACACACCGCCTCCTCCATAAGATACACTCCCCCCTCTCCATATGATACACACCGCCTCCTCCATAAGATACACTCCCCCTTTTCATATGAAACACACTGCCTCCTCCATAGGAAACACTCTATTTTTGCATTCTGTATTTACAAAAACTTTTATTGATATATAGATAGAAGGGAATATATATATATATATATATATATATATATATATATATATATATATGAAGCAAAAAACAAAGTGCGCCCCTAATTGAAAGTATCCACCACCAATAACAGCAGCCAAATTACTGTACAACAGTTTAATACAATTTTGTTAAAAAAGACAATAAATCACTAAAGAGACATTAAACGACTTCCTCAGAGCTCAGCGTGCATATGGTAGACCAAACTAAAGAACCTGCAGTTTGGTCTACCATATGCACGCTGAGCTCTGTCTTTGAGGAACCTGTTGATACTATAGGAAACGGTCCATTTGAATCCCTCCGGAGTTTCCCCCCCTTTTTTTCCAAAAGGGCCCCATTTTGGAAATTGATTATTTTTTAGATGCGGTCTCGCATCAAGATTAAGATCTTCAAAGGATCTTTTCTTATACCCTCTTTATATTGGGTCAGAAAACTTTTGACATCTGGAGCAAATTACACCTGTATTCAAGGTTAAGTTGCCTACAGAAAAGTTACCCCTGAGGAAGTCGTTTTCGACGAAATGCTTTGAGTTTTTCCTTGCATTGACCGAATTGAATTAATGTCTCCACACAGACGAAAAATTGTTTTATTGTCTTTTTTAACAAAATTGTATTAAACTGTTACTAATTTGGCTGCTGTTATTGGTGGTGGATACTTTCAATTAGGGGCTCACTTTGTTTTTTGCTTCCTATTTCCTCTTCATTCCCCCACTAACAGGGAGGGCTAACATGAGTTGCTGCCCACCCACAACTTCTAGCGCACTGAAAGGGTATTTCTTCTTGTTATATATATATATATATAATATAGTATATACAGTATACCTTGTATACTGTATATAAATTTTATATATAAGAGTATACTTCAGCCCGGCACTCATTCCCTTAAGTTAACGTCTGCCCCGGTGCCTTCTCGGTAGATGCATATGCAGTGGTCCAAGGAACAGGCATAAGCACTCAAGAGGACTTGTAAATAAACTTTTAAATCACAAATATAACATCCAACGTCACTTACCCCTTTATTTTATTTTATATATATATATATATATATATATATATATATATATATATATAGTTCAGAAATGAAGGCACTCAAACAGAGCTTTCAAATAAAACTTATTTTATGGAAAGTACGTTTTGGCCCAGCACAGGTTCAGGAACTGGGTTCCTGATGATGTCATATTTAATAAGAGGTTCCTGCTGAAAAATAGCACTGATCGTAGGGATCTGCAATTTTGCAGCCATACAATCAGGTCTGAATAACCCTCTTTTAAACCTTTAAACAGAATTGTTGTAGTTTGCTAACAATTCCAGTAGATGGCTCTAAAAGCCAGTTATACATTACATTTAACACTTTACCGAATGAAACACGTTAAAAAAATTCTCATCACAGGAAGATGGAAATTCTTTTTAATTGAATGAGCTTTCCAAATTGGAATTTTAAATCTGATTCAATATTTTGCACAATAGCTTATAATAAATGATGTTGTAATATTCTCAAATAAGCACTATGATTATGAAATATTTGGTAACGCCGTCACTGTTGTCATATTGATTTGAGTTCATGTCATATTTTACAGAAAGTATATTCATTTTTTTTTTAAAGCAGGTAAAGATTTTTGGGGAACGTTGCTTTACATGTTGAACAACCATAATTCCCCAATTTTGGGGTATGTTATAGTCAGTAATAATTATGTTTGCATGATTGAAAGATTTGCTTATTGTATTTGAGATTTCAGCCATACTTATATATCAAATGAGTTTTATAATATTGGCTTTAATTCTACGTTGCTGCATTCTACAAATACTATGTTCAGCAGAGGGGTTGACATTATGTTTAAAACTCAGTTTCGCAGAGAAGATAACATTACATATATGTGTGTGAGTATGTGTTTGTGTGTGTGTGCTTTTTTTAAAGTAAAAGACAGTCAGAAAATGATATTTACAGATGTAGCGGGATTCATCTTTGCAGGGGATGGCGATGGCGTCGCCATCGCCATCCCCTGCCCCGCCGCCATCTGTATGCCGGAAGGGGACGCACGAGCACGAGGTGCGCGCGCGTCCCCTTCCGACCGCACCCCCCCCCCCGTAGCCTCCTCGGGTCCCCCCCTTGCCCCTCGAGCGGGAGGCGGATAGTAATGCATCCGCCTCGCCGCCCCGTCGCCCGGATACTGTGACGCGCGTGCGTGGGGGACGCACGCACGTCACAGTCAGATAGCGGCGCTGTGTTGCTGGCGATCCGCCAGCAGCATGCTGCTGGCGGATCGCCAGCAAGGATGAGCCAGGATTCATCTGTAAAACTCATGAAATACTTATTTAGGAGTATAAACTAAAAAGGGATCGCCATTAAATGTTGAGCTGGTACTTATGTATTATCTGGGCTCCCATGTTAAATGCACCCCATTTTTTCATACTTCTACTAACCAATTACGCATGGAGTTGATTTTATATAGTGTGGCGAGCGCAGCGAGCCACCATGCCCGAAGCATGGCGAGCGCAGCGAGCCCCTCGAGGGGACACGGTCTCATAAGAAAAACGGGAGCCCAGATATTACATAAGTACTGTTGAGCTTATTACAAAGTGCTGGTAGCTGTGATTCACATAGTAAGAACAATAAAGTTGATAGATTCAAATGGACTCAAACACAGCATTTGCACCCCATATAGTGGGACGATTTGAAAAAGAAGATCCACTGAATATCTGGGAGGGAACACAGTAAAGTAAAATGTAATAACTTTGAATTTGAGTCAACTGATTTATTGATTTTGTGCAGGATTCACTCTGTTTTGTGAAATGATAACATATTTTGATAGCTCTTCGACTTTACCGACCACATGATCATAAAAAAAGCAAGAATATTTGCAAATATTCATCAGTTTGTGTACTTCATTTGCTCAGCAAAAGAAGATCTAAAAATGCTATGGTATGAGGTAAATAAGGAGATTGATGATATAATTGAATTTTTATTATATTAAGTATGTTATCACTCTATTTACTCCCCTTTAGCAATCACACACTTATTTTCCATTGGTCAAATCCATGCTGTAGCTCTCTATCTATCTGTCAGCTGTCTCAGCAGCTCCACGGTTCCGTTCTTTAAGTCAGTAACTAATGCAAAACAGGCTCCCTTGAGTAGATTTGACTTTAGGGAAAATAAGGAATGTGCATGACACTATTTCTGTGTATGAAGGGTGTTCTAGCACTGCAATCTTTTTCTTGGCCAAAAACTGAATCAGAAAGAACTATGTATGGGTTGATGTATTGATTAAGGATGAAACCATTTTTACACAACTCATTTTTGGTGATGATAATGTTTTCCAGTGCAGGAACTAGCATTTTGTCTCAGGATCGTACACAAACATCCATGTTTCATCACAGCTATCACCTTATCTAAAAAAAAAAGCAAATCTTCTTGAATTTGTTCAAGAATGTCTGTAACTTGTTCTCTTTAGCTTTTTGTTCTTCTCAGCAGTGAGAAGCCTTGGAACCATCATAGTACAAACTTTTGGCATGTTTAGATCTTCATGAAAAACTTGCCTCAATGGTCAATTTTCTCCATTTGTTTCCACATTTTCATCTGTTTTTGATGTGTAAGGCCTTCACCATCTTCAACATCTCATGACCATCCCTAAATATCTTGTGCCACTCAAAAACAAGTGCACGTGACATACAGTCTGCCACGTAAGCCTCACAGCATACGTAAATATTTAATGAGCGTTTTGTTCAATGAAACTAAAAAGTTAGCACGTTGCCCTACTTTTGATCTAAGCATTTTTACAATGCATGGAAAAAACACAACTTCTTGAACATTGTGTGACAGCAAACTTTCTGTGCAAGAGAGGGGTACATTTGCTAAACTGTTTTGGGACAGTCCAAGGTCAATGATCCCCCATAGCCGGTAACTCATGTAGAATGGTTTAAATATTTTACAAGTATATTCTTGTTATTTTATAGCCACACTATATTCTTTGAAATTTACATTTGGAAGTAAATCAAGTGCCATACAGTGCTTTGTGCGTCTGTTCTAAATGGACAAGTGCTTTCATGTGAACAAAAAATCTAATGGATGTCAATGAGAAGAAGTTTCACACTGGAAGTGTACTTCCCTTTAGGAACAATGAACTTCTCTCAGCACTTAGAATCACCTCTTTTGGCAGCTTTCACAGGTTCAGCTTATTGGCTTCCTTTCCAGCAGCATGTTGACATTTGAATTGTGACATATTAGAACTATGCATTGGCTTCTTGGAAACAGGCAGGTTCAGAAGACAATACTCCCCAAGACAGTTAAGTTTTGCAATACTCCCTTTTCCCTATGATTGTAAACATGATCGTCTCAAGTACTTTTTAACCGCTATTAAAGGAATGCTTTTGACTTCTGCTTAAACTGTGATGGTGGCTATTATAGTAACATATACAGTTTGTGCATTACATAGTGCGCTGCAACGTGGGAGACGTGAATGTACACTTGTATACACAACAAAAATAATTACTGTGATGACATCGCTGGGGAGGTCATTATTCAATACAGAAACACAGATCTAAGACTAGTAAATTATTATAGGTTATTATATCAATCATACTGAAATCTGATCATTCATATTTATCAGATAAACAGATAGATAGATAGATAGATAGATAGATAGATAGATAGATAGATAAAAAAAGAAAGAAAGAGAGATAGAAGGATATTATTACACAAACACACACACACACACACATAGCAATAGTCTATAAAGATCAATGAGGAGGGGTGGGTGTGTGTGTGTGTTCAATGAAGGGTGCACTCGCCAGTCTTCTAGAAAAGTTTTATTTCAGTGAAAAGCATGGTGAGTGCACCCCCTCATTAAACACACACACGCACACACATATACATACTCTCGTGGGCAAGGCTCTCTTCCCTTCTGTGCTTTTCTTTCCTATCCTTAAACATTTATTGACTCCATATTCCCTACAAAGTCACCTAACCCTTGTTGGTGCCCTGCTTATGTGAGTGTTATGACATCTGATAGCAGCAATATACTGTATATATACCATGTATTTGTACTGCATAGTCTTGTACTGTCATTTTGCTGTTTTCTTGTTTTGTTCATAAAGTTTATGTACTTTGTTAGGCGCTACGGAACCCTTCTGGTGCCATATAAATATTTCCCAAACTTGAACTCTATTGGCTCTTCTATGACTCTCTTCATCCACAAGCATTATTCACTCCATTCACAATTGCAGGACTTTCTTCGGGCTGCACTCACTCTGTGGAATGCCCTCCCACACACAATAAGAGTCTCCTCTAGTCTTCCAATCTTATAGCATTCCTTAAAAACTGACCTCTTCAGGCAAATTTACCAAATTACCTTCAGTTTACATACCCTTCATAAACTTTCCCATTCAATTACTTCTACACTGTGGAGTCCATGCATATCCACACATATTAAAGATAGATATTATTATTATTATTAATAATAATAATAATAATAATAATAATAATAATAAATGTAAAGATTATTGAATGGCATAGAATTGACTTCCTTACTAGAATGCCTGTTTGACGTTTGGATGTTTATGAATGATAATAACTATAATCATCATCATCATCAGTTGCTTATTGCTTGTGCTCTTCAATATCATACTAAGTGGGAAGCAGGTGTGGATCTTAGGGTCAACAGTATTCGGGTTGTCTGTGTCTAGGTTGCTCTCAAAAGGTCAACATGCACAAGTTTGAAATGGGGAAAAAAGGTAGACACAAGCTGTCAAAGGTCGACACATGAAAGGTCAGCATGCCCTTCCCACTTTTTTTGGTGCCAAATTGTAGATTAGAGCACATAGACCCCAATTAATGTACCATTTTACCCACCATGCTCCGGGCCAGGTGCCTTGCTCCACTACAGCTGTATTCAGCACACTTTACTATTACTAATCATAGTCCAATTGGATGGTAAGGTGTGAAAACGAAAGAAAAACAATATGAAAACCTCATGTTTTTTTTTTCATGTGTTGACTATTAACATGTCAACATTTTGCTTGTGTGGGCCTATTGTCCATGTCGAACCTAATGCATGTTGGCCAATAGTGGCCAACCTATTTACTGTTGATCTAATGCATGTTGCCCCAAAGTTGGATCCTGTGGAAAGAGATAGGTAGTCAGATGTGAACATTTTCTTGTAACATTACATAACTAAACTAGAAATGGCATCAAATAAGAATATTTGAATCTGAGAAGAATAGAATAATCTGATGTATGTTGATACATTGAAAAGTATGTTCAGTGGTTCAATTTACCTATGAGTATATTATTTGGTATTGTAAGTGTTCTCCGTATTATAGGTTATACTATCTCTACCAGTATAAGGGTTTTCTGTAGCAATGCTACTTTAGTGTATACTATCTCTATTGGAATGATTTCCAGTATTATAAGGGTTCTCTGTAGCAATGTCTCTGTAAGGTTTACTATCTATATCAATATGTTATCTTGTATTATAAGGTTGTTTTCTGTAGCAATGCTAGTATAGGGTATACTATCTCTATCAGTAATATTCTTTAGGGTTCTCCGTAGCAAAACTTCTATAGTGTATACTATCTCTCAGTATGATATCATGTATAATAAGAGTTCGCTGTAACAATGTTTTTATAGGGCATACTATCTATATCAGTATGTTCTAATGCATGATAAAGGTTGTTCTCAGTAGGAATGTCATTATAGTGTTTGTTATATCAGTATGTTATCCTGGATTATAAGGGTTCTCTGTAGCAATGCTATTATAGGGGATACTATCTCTATCAGTAAGATAGCCTGTAGTATACGGGTTCTCTGTAGGATACGATCTCTATCAGTAAGATAGCTTGTAGTATAAAGGTTCTCTTTAACAATGCTATTATAGGGGATACTATCTCTATCAGTTAGATAGCCTGTAGTATACGGGTTCTCTGCAACAATGCTATTATAGGGGATACTATCTCTATCAGTTAGATAGCCTGTAGTATACGGGTTCTCTGTAACAATGCTATTATAGGGGATACTATCTCTATCAGTTAGATAGCCTGTAGTATACGGGTTCTCTGTAACAATGCTATTATAGGAGATAATATCTCTATCAGTTAGATAGCCTGTAGTATACGGGTTCTCTGTAACAATGCTATGATAGGGGATACTATCTCTATCAGTTAGATAGCCTGTAGTATACGGGTTCTCTGTAGGATACGATCTCTATCAGTAAGATAGCTTGTAGTATAAGGGTTCTCTGTAGGATACGATCTCTATCAGTAAGATAGCCTGTAGTATAAAGGTTCTCTGTAACAATGCTATTATAGGGGATACTATCTATATTAGTAAGATAGTTTGTAGTATAAGGGTTCTCTGTAGGATACGATCTCTATCAGTAAGATAGCTTGTAGTATAAGGGTTCTCTGTAGGATACGATCTCTATCAGTAAGATA